>NC_134354.1:754061000-754383500 GCF_048569485.1 Anomaloglossus baeobatrachus
GATCCCTGAAAGGTCAGGTTGCTGGTGGGATTGCTGGAGCATCGCTTAGTGTGACGGTACCTTTAGTATGTAATGTATGTCAGGTGAGTATATTGCAGGACATGTCTGTGTTGATCTATGCAAAGCATAAGAATGTTAGGTGGAGTAGAAGATAAGTACCAGCTTAGTGCAATGTAGGGACCAAGTGTGCAGGAGTGGGTTAAGTGTCGGTGTCCCCAAAGGTTCAGTTCTTGGACTCCTGCTGTTTTCCATTTACACCTTCGGCCTGGGACAGCTCATAGAGTCCCACGACTTTCAGTATCATCTCTACGATGATGATATGCAGTTCTACCTCTCTGGACCTGACATCACCTCCTTACTAACCAGAATCCCCTAATGTCTGTCTGCTATTTCATCCTTCTTCTCTGCTCGATTCTTAAAACTGAACATGGACAAAACAAAATTCATTGTCTTTCCTCCTCATCACTCAACTCCCCCACCTGACATATCCATCAATGTCAGTGGCTGCTCACTTTCCCCAGTGGCATGTGCTCGCTGCCTGGGAAAAATCCTAGACTCTGATCTCTCTTTCAAGCCACACATCCAAGCCCTCTTCACCTCCTACCACCTCCAACTGAAAAATATTTACTGGATCCGTACATTCCTTTCCCAAGAAGCTTCAAAAACCCTAGTACATGCCCTTATTATCTCCCACCTGGATTATTGCAACCTCCTGCTCTGTGGCCTCCCTTCTACAGTCTCGTACCCTTACAAGCTATTCTAAACTATGCTGCTCGGCTAATCCACCTCTCTCCCCGCTGCTCCCCGACCTCTCCTCTCTGCCAATCCCTTCACTGGCTTCCCATTGCCCAACGACTCCAGTTCAAAACCCTAACCATGACCTACAAAGCCATCCACAACCTGTCTCCTCCCTACATCTCTGACCTAGTCTCCCGGTACTTACCTGCACGTAACCTTCGATCCTCACAAGATCTCCTTCTCTACTCCTCTCTCATCTCCTCTTCCAACCATCAAGATTTCTCCCGTGCCTCCCCCATGCCCTGGAATGCTCTGCCTCAACACATCAGACTCTCGCCTACCTTGACAAGCTTCAAAAGGAACCTGAAGATCCACCTCTTCCGACAAGCCTACAACCTGCCGTAACCCTCAGTCTGATACAGCACCGCACACTCAGCTCTACCCTAACCTACTGTATCCTCACCTATCCCTTGTAGACTGTGAGTCTTCGCGGGCAGGGACCTCTATCCTCCTGTACCTGTCTGTGTCTTGTATTGTTCATGATTATTATACTTGTCCCTATTATGTATACCCCTTTCACATGTAAAGCACCATGGAATTTATGGTGCTATAATAATAAATTATAATAATAATAATAATAATAATAATAATAAAAGTGGTAGATAGTGCTTTAGCAATAGGAAATGTTAGGTTCAGGTGCAGCAGGCCTAGAGGCTGATATTGTTGTAGCCTGGAGACAGAGCACAGTGGGAGGAGCAGAGAGTTGGTAAGGCTGCTTTCACACATCCGGTTTAGCAGTGCAGTTAAATCCAGCTCTAAAACCTATGCAACGGATGCGTCGAAAAAAACGCATCCTTTGCATAAGTTTTTACATGCGGCCTGTGCGGTTTTTGCTAGTTTCGGCACGCTACTGAGCATGCGCAGTGCAAAAAACCACATGCGGCGTCCGGTGCGGTTTTTGCCGCATCGCGCCACATCCGGCATCCATAGGCATGCATTGGAAAAAGCGCTGCATCAGCCGGATTGCCGTATCCGGCAAAAACCGGACCAAACGCAAGGTCATGCGGCACAATCCGGCACTAATGAAAGTCTATGCGGAAAAAACGCAACTGGCGGCAAAAAAAATTGGTTGCGTTTTTTCTGCAAAGAGCCGGATTGTGCCGCACAGCAAAAACCGGATGTGTGAAAGCAGCCTAAGGCCCCCTTCACACGTCCGTGAAAAACACGCACGTGTGTTACGGGCCGTTTTTCGGGTCCGTGTCCCGTTTTTGTGTCCGTTTTTATGGTCCGTGTGGCACCTGTGTGAATTGCGTATGCTAGCCGTGTTTGTGTGCAGAACGTCCGTGTGTGCGTGTGGAATTAACGTGTATGTGTACGTGTAATGTCCGTGTGTAATGTCCGTGTGTGTGATGCACAATGTCGTTTATAAATGTCGGCTGACAGCAGACAGAGTTGCGCGATGAGAATGAACTCGGGTGAACTTCACCCGACTTCATCCTCATACCGCGGCTCTGTCTGTGTCGAGTACTGATTAGCGGTCACCTGTGAAGGATTCACCGGTGACCGCTAATCCCCCGATTGACTGAAGTGTCCCCCCCTCTCTCATACTCACCGATCCCCGATCACCGGCGCTGCACGGCATTCACACGGCTGCGGCGGCTTTTACTATTTTGAAAAAGCCGGCCGCTCATTAAACAATCTCCTATTCCCTGCTTTCCCCGCCCACCGGCGCCTATGATTGGTTACAGTGAGACACGCCCCCACGCTGAGTGACAGGTGTCACACTGCACCCAATCACAGCAGCCGGTGGGCGTGTCTATACTGTGCAGTAAAATAAATAAATAAATAATTAAAAAAAAACGGCGTGCGGTTCCCCCCAATTTAAAAGCCAGCCAGATAAAGCCATACAGCTGAAGGCTGGTATTCTCAGGATGGGGAGCTCCACGTTATGGGGAGCCCCCCACCCTAACAATATCAGTCAGCAGCCGCCCAGAATTGCCGCATACATTATATGCGACAGTTCTGGGGCTGTACCCGGCTCTTCCCGATTTGCCCTGGTGCCGTTGGCAAATCGGGGTAATAAGGAGTTATTGGCAGCCCATAGCTGCCAATAAGTCCTAGATTTATCATGTCAGGCGTCTATGAGACACCTTCCATGATTAATCTGTAAGTTACAGTAAAAAAACACACACACACCCGAAAAAATCCTTTATTTGAAATACAAAACACACACAAATTCCCTCATTACCAATTTATTAACCCCGACAAACCCTCCATGTCCGGCGTACTCCACGGACCTCCAGCGTCGCGTCCAGCTCTGCTGCATGGAGGTGACAGGAGCAGCAGAAGACACCGCCGCTCCGGTCACCTCCACACAGCAAATGAGGTGAGTAGCGCGATCAGCTGCTGTCACTGAGGTTACCCGCTGTCACTGGATCCAGCGGTGGCCGCGAGTTACCTGACTGACAGCAGCTGATCGCGCTACTCATCTCATTTGCTGTGTGGAGGTGACCGGAGCGGCGGTGTCTTCTGCTGCTCCTGTCACCTGCATGCAGCAGAGCTGGACGCGACGCTGGAGGTCCGTGGAGTACGCCGGACATGGAGGGTTTGTCGGGGTTAATAAATTGGTAATGAGGGAATTTGTGTGTGTTTTGTATTTCAAATAAAGGATTTTTTCGGGTGTGTGTGTGTTTATTTACTGTAAGTTACAGATTAATCATGGAGGGTGTCTCATAGACGCCTGACATGATTAATCTAGGACTTATTGGCAGCTATGGGCTGCCAATAACTCCTTATTACCCCGATTTGCCAAAGCACCAGGGCAAATCGGGAAGAGCCGGGTACAGTCCCAGAACTGTCGCATATAATGTATGCGGCAATTCTGGGCGGCTGCTGACTGATATTGTTAGGGTGGGGGGCTCCCCATAACGTGGAGCTCCCCATCCTGAGAATACCAGCCTTCAGCCGTATGGCTTTATCTGGCTGGCTTTTAAATTGGGGGGAACCGCACGCCGTTTTTTTTTAATTATTTATTTATTTATTTTACTGCACAGTATAGACACGCCCACCGGCTGCTGTGATTGGGTGCAGTGTGACACCTGTCACTCAGCGTGGGGGCGTGTCTCACTGTAACCAATCATAGGCGCCGGTGGGCGGGGAAAGCAGGGAATACGAGATTGTTTAATGGGCGGCCGGCTTTTTCAAAATAGTAAAAGCCGCCGCAGCACTGTGAATGCCGTGCAGCGCTGCGCCGGAGATCGAGGAACGGTGAGTATGAGAGAGGGGGGGAAACTGACCGACAGACTGTGAGAGAGGGACAGACAGACAGAGATACCGACAGAGAGACAGAGAGACTGACCGACGGACTCAGGGAGATTGACCGACATACACAGAAATAGAAAGAATAGCTGACATCACTAGAAATAAAAACACCAAACGGACACGGACTATAGGTAGATGCATACGTGTTTACTAACGTGTGTGCACATACCCATAGACTTTCATTGTGTCCACGTGTGCGTGCTCCGTGCAGATAACGGACATGCATCCGTGCCAAACGCAAACACATACGGATCACGGACACGCACACACGGACATAATGAAATAACGGACGTGTGACCACAATCATAGATTAACATTGGTGCACGTTTGGCCGTGTCTCCGGTATATACGGAAACGGACCAAACACGCACATGTATCACGGACGTGTGAAGGGGGCCTAAGGCAGACAGGCCAGGAAAAGTAGGTTCAGTTCTGCAGAGAGGTTTCCTGGGACAAACAAGCTCTGTAGCAGGGTCTGCATAGGAGCCAAGAGGTCTCCTCCATTGTGTCCTAAGGACACAGGAAGCCCCAGAGATAAGTAACTGGGAAGAGCAGAAGTCAGACTCAGCTGCTGCAGGGCTAATACCCAGAGTGAGTGCTAGACAGAAAGTTACCCCTTAGAACAGCGGCAGCAGAATGGCAACGCAGAAGGAAAGTGGAATGTCTGTCCTGAAGGTGTCCCTCCCGAAGGTTGTGTGCCATCGGCAGTGCAGAACGAAAGTGGCATATCTGCATACCTCCCAACCGTCCCGGATTCTGCAGGACTGCCACGATTTTAGAGGTGTGTCCCGCACTCCCGCGGCTCACAGCTGATGTCCCGGCTCCTCCCCTCAGTGCAGTGAATAAATTAAATTATCATCTGCTCTGCATTTTCGGGGTGGCCAGGACTCAAACCCGTGGAACTGTGAATGCATTGTTTCAAAGGCAGCAGCTTTACCACTGAGCTACTGCCTGTATTGAAACCCATAGGAAGATTTTGTTATCTTGACCTCTATACTGCAGGTGAGACACCAGAAGCAGGTTATTCAGCTGCAAAGATGGATGGATGAATGGAGGGATAGAGGGAGGGATGGAGGGATGGATGGATGATAGAGGGATGAATGGAGGGATGAATGGAGGGATAGAGGGATGGATGGATGATAGAGGGATGTGTCGCGGGTGGAGGAGGGGACGCTGCGCTCTCCCACTGCTTGGGTCCGGCCGCTGCTGCGGCTGCTGCAGCTCGGTGGTGGCTCGAGCGGTAGGCCGGATCCCGGGGACTCGAGCGGCGCTCCTCGCCCGTGAGTGAAAAGGGTGGGGATTGGATGGTGGGGATTTGGTTATTGTCCGTGACGCCACCCACGGTTGTGGTGATATTGGTGACACCACCGCTGCTCTGGACGGGGGATCCCGGGAGCGATGACAGGGAGCAGCCTGGATGTTAGTTCTTCCCTCCGTGGGTAGGGGGTTGGTTGTCCCGGGGCCCGGTGATGGGGTAGGAATAGATGGCAGGCGGGGTACGGGGCCTGGTGATGTGCAGGGTCGCTGTGCCGCACGGCATGGTGGTACTCACTCAGCCAATGATGAGGACACAGTTCTTGGTAAAACACACGGCTGGATGGACGGGTCCCACAGACGGCTGTGGTGTTGTTTCTCCCGGCAGGTTGATGGTGACTGCCTTTCCCTGCACCTATGTAGTATAACGGTCCCAATGGGTTCCCACCGGTAACCCGCTCCCCAGCTTGAAGGTTGCTGAAGGAGCCCCTTTTGCCCGCAGGCTCTGGCCCTGGGAACTTTAGCCTTGGCGGTGACTGTGTTGCCCTCTCTCGGTTGGACAGTTGCCTTCCGTCGGGACTTGGCTGCTGGGAAACCCAGGAGGTTCCCTTCGCTAACGGATTTGGCAAATTCATGGCGACTCCTAGCCTTGCCGGGGTCCGCAAGCCCCTGCCAGGAAGGCAACAAGGGTTTTTGTCTGACTTTGGTGTGCCTGACCGGGAGTGTGGGGTGTGTTGGTGTCGTTCTCTGTGGCCCCTGGCTTGTCCAGGGCGCCACAGATGAATGGAGGGATAGAGGGAGGGATGGATGGATGATAGAGGGATGAATGGAGGGATGAATGGAGGGATAGAGGGAGGGATAGAGGGAGGGATGGATGGATGATAGAGGGATGAATGGAGGGATGAACGGAGGGATGAATGGAGGGATAGAGGGAGAGATGAATGGAGGGATAGAGGGAGGGATGGATGGATGATAGAGGGATGAATGGAGGGATAGAGGGAGGGATGGATGGATGATAGAGGGATGAATGGAGGGATGAATGGAGGGATAAAGGGAGGGATAGAGGTAGGGATGGATGGATGATAGAGGGATAAATGGAGGGATAGAGGGAGGGATGGATGGATGATAGAGGGATGAATGGAGGGATAGAGGGATGGATGGATGATAGAGGGATGGATGATAGAGGGATGAATGGAGGGCTAGAGGGATGAATGGAGGGATAGAGGGATGGATGGATGATAGAGGGATGAATGGAGGGATAGAGGGAGGGATGGATGGATGGATGATAGAGGGATGGATGATAGAGGGATGAATGGAGGGATAGAGGGATGAATGGAGGGATAGAGGGATGGATGGATGATAGAGGGATGAATGGAGGGATAGAGGGAGGGATGGATGGATGATAGAGGGATGAATGGAGGGATGAATGGAGGGATAGAGGGAGGGATGGATGGATGATAGAGGGATGAATGGAGGGATGGATGGTTGGATGGATGAATGGAGGAATGAATGGAGGGATAGAGGCAGGGATAGAGGGAGGGATATAGGGATGAATGGAGGGATGAATGGAGGGATGAATGGAGGGATAGAGGGAGGGATGGATGGATGATAGAGGGATGAATGGAGGGATGGATGATAGAGGGATGAATGGAGGGATAGAGGGATGAATGGAGGGATAGAGGGATGGATGGATGATAGAGGGATGAATGGAGGGATAGAGGGAGGGATGGATGGATGATAGAGGGATAAATGGAGGGATGAATGGAGGGATAGAGGGAGGGATGGATGGATGATAGAGGGATGAACGGAGGGATGGATCGATGAATGGAGGGATGAATGGAGGGATAGAGGGAGGGATAGAGGGAGGGATAGAGGGATGGATGGAGGGATGAATGGAGGGATAGAAGGAGGGATAGAGGGAGGGATGGATGGATGATAGTGGGATGGATGATAGAGGGATATATATGTACACGACAGATAATAGATAGAGATAGAATCATAGAGAGATAGAATCCTAGATAGATATAATCATAGATAGATAGAATAATAGATAGATTGATTCTATCTATCTATCTATGATTCTATCTATCTATCTATGATTCTATCTATCTATCTATGATTCTTAGATAGAGGGATAGAGATAGATAGAGGGATAGATAGAGATAGATAGAGGGATAGATATAGATAGATAGATAAATACTGTATCTCAATGTAGGTGAAGGAAAGAGTCAGATTCATTTGTTCCCATAAAACTACTATAAAGAAATGAGGAAAAAAATACAAATACAATTTTTTTTTTTTTATCTTCACCACCTTGGATTCAAACCAGCAACGTTCAAAACTTGTGTCCAGCAGCCTCCTAGCTTTCCTAGCTGCTCTAGCTGTTAAGCCACTAGGATTGATGACATCAGATTACACAGGACACAGCATTGTACAGAGCAGCGTCTCTATCTCCTGTATTCTAGAGAGAGAGAGGAAAAGAGGATTTTTTTTTTTCTTCTAATAAAGTTACTAAAAATAATAAAAAAATAGAATAATGTAATTTTATTACACTTTTTTATAAAATAATAAACATCACAAACCAGCAAATAACATGGACATATTTGGTGTCCCTGTAATCCTAATGACCTGAACAACACAGCGATCAAGTTATTTATGGGGATCGGTAAATGGCGGGAAAAAAATGGCGCAATTTATTATTTTTCTTTATTAAAACCCATAAAAAATGTAATAAAAATGGATCACTGAGGCCGTGTTCACACATAGCGTAAATGCTGCATTTTTTCTGCAGGTGTCCGAGCCACGAGTGCAATAACAATGTTCTCTGATTATTGCGTGTTTGCGGTATTTTTTATACATTGTCCCCCTTATTTGATACATGTTTGTTGCAGATGTGAATCCTGAAGCTTATAAAGAAAGAAACACCAAATCCGCACAGTTCAGCGGCGTCTTTCCACGCACCAGGGGCGGAGATTTCACGACGTCTCATCCACTTTGCTTGGACAATTAGTCCGTGTTCACATGTAGTGTAAATGCTGCATTTTTTTCTGCTGTTTCTTTGCACATTTATTCTGCTGTGTTTAATTGTCTAAGTAAAGTGGATGTGATTCCATGAAAAGACGCCGCTGAATTCTGCGGCTTTGTTTTTTTTTTTTTCTCTGGAGGTTTCTATGTGGAGCTTAAAAAAAATGCAGGAAAAAGCTTCTCTACAAAAAAACCACTTAAAAACGCAGATTCACATCTGAACCAAAAACACATTAAATAATGGAGAAAAGGCAGAAAAAATGCAGCAAAATGGAAAAAACAGAGAAGATAGTTATTGTGTAGTTTGGTGCAGACAGAAACAAAAAAACAGAATTTATGCAACGTGTGAACACGGCCTTATAGGCACAAATAAGCAACATGTCATATAGTGACACATAGAAATATAAGAAAATTCTGACTGCTATAAATATGAATGAACAGTCCACGGCATCTGCTAAATGACCCTTACTGCCAAATGGGTGTGGCTAGGGGTGTGGCTAGGGGCGTGGTCAAAATGTGCCGCGGCCAGGGCGGAACACATGCATAACACCAAATTAAGAAAGGACAGTGGAGCCCTGCCGGCCATCACCCGGCTCCCCCCCCCTTAACGGCACCGCACACATTTTTAATATGCGAACAAAGATGCATGGGGCAGTGAAATTACATGAAGTTCCTACACGTGAACCTAGGACAGTGATTGCAGGGGAAGGTCTGCTGATATTAGAGGCAGTGACCTGTCCTCAAATTCTAGTATATGAAAAGACAGGTGTATTTATAACAAGGCAACGGATGGGACGGGATAATATGTAGCCAATCAGATCATGGGAATGATTTCACCAGGACTAAAGGAGTATGCTGATTATGAGACCAATCACACTGGAAGAAAAGAAGCGCAAGAGCGGCTTACCGCGGTAAACCAGGAGATATGAATGCAATAAGGCTCACCTTGCCAGGTTGTGAGAAGCCACAAAAACTGAACCGCACATGTAAAAATGACTACCGCAGCCCCACGTGTAGGGGTAGTCAAGCTTCAGGGAAAGAAGATGGTAATGTCACGCTGCCAAAGAAATTCCAGATGGCAATGTAGGAACATTATGTTTTATTACGTCAATGCGTTTCAGAGATCTATGTCTCCTTCATCTGGACAAGAAATCACATTACCAAATCTGATTACGTGAGAGGCAGTGATCTGCTGTATAACATGGCTATGTTGGTAAGGACATGGGTTAGCAAGTGAAGGAGCTCAACACATTGCATGTGTACCGCCCCGCGGCCTCGGCTGCGACCGCCGAGTAGCTCGGATCCGTGCTAGTGTTCTATGGGTGGTGGCTCGAGCCTTCCACGGACCCGGGGGTCACGTCGCTCTGCAAGGGGGGTTGGCGTTACACACGGGGGAATGCGGGTGTTTGGTTTTGGGGTGATTGTTTGTAACGCCACCTACGGGTTGTGGTGATGGTGGACACCACCGCTGCGGTGAAGGTACGTGGACTTCCGGGAGCGTTGTAGTGGCGCAGCTAGGTGTTGACCCCTCCGTGGGTAGGGGATGTTGATCCCGGAGCCCGATTGTATGAGGGCCGGGGTGCAGGACGCAGGGTTGCGGTGCAGCACGGTGCGGTGCCTGATGGCACTGTTGTACTCACGATTAAACCACACAGAGTCACTGGTAAACCAAACGATGGTATGAATGGGGCCCGCAGCCGGCTGCAGCTTCCTAGTCAGGTTGGCAATGTCCACCTTTCTCCTGCACCTATGTTATAGTTTGACAACTGTGCCTGAGCACTGGTAGTCCACTCCCCGGCTTGTAGGTGTCAGAGGAGCTCCTTTGCCCATAGGCGCTGGCCCTTGGATCTCTGGCCTTTGGCGGTGGCTACTATCCGGACAGGTTAGGCTGTTGCCGTCAAACGGGACTTTGGTGGGAATGAACCCCTGAGATCCAGACCGCAATCAGTTAATTCGACTATGGTGGTGGCATATAGCCTATTTCGGGGTCTGAGTACCCTGCCTAGTGCTCCGGTATCCTGTTAGATCCCCGGTTCGGTTCCGGCGGGCCACTACCCTGTCCCAGTCCCTTACGGTTCTGCTGGTCGTGTTCCCAGGCTCCTGCAGGCGGCCACTGCCGTCTGCCTGCTTGACTGTTCTGGACCGACTCTCCACTCCACTGTCCTACACTGAACTCCACTTAACTCCTTCCTGCACTGGGCAGAACTGAACTGAACTGTTTGTGTTTTCCTGCCTCAGGCCAGCAGACTCCTCGGGGGGGGGGCGTGTCTTTCCGCCTGACTCCGCCCACCTGGTGTGCCTGTCTAACACTGAGGGAGGAAATCAGGTCTTTATAGTTGACTGATGGTACCTTTCAAGTGTGGGGGTGTATGTGGTGATGTTGTGACCTGTGACCCCTGGGGTCCAGAGCGTCACACATGCCGCAACAGAGAAGGAGTCACCGGATTACTCATATTACTGTTACTGTGAACATGGGTGAGGACAGCACTAAGTTTTGAGAAAGGAAAAGAAAGAAAATAGGAAGAAAAAAAAAAAGAAAAGAAGCAAACAAATACATAGGGGATGGAAACAAAAAAATATATAGAAGGAAGGAAAAAGGAAGGAAAGAAGAAGAAAGAAAGATAGAAAGAAAGCAAGCAAGCAAGAAAGAAAATGGATGGAATAAGATGAAAGCAAGAGCATAGGGAGGAACCACCGGACCCTCTCCTCCAAAATACACCTGTTCCCATCCCCACTCCCGCCTCTCTTTTATCCCCCTTCCACGGGGTGTTTTTTTTTTTCTCCTCTCCTTCTTGTCCCTCCTGCTCTTTCTCTTCTATCCCTCTCTACATTTCATTCTTACCCATTCATTTTCTCTCTCTTCATGAATGTTCTTTGCCTTCTCTGAAAGGCAGGTACTCAATATGTGAGATGTCCACTAGCCAATTGCTTAGTAATTGTTGTCTTCTTTCACTACAGATCTACCCAAATAATTTTATGTTGGACTTGTTGACAAGTCTTGATCATTGGGTTTAGACCCGTACTATTTGCAATCTCTATTTTCACTAGATTGTTATATTGTCATCTTATCCATGATCCATTATCTTATCCGCGGGACCAGTTGTTATACTTTAATAACAG
Source organism: Anomaloglossus baeobatrachus (assembly GCF_048569485.1). Lineage (NCBI taxonomy): Eukaryota > Metazoa > Chordata > Amphibia > Anura > Aromobatidae > Anomaloglossus > Anomaloglossus baeobatrachus. The sequence goes on from NC_134354.1 coordinate 754,072,458, forward strand.
ATTGAACATAAATGGAAAGCAAGAAAGAAAGAAGAAAGAAACGAAGGAGGGAGGAAAGAAAATGGAAGAAAGGAAGGAAGAAAAGAAAAGAAGGAAGAAAGAGAATGGAAGAAAGAAAAATAAAGGAAGTAAGAAAGGAAGAAAAAAGAAAAGGAAGGAAGAATGAGAAAGGAAGGAAGAAAGAGCTGGGAAAAGTTCTTGTTATTTGTGCCTAAACATCAGATCTATGGGCAATTAAAATGTTTTTTTTGCACTTAATGGAGTGCAGCATTTTCTTTGCGGATTTTTATTTTGGAGGCAACACTCAAAAATTAGAAAAACTGGTGATGTTTTAACCGATGGATAGATAGATAGATAGATAGATAGAGGGATAGATAGATAGATAGATAGATAGATAGAGGGATAGATAGATAGATAGATAGAGGGATAGATAGATAGATAGATAGATAGAGGGATAGATAGATAGATAGATAGATAGATAGAGGGATAGATAGATAGATAGATAGATAGATAGATAAAGGGATAGATAGATAGATAGAGGAATAGACAGATAGATGATACAGTAGATTGATGATAGATAGATGGAGGGATAGATAGATAGATAGAGGGATAGATAGATAGATAGAGGGATAGATAGAGGGATAGATAAAGGGATAGATAGATAGATAGATAGATAGATAGATAGATAGATAGATAGATAGAGGGATAGATAGATAGATAGATAGATAGATAGATAGATAGAGGGATAGATAGATAGATAGATAGATAGAGGGATAGATAGATAGATAGATAGATAGATAGAGGGATAGATAGATAGATAGATAGAGGGATAGATAGATAGATAGATAGATAGATAGATAGATAGATAGATAGATAGATAGATAGAGGGATAGATAGATAGATAGAGGGATAGATAGATAGATAGATAGATAGATAGATAGATAGATAGATGATACAGTAGATTGATGATAGATAGATGGAGGGATAGATAGAGGGATAGATAGAGGGATAGATAGACAGAGAGATAGAGGGATAGAGGGATAGATAGAGGGATAGATAGATAGATAGAGGGATAGATGATACAGTAGATAGATGATAGATAGATGGAGGGATAGATAGAGGGATAGATAGATAGATAGATAGATGATACAGTAGATTGATGATAGATAGATGGAGGGATAGATAGAGGGATAGATAGATAGAGGGATAGATAGACAGAGAGATAGAGGGATAGATAGATAGATGATAAATTGAGGGATAGATAGAGGGATAGATAGATGATAGATGATAGATATGGCTAGACTAAAATTTCTATAGATATTTATACAGATACAATAATATCATGAAATGTAAATGAATAAGAAATATAATAAAAATAAAAAAAAAATTGCTGAATTGTAAAAAACAAATTCTACAACCTTGTGTATCGTAGCCATCCTCAGAGTGCCAGTCAGCGTTACAATAGATACAATAGTTGTGTGTGAGGTTTGGCTGTGTGAGCACCTAAGCAGCCCCATCCTCTCTGGTAATGGGCTTTCTGCCAATATGGTCTACAGAGACAAATCCATCTGCTTTATAAGTGATAAAATAGACAAACATGTCTGGAGGGGGGAGGTGATGACGCTGGAATCACAGATATCATTCTATAGTTGTCACTGCATGGTCTCTATCACTCGTATAACAGTGCCTTCTAGATGATTATAGAATATTACTGACCGCCAGTGTAGAATCCTGACCTTCTACAGATGGAGATATCAGCAGGAAATGTCAGATCAGCCATAGGCTAAAGATGGAGACAATATTTTTGATATGAACTATGGAAAAAAATTGGTAAGTATTTCCTAATATACCCATCCCTAATATTCTTAGTCCTGATGAAGGAGTTTAACTACAAAACGATTTGAAAAAAATCACAGTCTAGGATATGTTTTTATTCATTCCTCAAATGGGAGCTCGGGCGGTTTTAGCCCATCCTCCATTGCCAGCTGTCCTAGAATGTGATTTATTCAACGCGTTTCGAGTGAAACTCCTTCATCAGGACAATCACAATTGTGACTGTCCTGATGAAGACAGTTCACTTTAAAATGTATTGAAAAAAAATCAATTCTAGGATACATTTTTAATCATTCCTTATACGCCAGCGCAGGTAGTTTTACCTTCAGTCTCCATTGAAACAGCAAGTAAAAGAGACATAACAAAGAAGAGAAGATTTTCTAAGACCCAAGAATCAATGCAAACCATCTCCAATTTGTGAGAACTATGGTAGATCAAGGTGCAAATGAATGAAAACAACAGTAATGCGGGCGTCACACGAGACGATCTATCGTGCAATGTGTCGTCGGGGTCACGGTTTTCGTGACGCACATCTGGCATCGTTCACGACGTTGTCTCGTGTGACACACGTGCGACTCCAAATCGGTTATAAATCGTGGATCGTGTACTCGTCGCTCATTTTTAAAAAATTGTTTAATCTTATTTGCGCAGGTTGTTCATCGTTCCCGGGAAGCACCTGTTGCTCCGTGTGACACCCCGGGAATGATGAACACAGCTTACCTGCGTCGCGCGGCACCCACCGGCTATGCGGAAGGAAGGAGGTGGGCGGGATGTTTACGTCCCGCTCATCTCCGCCCCTCCACTTCTATTGGCCGGCGGCTGTGTGATGTCGCTGTGACGCCCAACGTCCCTCACCCTTCAGGAAGAGGATGTTCGCCGCCCACAGCAAGGTTGCTCAGCAGGTAAGTACGTGTGATGGCGGTTTAACGACTTTGTGCAACATGGGCAGCAATTTGCCCGTGACTCACAAACGACGGGGCGGGTACGATTGCTCGGGCAATCGCATGATAGATCATACCGTGTGAAGCCCGCATAAGACTCATGTTCACACATTTTTTAGTAAGTAAAAAAATCGGAGATTTCAAAGTGGAAATTGTTTAGGTAAACGTTCCTTTATTGGGAAGATTTTGGAGGGGTTAAGGCCGCTTTACACGCTGCGACATCGCTAGCCGATGCTAGCGATGTCGAGCGCGATAGCACCCGCCCCCATCATACGGCCGATATGTGGTGATCGCTGCTGTAGCGAACATTATCGCTACGGCACCATCACACACACATACCTGCTCTGTGACGTCGCTGTGACCGGCGAACCGTCTCCTTTCTAAGGAGGCGGTTCGTTCAGCGTCACAGCGACGTCACTAAGCGGCTACCCAATGAAAGCAGAGGGGTGGAGATGAGCGGGACGAACATCCCGCCCACCTCCTTCCTTCCTCATTGCTAGTGGGACGCAGGTAAGGAAAGGTTGCTCATTCCAGCGGTGTCACACACAGCGATGTGTGCTGCCGCAGGAACGAGGAACAACATCGTTACTGCAGCAGCAACGATATTTGGGAAGAGGGGCGCATGTCACCGATTAGCGATTTTGAACGTTTTTGCAACGATTCAAAATCGCTAATAGGTGTCACACGCAACGACATCGCTAAAGCGGCCGGATGTGCGTCACAAATTCCGTGACCCCAACGAGATCACTTTAGCGATCTCGTAGCGTGTAAAGCCACCTTTATTCTTTTTCTTTAAGTGGCTTTGAAGGTTTTCTTTCTCATGGAGTGTTCTGTGAAGCTTTTTGAGGTCTTAGTTCTTAGTTTGGACAAAAACTGTAGGAAGCAGAGTGCAACAGATCATAAAGTGATACTTTTATAAAAACAAACATGTTAACGTTCCAGGTAATCTGCTTACCAGAGCGAGTTGTGTAGGCAACTTGTGGCTGGGGGATGAGCTCCACCAGGATGCTTGACAAGACAAGACAATTCACGCTTTTTAGGCTGTGCTACCAAAAGATGATCCTAGATCCAATGACATAGACATATTTTTTTTTTTATTGCACAATTTATTTTGATGCTAAACTAGAATTTTTATCAAGTGTAAAATGGTGGAGTTGGTTTTTAAAGTTGGGAAAGGTGTGGGTCTAATGCCTTGTGGAATAAAAACCATTTATCTTTATCATTGGATCAAGGATCGTCACTTGATAGCGCAGCCCCAAAGAAAAGTGAATTCACAGTTCTTTGATTCGAGTGGATTCCAACAGTGACATATTTTTTGTTTCCACCAATCATTTCTCCAAACCTTTTCATGAAAACAAAAACTCATATGAACAACATAATGGATTTCCTATAGACACAGAGTTTTCAAGTGCTTTTGAACTGTTTGTTTGTTTTTTAAGAACATTTTGGAAAAATAGGAAATACATTTTGGGCTAAGTGTACACCATGTGTTCTGCCTTCGTCCACGTGTGAGCTGTGTGGACTCCGGCATACAGCTAACCTTCATCCACTGTTTCAATAAACAGACTGTGTTGCCTTTAAGTCTTTATTTATTAAATGATGATGGATAGGTGGATGATCATAAGAAATGGATGATTGATTGATAAAAACTATAACAAAAGATACAAATCCATATCAGTACAGGCATATCACAAATAACAGAATGACATACATAGTAGTACTGGTATTTACAGAATCTGCATAACATAGAGAGCAATGCATATGACTGAATACAACATTTACACTGCTGATGCCGCCCTACACCTGCTCTGCATGTATCACAGCCTATGCAATCTGAGTAGAGCCACTGCCACTTCACAGTGCCTACATAACAACTGTACACATATTCCAACACAAATATGTAGTCTAGTACAATGATTCCTACCGGGATCCATTAGTCAGGAGGAACGATTGAAGAAAAGGAACTGGAGCCGGCCATAGCACCTCTGAATCCTATGGAGACACCAAGACATCTGCGTCTCCAACTCAGTAAGGGAAGGGAAAAGGGGCAGTCCAAGGAAGTATCTTTTCCTTAAAGCAACAGGCTCCAACCCACAGAAATACTGTAGAGATGTATGAGGAAAACATAAGAAAGCCGACAGTGACCTCTTGTGGGCAACAAACGATATTACCCTTATCCTATTTAATGAATAGAAGACAGAACACCATGCATTTTAGACGCCAGCGCGATCTCCAGAGCAAACACCAGCAGGCATTTTCCTGCCCCGGCTGTGTAGGCGGCTTTGCTGTTGTCCTTGCGGCGGTTCCACCACTGGTGTGCTTTACTCTGTACTGTTAAGTATAGAGAGTTGGCGGCTTCTACTAGGAAAATGCGCACATCACTTATTTTAATTGCTTCAGGGTTTCCAAATATTGAACTGGTAAACACATGTGATTTAAGTAGGAAAATGTTCACAGAAATGTAGTGTTACATTGCTCTGCATTAGGTCCCCTTCACACATCCGTGAAAAACGTTCTTGTTTTGCTTGGCCATATTAATGGTGCGTATGGTTTTCCGTGTGCTGTGATTTTGGCACACTAGTGTTCACTGTGTGCTATCCGAGATAGCACATGGAGAACAGGAACTTTTTACTCACCTGTCCCTGGGCTGATGTCTCCAGTGCTGCTGCTTCCGGATCCAAGGTGCAGTGAATATTCATTAGCATAATTTCAGTGTCCGGAAGCAAATGACAGCAGCGCCAAAGACAGCATCGCTGGAGACAGGTGAATATAGAAAATCAATTTATTTCAAAGACATGTGTTTTCTCCAGTAGGTGTTACATGGATCACATCAGTGTGCGGTCCGTGTGACATGAGTGCTGCCGGAGAGAAATGGACTTGTCTCTATGCGGAACAAATGGATAGGCGTGTGCTCCACATGGACACACAGTCCGTGAGAAATCATTTATGTGTGCGCTGACCCATTGATTTTAACGGGTCTGTGTATGTCCATGTCTCCGGTGCATATGAAAACGGCCGCCAAATGTACCGGAATCACTGATGTGTGAAGGGGGCATTAGGCTTATTTTATGGGGTGCTTTTGCAGGAAGGTTCTTGGTGGAATTCTTCTGAAAATGGCACAGAGTACACATAGCTTTGTTGTTCATATGAGCAGGGTTTTTTTCCATTTTTTTTTTTGCTGAAGAGATTTTGCAACACATCTGGTGTGAAAAAAAAGTGAACATCACTTTTTCAAAGTTCATCCTTAAAGAAACTTCTTCCAACTGTGTAGCGTAAAATCAAAAGGCTGTAATCAACGATTCAGGAAAAAATTAGTCAAACCTTGTCGGGAACAGAAAAACTTATTAAAAACTTCCCCCAAAAAAGTTTCTACAACAAAAAAACTCAGTGTGAATATAGCCTAAAAATTACACATACACATTAGATTATAGTCGCTTGAATCTACGAACATCTACAGCCAGCTGTCCATCTTATGTATATGGGGACCAGTTGGCATGTTGAGGTCAAATGCTCTATCATTTTGTTTTCTCAAGAAATTATCCACCACCAGAGATGTCTGATGGTAGCTTTCTCTTCCGACTGGAGGCACATGGAAGTTTGGCAAAGCTCTATGGGGGCGTTGGGAGACATAGTTGTCAGCCAAGGGGTGCGCATTGCTGTCACCTTAAAAATATAGATAAATAGGAAAAGAGACTATGGAGGTAGTGAAGAACAGGAGAAATATTAAGCTAAGGCTATAGGACAACTTTGGTCACGATTGCTAAAGAATGATAGGTGTCACCGCTACATCATACATCATCAACACAAAAGAAATGTGACCTTGAGGGTATCATGACCGGGACAAGCAATTTGCAAAAATTGATCTGGGTCTGATTGTTTGCGACTTATTATAGTTAGGCGGGCTTTGCACACTACGATATCGCAGGTGCGATGTCGGTGGGGTCAAATCGAAAGTGACGCACATCCGGCGTCGCTGTCGACATCGTAGTGTGTAAAGCCTTTTACATACGATTAACGAGCGCAAAAGTGTCGTTATCATATGATCGGTGTAGGGTGCAACATTTCCATTATGCCGCTGCTGAGACGGTACGATGTTGTTCCTCGTTCCTGCGGTAGCACACATTCCTGTGTGTGAAGCCGCTGGAGCGAGGAACATCTCCTACCTGCGTCCCGGCCGGCCATGCTGAAGGAAGGAGGTGGGCGGGATGTTTACGTCCCGCTCATCTCCGCCCCTCTGCTTCTATTGGCTGCCTGCCGTGTGACGTCGCTATGACGCCGCACGACCCGCAGCCTTATTAAGGAGGCGGTTCGCCGGCCAGAGCGACGTCGCAGGACAGGTAAGTGCATGTGAAGCTGCTGTAGCGATAATGTTCACTACGACAGCAATCACAAGATATCGTACCTGCGACGGGGGCGGGGACTATCGCTGCAGCGTCGCTAACACATTGTTACTGATGTCGCAGCGTGCAAAGCCCGCCTTACCCTCAAGGAGGCAATGCAACTCCATAATTTGTATTCCGCCATGATGTAGCAATCTTTGGCCGTGCTACCTGTGTTGCCTATCTTGTACGCCAAGCTGAAGTCTTTCATTTCTTTATAGAGTTGAACACCAACTCCACGTTTTGTTGTGGGTCTCATGGACCCCTGGAAATTTAAATCATAATATTCAGGAAAATTAAAATAAATACAATCTTTTTATTTTTGGGCAACAATATATGTATGGATTTTGGCAACTCTCAAAGTCCAAAGTAAATGGATCTCGGATGTTAGATATTTTCAGAATCTTTATTTGAGTTACTGAGATTCTACAAAAATAAGGTAAAAAAAAGAAACCGTGTCTTGTATAAATCAGAGAGCTCCAGTTCTTGCTGTGCATTGTAAGATACAATTTAATTTCATAGCAACCTCGATGGTGACCTGGAGGAGTAGCGGCACTTAGACGAGTTCTACTATGTACTGCAGAAAAAATATTTGCTATCTGCTATTGAGGTCAATGGGAATAACAAAAGCATGAGACTGCCACGAGATACATCCATATATAACTGTTGGTTACAACCTCGGCAATGGAAATGTACAGAAGAATGACTGAAGTGGATGATAAAGGGTAAAATGATCTTTTCTTCTGAAAGCTCAGCTGGGACCATCAAAAATTGGTTCATATTCGCCATTTGCAGAATTTTACATTTCCGTAGTTTACTGAATTTATGCAAGTTCAAGAAGTGCAAGAAGTTCATCAGAAAACTCATTGAACTCCATAAATATGGAATAGAAAGGTAGCAGTCACACCCAAACCATGGTACGTGAGATAGTCCAATGGCCCCTCTGCTGCTCATTAGTGGATTATAGGAAGTCTATATGGGGCAGGTAATATGGGGTGTCCTTTATCTTGGTCATCCAAGGAACTTCCTCCCCCAATGCTCCTGATGGCAGTTTTATGGTCCTGTCATGGAGAAGAAATACTATAAATTTATAATCCAGGCCAAAATTAATTTGCTTGTTGGCGAAATTTTACACTCAGTGGCCAAGGCACCTACCCGGCTTGCACCTGCTCAGTTAGGTCTGAGCAAATATCAAAGTATCGGTATTATATTTAGTGATGAGTAGGGATGATCAAATACTTCAGTTATTCGGCTTTGCGAATATTTTCCGAATACCTCGCCGCTATTCCACTATTCGCGAATATTCGATGCGCAATCTAAGTCTATGGGAAACCTGAATAACAACTATTCAGAACTATTCGGGCTTCCCATAGACTTACATTGCGCATCAAATAGTCGAATAGCGGCGAGGTATTCGGAAAATATTCGCGAAGCCGAATAATCGAAGTATTTGATCATCCCTAGTGATGAATCTTCTGAAATTCAAATTCAGCAGTTATTTCAAATATGAAAATTTGGGCCCTGAGTCATAAAGACCAAATATTTTCATGTCGATCTTGATGAGGTTGCGGGGGTGCAGTGCAAGGCATCCAATTCATTAAGAAGCATGCATCCCTTAATGAAGATAGTGGTGTAAGATTTAAGTAAGACTAAAGACTTAATTAAGATTTGTGGCGTAGGTTTACCATCGCTTCTCATGAATTTGACGAATGTTGCCATGCCTCATCCTGCCACCGACCAACAGCAGTCCAGCTCAATTTGTTGAAACTGGGCAAAAATGGCCTGAAAATGCCAAAAGTTGCAATATTTTGTGTAGCGTATCCTTGTGTTGCACAAAAATGTTACACTTTTTACACCAGTATAAAAGGTTTGATGAATCGAGGCTTTGATGTGCACCAAATTTATTCGATGCAAGTTGAATGTTTCTTAAAGCAGAATAAATGTACGATGAAAAATAAATACCTAAATTACTACCTCATCTGTGCCATTTGGTCCTACGCACTACTCCCTCGTGCCTTTTCTTTAATTCCTTGTCGTCCATTTTCACTCTGCATTGGGATTTCACAATGTGCGTTGTCCAAAGCTTTGACTGGTACACCATGCCAACTTTGATGTAGAGTGAACATGGAGAAACAAGACGTTGAGTGCTGTGCAAAAGTAAAGAAGAGGATAGAAGACGCTAAGCGGAGGACTGGATGGGAGGCTGTTGCAGTGGGACAGGTAAATATTATTATTATTATTATAGTGCCAAATATTCCATGGCGCTTTACATGTGAAAGGGGTATACATAATAAAACAAGTATAGTAATCATAAATAATACAAGGCACAGACTGGTACAGGAGAAGAGAGGATCCAGCCAGCGAGGGCTCACACTCTACAAGGGATGGTTGAGGGTACAGTAGGTGAGGGTAGAGATGGTCGTGCGGTGCTATAGCGGACTGAGGGTTACTGCAGGTTGTAGGCTTGTCGGAAGACGTGGTTTCCACAGTAGGTGAGAGTCTGACATGCTGAGGCAGAGAGTTCCAGAGTATAGGGGAGGCATGTGAGAAATCTTGCATGTGATTGTGGGTATAGGAGATAAGAGGGGAAAAGAGAAGGAGATCTTGTGAGGATCGGAGGTTGCGAGCAGGTAAGTACCGGTATATTAGATCCCAGATGTATGGAGGAGACAGACCGTGGATGGCTTTGTATGTCATGGTTAGGGTTTTGAGATGGGTTGTTGGGTGATGGGAAGCCAGTCAAGGGATTGGCAGAGAGCAAAGGTAAGGGAGTAGCGGGGGGACAGGTGGATTAGTTGGGCAGCATAGTTAAGAATAGATTGTAGAGGTGCAAGAGTGTTAGAAGGGAGGCCATGAAGAAGGAGGTTACTGTAGTCCAAGCGGGAGATAATGAGGGCATGCAGTAGGGTTTTTGCAGCTTCTTGGTTAAGGAATGTATGGATCCGGGAAATATTTTTGAGTAGGAGTCAGCAGGAGGTGAAGAATTACCCCCAGGCAGCGAGCAAGCAGGATTGGGGAAAGTGTGGACAGCCATTGACTTTGATGGATAGGCTTGTTGGGGGGGGTTGAGAGGAGGAGGAAAGATAATGAATTCTTGTTTTGTCTATGTTCAGTTTTAGAAATCGAGCAGAAAAAAGAATGAAATAGGACACAGACACTGTGGGATTCCGGTTAGTAAGGAGGTGAGGAGGCAAGGAGGTCCAGAGAGGTAGATCTGCGTCTCATCAGCGTAGAGGTGATACTGAAAGCAATTGGACTCTATGAGCTGTCCGAGGCCGAAGGTGTAGATGGAGAACAACATGGCTCCGAGAACTAAATATAGAGATGAGTATGTTTTATAAGTGTTTTTCAGTAGATGGAGAACAACATGGGTCCAAGAACTAAATATGGAGATGAGTATGTTTTTTAAGTGTTTATCACCTTTTTCTTGGACCTCTACAAACCAAATATCTGGCCACCATTACACTGGATTTGCACAAGCAAATCACAAAAATACCAACTGATTTCAAGGTAATACCATTTTTGTGGAAAATTCCAGTTGAATTGAACTGGTCTTGAACCAATTCGCTTATCTCTAATTATATATTAGATTTTAATGCGGCTGTTAATAAAAAAAAGAAAACCTAATTGAAGGCACTGACCAAGGAGATAAAGGCGCTGTAATAGAAATTGTAATTAAAAGCAATATATACCGAGCATGTGTTGTGTATCCATATCCCTCAAGTGATATATGCTGCTTTGTATGATTATAACCAGTTCATAAGCATAATGTCATAAAAAGAAATGGATTATCAGCGCAGCCATTATACCAGTATGAATTATAGCGGTTCATACACCATTTACAATGACCTAGTAAAAGCTTTGACCTTCTCAATTGCCCGGACCTGATAATGGAATTACAAAGCAAAGTAATTGAATTAAAGACAATTGTTGGGGATTTTTTTTTTCTTTTCATGTGAAGTAACGCGCCCGTCGTCGTTTCCTTCCAGGGTTCACGCAGTGCTGGAGATTATTATAGTATATCTTTATATGTGTCAGATTGTCAGATTATTATGCGTTCTTGTAAATTATTCCTAGCTACTTCTCCCACATTCCTACTGACTATTTTATAGAGTGCAATTACGAAGGGCAAGCGGAGGCGCGGCGTCATTCTTTTCTTCTTTTCCAGTTTGTGACTATTTGGTTCAATGGCTTCAGATTCACTATAAATTTACAAAGTGGAGTGAAGAAAAAAAGAGAAAGATCAAGACGCCTAGAAAAGAAGTACCGTATTTTTCTTTTTATAAGACGCACTGGATTATAAGACGCACCCTAAATTTAGAGATAAAAAAGGTGAAAAAAAAAGGGGTATAGCTTATACTCCAATGGTGTCTTACCGGAGTGGGGGTAGCAGTTGTGGTGGAGCATGGTCAAGGGAGGCAGGGGCTATGCTGGAGTTGGGCGATGCTGCAGGTGCTGCGGTGGGGGCTGTGCTGGCTGCGGGTGCCATGCTGGCTGTGTAGAGAAGGGTGGTGCGGCGAATGTCCCAATTCTGGCTTCAAAGAAATGGCGCCCTAAGTCGGTACATGCGCAGATTGAGCCTTCAGCTCAATGACAAGCCAAGATCTCATCTGCACACGTGCCACCTCTGGGCACCATTTTCCTTAAGTCCACTGCTGGGAGGTCAATGGGCCGGAGGCGGCGCATGTGCAGATGAGATACTGAGCTGAGAGCTCTATCTACGCACACACCAACTCCGGGCACCATTATTTGAAGCCTGCACCATGACAAACCATCTGGAACATTCACCATATCGCCCTGCTCCACACAGCCTCCACTGCAGCCAGCACTGCACTCACTGTAGCCAGCACAGTCCACACTGCAGCCCACACAACCCCAACCACAGCCAGCACAGCACCCCGCAGCCAGAACAGCCCCCACCACAGGCAGAAGAGCCCCCACCACAGCCAGCACAGCCCCCCACAGTAGCCAGCACAGCCCCCACTGCAGCCAGCATAACCCCAACCGTGGCCATAACAGCCCCCACCACAGCCAGGACAGCACTCACTGTAGTCAGCACACCCCCATTGCAGCCCATGGAACCCCAACCATGGCCAGCACAGCCCCCATCACAGCACCCCACAGCCAGAACAGCCCCCCCCCACAGCCAGCACAGTGCCCATTCTCCACCTCCCGGTAAGCTACATTTGCATTATAATATGTACCTCTCATTTTCTTCCCAAATTTTTGGGAAGAAAAGTGCATTTTATAATCCAAAAAATATGGTATTTTTTTTAAGTTTGAAACAAGTAGCTTTATAATAAAGAGAACTTGACTTTTTATTTTTTTCTTGGATGGCTGATCAAAAAATCACAGACAACATATTTTATGGACACATTGGAAAACCATAATAAATCCTTATGATTATAAATGATTTGCGCGTACAACCCGTAGATTTGAATTAAAAAGATAAAAAGATTAGGTGAAATCACTGTAAAATGTAAAATAATGATAGTTACAAATAAAAACAATCTGTATAAACCTCAAATAAAGATCATGGACATGGTAATAAAAAATTATGGCGTAGCGGCAATAAAAATTCCAGACGGCAAAATTATGTTTTTTGGTTGTCGCAAATTTTGCACAGAATGCAATAACAGGCGATCAAAATATACAGAATCTGCACAAAAATGTACCATTAAAAACATCAGCTGGAGATGCAAAAAATAAGCCATCACTGAGCCCCAGAAACCAAAAAAATGAGAACGTTACGGGTCATGGAAAATGGCACAAAAAGTGCGCCACTTATTTTGGACAAAATTCTGTATTTTTTTAACTCCTTATATAAAAATAAACATATACATGTTTGGTGTCTACGAACTTGCACCGACCTGAGGCATCACACCAACACATCAGTTTTACCATATAGTGAACACAGTGAATGAAGTACCCCCCAAACTATCGTGGAATCATACTTTTTTTTGCAATTTTTCTGCATTTGGAATTTTTTTTGCCGTTTTCAGTACATTATATGGTAAAAGTTCATAAAAGTTTCATTTAAAGCTCAACGCAATTATATAGCAAGTGTGAACAGATGCCAGCAGCTATATCTACACAAAGCACAATATTCTATGTGTAACTTCTTTCATCAAAACTTAGACACATCCAGCAGTATGGCTGCTTTCACATTTTGCTTTTACCGACATCTGGTTGTCCGCATGCAGAAAGCGTATATGCCCGAAAATGGTGCAATACAGAGCACACGCTGACTCCATCTGCTCCATTATAGTCAATGGTTAGTCGGCGCATGCGCCCGAAACCCGTTTTGTGTTGGGGTGTTCGGACAGAACCTCTGACGGGACCATTTAAACATTTAAAGGGAACCTGTCACCAGATTTGGTGACTATAACCTGCGGCCACCACCAGTGGGCTCTCCCAGGCCGCTGTGTTGAACGTAAAAATAACTTTATAATACTCACCTAAATGGTCAGTGCGGTGCAGATGGGGGTCTCCATTCTTCGGGTGTGGCGCCTCTTCTTTTGGCCATCTTTGTCCTCCTTCTTCTGAAGTCTGGGTCCATGATATGTCCTACGTTATGCACACAGGCCGGCATTTAGGTCCTGCGCAGGCGCACTTTGATCTGCCTTGAGAAAGGCAGATTAAAGTATTGTAGTGCTCATGAGCGGGACCTCAATGCCGGCCACGACGCGTCATGCACCCAGGCTTCAGAAGAAGGAGGACAAAGATGGCTGAAAGAGGAGGCGTCGGTACCGGACTGCAGCTAGTTTTGAAGAAACGTGTTCCCATCTCCATTCCAGCTCAAATAACTGTTCTTTTTGGACAATCCATCCATAACTTACTCTTCTGAGGTTTGCTCATTTACATTTTCAGTCCACCACATCTAATTTAAAACATGAAATGAATCCCCGAAATAATGTCATTCATATCTCTAATGGTAATCCCATGCACGGAATGTCGGAGATAATTGTGTGCTCCATTGTATGAATCTCACTAAAACCTCATAACAAGGAGAGCAATTATCGGCACACCTGGTTGAAATAAATTGTAAGAGTTATCAGACAATAGAGATACAGAAATTGCATTTGATCATGAAGAAAGAAGCTATTAGAGGCATTTTCTGCCGTGAGACCTCAGGTGTAGATGACTTGCCATTTCTTCCACGTAAGTATCAATTATGACTGTTGTCTTTTCACTTACCATTGTGGATGAAGGCAGTCTTTGAATACTGCTCCTTTCCTCCGCAAATTAGAGGCCATTATGGTCCAGAAATTAATCTTTCCAAAGTTAAAGTGTTTCCCAAGAAAAGTTTAATTGTCTTATTATTCACAAGAGACGGGACAACTTTTTAATTTTTTTTAAAGAAAGTTTAGTTAAGTCAAAGGTCATTTTTCGTATTTCTACCGGATATCCATAAAATTTTGGTCCAATTTATGAATAAAATACACATAAAAGATATTGGATATTTTTAACTCATTATTTAAAGGGGTTTGCTGACTCTTAATTCCTGTTATCTCCTATTGTCTATATAATTTTGGATCTGTTAAGCTAAGGTCCCATGGCAAAGGAGCCTAGTTGCGGTGTTGCATAATTTTGAGGACCCATCAGCCCCTCCATTACACGAGTGAGGGATGCTGATTGGCAGCAATGACAGCGGAGGGCCTACTGAAAGTCTCCAAGACTGCCATATTGTATTCATATGGGCTAGAGACAATCATTTATCCATTAACTTGAGAACGATGGCAGCTATAGGCATATAAGTGGTGTCTAGGTATAGTAAAGTAGCCATGTGCTACGCAATGAAACCACCTATAGCGCCACCTGGTGGAAAACAACGGAGTTAGCATTTTTATCTCGAAAACGGAACGAGATAGAGAAAAAAAGTGAATTACAAAGTTGTAGGGCATCATCAATTCAATATGAATCGACACCTTGCATACAGAAATGCTATGATTAGAACGTGTAAAACTCACAAGGCTGCGGACGTGAAGCGATACCTCATGGAGACCTTCCTACAAGTCATTGGGTATGGTGGCTGTGTGGAGTGGCCTCCACGCTCACCTGACCTGACCCCATTGGACTTCTTTCAGTGAGGTCACATCAAACAGCGGGCATATGCGACCCATCCACCAACATTGCAGGACCTACGATGACGTATCACAGATGCTTGTGCAAACGTGTTACCTACCATATTGCACGGCGTGCAGCAAGATACAGTATGCTGTCCAGAGTCCAGATGTGCATTGCAGCTGACGGTGGCCACTTTGAGCATCAAAGTTAAATGAGCGCCATATGCGTGACCAGCATTCAATGTTTTTGGGGGGGTCATGGGTTTTATATTATAGCATTTCTGTATGCAAGGTGTCGATTTGTATTGAATTGATGATGCCCTACAATTTTTTAATTCCCTTTTTTTCTCTATCTCGTTCCGTTTTCAAGATAAAAATGCTAACTCCATTGTTTTCCACCAGGTGGCGCTATAGGTGGTTTCATTGCGTAGCGCATGGCTACTTTACTATACCTAGACACCACTTCTATGCCTATAGCTGCCGCTGTTCTCAAGTTAATGGCGGTGGACAGGATATGGGTGGACACACTGTATAGAACAAGGAATCAAAAGATGGCAGGTTCAAGTCACATAAAGGAATCCCCTTCCTTCATTTTCCCCTTTTAAATGTAAGGTAAAAAAGTGGCAAAAAAACATTAGTATCACCATGTTTGTACCAGTCCAATCTATTGAAATATTACAATTCTAAAACTTTTTAAAGTACACTAAATGTCACTCCCAAAAAATATTGATGCCAGGAATTTTAGTTTTTCAGCTACTACACCTCCAGCTAAAAATGAAATTGACAGAAATCAAAATGTCGCATGTACCCCAATATTGTAGCAATAAAAATGTCATCTTGCTGCACAAAAAAATAGATAGAAAAATAAACGAGTTAAAGATTAGTGGGTTTTAAAAAACAACTGCCCGGTTGAGGTTTAGAATTCATCCAGGATATCTGGCCTGATGCTGGACCCCATATATGTCTATGGCGACCAGAATCCAGTGCTTTAAAATAATTGTAGAAGGGATAGGGGGATTGGAGCAAACATGTGATCCTTAATGAGTCTCCCGCGAGGCTCCAATGCTACTTCTGGGGCCGCTCATTAACCTCATACATATGCACTGTTCCCTCGCCCACCGGCAGTCCCCACATCTCTAAATTGGTTGCAGTCAGACTCGCCCTGACCCTGTGTGACAGCATGTCTGCCTGCAACCAGAAACGCTGTGTGTGCGTATCTATTGGTGTAAAAATAAATAAATAAATAAATAAATAAATTGGTGTAAAGTCTCCTCATATTATGATACCCAGCACAGATAAAACATTTGGTTAAAGGCTGCAGCCCCCAGCCGTGCACTTATCTTGGCTGTATATCAAAATAAGTGGAACCACATGTGGCTTTTTTAAATTATTTAAATAAATAATTTTAAAAAATGGAGTGCGGTTCCTTCCAATTTTGAAACCCAGCCATGATAAAGCCGACAGCTGGGGGCAGATGTTCTCAGGCTGGAGAGACCCATGCTTATTGGCCCCTCAGCCAACAAATAGTAGTCTCCAGCCACTCAGAATTGTTGCATCCATTAGATGTGACAATTCTGAAACTTTATCTTGCTCATCTCGATTGTCCTGGTGCAATGGCAATTGGGGTAATAAGGGGTTAATATCAGCTCACAGTTGCTACTGAGTCTTAGATTAGTAATTGGAGGCATCTAGGAAACCAAACCCATTACTGTAAGTGAATATAAGTAAACAGAAACAGCAAAAAAAATCTTTTATTTGATATAAGATACAAAAAAACACCCTAATTCACCCCTTTATTAACCCCGAAAACACACAGGTCCGACGTAATCCACATGAGGTCCCAGAATGATTGCAGCTCTGCTACATCTGAACTGACAGCACGTGGGTACAGAACGTGATCACCTGCTGTGAGTTTCAGGCAGGGAGACTAAACTGCAGTGATGAGCAATGACGTCACTCAGGTTATTTGCGGTCACAGGTGGAGGACCGTGACAACCTCCAGCTGTGACCACAAATAGCCTGAGTGACAAGCTCATTTTTTTCCCCATATTTCTGAAATGTTTACCCTTCTTTAAAAAAAAATTACAAATTGAGTTTCACTGTATTCCTACAAACCTGAACATCCCGTTGCCAGATCAATTTTGCCACACACTAAGTGGCAAAAAAATGAGACCCAAAAACTACACTAGGCATATTTTTCCAATTTTTCTGTACATTATATTGTAATGTGATTGGTATCAATCAAAACTACAACTTGTTTCACTAAAAATTAGCCTTGGAAGAGGTGGACCAAAAACGAAAACGTAAAAACATAAATTGCCCGTGACAGGAAGGGATTGACAAAACTCTTTCTTGTAGGGGCATGACCTTACACAGTACTTACTGGATAGTATAAAGCGGGCTTTACACGCTACGATATTGCTAGCAATTGCTAGCGATATCGAGCGTGTAAGCACCTGTCCCCGTCGTGCATGCGATTTCGTGTGATTGCTGCCGCAGCAAACATTATCGCTACGGCAGCGTCACACGCACTTACCTGGTCGGCGGCGTCGCTGTGACTGCCGAACAATCCCTCCTTCAAGGGGGAGGGACGTTCGGCATCACAGCGACGTCACCGCGACATCACTAAGCGGCCGGCCAATCAAAGCGGAGGGGCGGAGATGAGTGGGACGTAACATCCCACCCACCTCCTTCCTTCCGCATTGCGGCCGGCGGCAGGTAAGGAGACGTTCCTCGCTCCTGTGGTGTCACACACAGAGATGTGTGGTGCCGCAGGAGCGACAAACCACATCGATAATCAACCATTACCGATTTTTGGTTTTGAGACGACCTCTCCATGGTGAACGATTTTCACCATTTTTGAGGTCGCTTAAGGTCGCTGGTAAGTGTCACATGCTGTGATATCGTTAATGACGCCGGATGTGCGTCACTAACAACGTGACCTTGACAATAAAACATTAACGATATCGTAGCATGTAATGCCCCCTTAAGAGTCCGCAGGGACAACCCCCAAATGGGTAACTTTATTGTTACTTTTCCTAAGAATAACAGAACACAGCTCAAATTTATTGGAAAACATGATCCATTGTGATATTATTGGAAATACTTTTTTTTTCTAACAGAAGCTGGAAAGTTCGGAGAGCTGTTGTATCCTCTTTGGGTTTCACTGTGTCTTTATCTACTTTAGTTAAAATTTAATGCATTGGAAGAAATCATCTACTGTCATCACCCAGCTATGCGTCAGGGCGGTCATGGCAATAAGTAACAATCATCCGTCATGCTCCTTTCTTGAATTCTCCCCTATAATCCCCTTAACGAGATCCCAAGCTGGCTTGATCAGCATCTCCAGATGTCCGTGCCATCACCTCCAATACAATGGTGCTTTATGGGAGTCCCATAGTGCAGAGAGCGGCACATTTCCACGACATATTGGCTGTCATAATGAGAAAACTGAATGCTGTAGTTGTGGCACATACGATGACTGTCCACATCTAAATGGTGCCGGAGTGAAGTTCTCAGCAGCTGGTACAGAAGACAAACAAGACAATAGCTCTGGCGCTCAGACATGTATCTCTGCCTTGTCTATACTTCCAGAGAAAAAGAATATAAATAATTTATGGGACCGCACATCCCCCAGGGAGAGCTTTTATTTTTTTTTTGTTCACTATATTGAGCTAAATAACAACTTGGATAACAGAAACTTCAAAGACGATGAGTGAAACCAGAACACTTTATACTAACTCTCGCTTAAAAATTAACGAAGCCATGGCCAATTTTAGCAGATTCCTCAATTAAAGGGGTTGTCTCAACTTCATAAATGACTGAAATGAGGAACTAGGTAATCCACTATGAGAAGATGAAACCATTTATTGTCGTGCACGTGGAGTCATTGGATAGCAAATTAAGTGGTATCACCACTAGTGCTTCTGTCCACTTCATTACCAGCTTCTACTCTTCCTTTCTTGTGCAATGCATTTGGTCAAAGGTCTGAGGTTTATGACCAAAATGTCCCATATATTCTTTTGTTGGCTTGCGTGAAAAATTGATGGTTTCATCTTTTTCTCGAATTGGAATGCATATACACCTATATACAGAGTGGAGCCCTACTCAGGCACCCAGAAACCAGGAGTACCTTATAGTTAATAAATCATCTTCAGAAATGGATATAATGTTGCCCGGCTGTTTAACTCAAACTGCGGCTACTGGGAGAAAATGAACTTGTTTTCTTCTGGGAGCCACCAGCTTTCAGTTGTGAGAGCAGTGCAGGGAGCGACCACTTTACTGTAAGCACACACAAGCACTTTGATTGACAGCTTCCTCTGCACAGATGCACTACAGAATCATCTGTCAATCAAATGCCAAAATATGCTTGGGGTAAAGTAAGTGATGCTGAGAGCTGCTTTCTGAACATGACTGAAAGCTGGCAGCTCCTGGGAACAAAAAAGTTTATTTTCTCCCAGGAGCTGCACCTGTAGTTGTCACATGTATGCACAGGCTCAGCTCTCACCTTACCATCTTGACCATGCACTTTAAATTGATTGTTTTCCTTTAGGCACTTGTGGGGTTAATGCACACTTTATTGCAGCAGACTGGTCAGCTGGCATCAGTTATTCAATTGCCAACCGGGATATAAGCCCTCTTCTTCCTGGACTTGTTGCTGGTTATTCTATTCAGTTAGGAGCTAACCAGGAAGCAGACAGGATGTCTTGTTTCTACTGCTGCTATCTGCTGTTTGTTGTAAGTTGTTCTGCTATCTCCTTTTTTGTTGCACCCTCCCCCATACACATTCTGTTATCCTCTGGTGCAGGTTTTTTGGTGTGAATGTTTTTTGTTACCCCCGTCTGTTGTTCTGTGTTGGTTGGTTGTTGGGTTCCGTCCGAGTCAATCCCCTGGGTGGTGGGGACATAGTGGTTAGGACCTGGACAGGAAACAGGGCCACGTTGGAGGCTCGACCCTGACTACCACTAAGTCTACCATCGGGATAAGGGACAGCTCAGGGTCCTGAGTCATAGGGTCAGACTAGGAGCCCTGTACCATCCTATCCCACGCCCGTTACACTACTGAGTTAGCCAGGCCGCATTATAACCTTATTTACAAGCAGACTAACCAACTGTCTGCAGGTAAATAGTGTTTTCCAGGGGCACAGGTACCATTTAAGTCAGGAAGTGCTAAAATTTGTTTTAAAAAAACAATTGTATGTTTTTGATTTAGCATTTTTGTATGATTATTAGGCAATTGGCATAATTTGGTAGCAAGAGAAGAAAACAGCTAGTTTCTATTATTGTGCAGTGGTATCACTCACACCCTGGCCCTCAGTGATTTAAAGGTCACGAGGGATGCCAGTAATAGAATTGGCACATGTCAGGTGACCAAGCATTTCACAGCTGTACATTAAAGCCCTATATCTACTGTAATCCCATGTATTAAACCTTTGCAAGGTCAGCAAAAGCTGCATGTGGATATTGGAATTTGGCGTGTAATGCAGTTTATAATTCCACTGTATCTCTTAAAATTCCAGTAAATGATGGAAAGTCAGGCACATACCGTAGGGCCTACTAAACCAAAAAAGAGACTTTATACATCTTTAGGATCTATACACTTGCAAAGTACATACACCCATAGATATTTCTTCTGCTGTCATATGGTCAATCAATAATAATACCTTTATTGAACAGTATACAATTAAACAGAATACTATTATTTTTTCCTCCATTGGTCTCCAAATGGAAATATAGAGACTTTTTGGTGAACTAAGGAGTCATTGCAGCCATATAAGAGGACAGTGTTGGCACATAACCACTATATTATGGGTACAGTACATACTGAAAAGATTTATGAACACCTATCTACATTGTTCATGTCATTAAGTATAATGAACTGAGGTAGCAGAAGCTATATCCGGCACTCAGCCCCAGAAACCAGAGCCTTATAAAGGGTGAAGGCCGCTGAGGATGGTAATGAGCAGACTGAGCTTCCAGCAGATGATCACAAGCCAGCACGAATTAATTCCTGCTGTACTGGCGAGCAGTGAAGCGAGAACCAGCCAATGCCCATGACAGGCTGTGCAACTCAGGGAACCCAGGCTGTTTGTCAGACTCTGCAGTGGGAACAGAGTCCGATGCCGCCATGACACCCAGCGAGTGAAACTGTACCGGAAACGCCGAAGATGACTCAGTAACCAGACCAAATAACATACACCCCTGATGAAGCCACACATGGTGGCGTAACGCGTGGGGCAGGCGCACCCACACTTCCTCTCTCATTATTTACTCATCTGGTATTGTATTGGCTCTCTTTGATCTGTACCATATTTATGTTAGTCCTACATTTGGTGACTATGTATTGCTATATACTGTTCTCTGGTACTGTTATTTTTGAGCCTATGTGATTTATTCCATCTGTATTATTCCATGAGGTTTCAGTGGTGATGTGCTAAACTGTTCATGGGTGGATCACCCCTTTGATCTTTCCCAGTTTTAAGTGTTCTTAATAATATTTCTCTGTGTTATTAATAAACTTCTTCACACTTTTTGCATGCAACAAGGGACTCCTCTTGCTTCATTCCATTATTCTGGATTTTCCAGTACATGTTTGGTGTAGTTGTGCCCACTCTTCCCCATGTGTTGTGTTCAAATAACATACATGGCAGGATAGGTGAGGGCAGGGTGAGCTTCACTTTTTTCCCTTTACATTTGTTTGTTATGTTTTGGGGTCTGGAGAAAGCCCAGAACACAGTAATGAACATTTGATGTATACTGAATAAATGTGATATCAATTGAATTCTTTGTCCAAGTAAAATGCTGAAATCGAATTTCAGCAAATTTGTTCATCACTAATATCCCTTAGATATCTTTGAGTGAACGAGTGTTACCAATGCAAAATTAGAGGATGATTAAAAAAAATTTAAAAACTTTTTGAAAGTATAGTTACGATTAATTTTAGTCTCTGCAACCTCCAGTAAAAATATTCTTAAACTATATTTTCATTTTCATTAATGGGTACAATTAAAAGAAATGCTTGCAAAAACAAGTAACGTTCCAATTTACCTCTTATTAAAAGTCATCTCTATTTTAAAGAATGGGGGATTTTTAATTCTGTTGTTTGCAGCTTGTTGCCTCAATGACCGGACACCTCTGCAAGTCTATCTGCGGTGGCCAATCTCCTTGGCAAGGTGCTTGAAAGTTAATTGTATTGTCTTCGGCTCATTGCCTAGGCTAATTGTTACATACCTGTCCCACATCCGGGCTTTGCTCCCTACATCCCGGTAAGCTGAACATTGTTGTGCTCCACATCAGGCATTGCAGGAAGCCAGGCGTGCTCACATGTGATTTTTTTGTGTGGACCTACATAAGGTTCATCAAGATACACACTTATGTTTTGTTATTAAGACTTGTAGTATTCCTGTGTTCTCTCCACCTGCGGACTCCAGTGCTTCTACAACTTGCTTCCTTGTCTGCTGTGGCCTCCAATACTTCTACTACCTGCTTCCCGATCTGTTGTCTGCCTTTGGCTTGCAATACTTTTACTACCTGTTTCCTAGTCTCCTGTCTACCTGCGGACTCCAGTGCTTCAACTACTTGTTTCCTGATTTCCTGTCTGCCTGGGGACGTCAGTGCTTCTGCTATCTGCTTCCCGGTCTCCTGTCTGCCTGTGGACTCCAACACTTCTACTACCTGCTTTTCGGTCTCTTGTCTGCCTGTGTCCTCCAGCACGTCTACTACCTGCTTCCTAGTCTCCTGTCTGTCTACAGACTCCATTGCTGCTACTACTGTCACGGGCGGGGAGGACGCCACTGCGCTGCACTCGCTAATGCTCGGGTCTGGCGCTGCTGTGATGGCTGCTCGGTGGCTCGAGCGGTGGGCCGGATCCGGGGACTCGAGCGGCGCTCCTCACCCGTGAGTGAAAGGGGTAGTTGGTTTGGGGGATTTAGTCCGTGACGCCACCCACGGGTCGTGGTGAAGATGGGCACCACCGCTGTTGGTGACGGGGATCCCGGGAGCGATGGTAAGGAGCAGCTGGTATGTTGTTTCCCCCCTCCATGGGTAGGGGTTTGTGGTCCCGGGGCCCGATGAAGTGACGGGGAGGCAGGGTCGGTGAGGTGCAGGGTTGCAGGGACAGCGCGGCGCGGTGCCGGATAGCACGGGTGTACTCACCCTGCAAGAACAAGTACAAAGTCCTCGGTAAACCAAACGGCTGGATGGACGGGTCCCGCAGCTGGCTGCAGTGCTTCTCCCCGGACAGGTGATGGCGGCTGTCTTTCCCTGCACCTTAATGTTCTCTTGCTGACTACTATGGATTCCCAACGGTAGTCCGCTCCCCGGTGTATGGGTACCGGAGGAGCCCGTTTGCCCACAGACGCTGGCCCTTGGGTCTCTAACCTTAGACGGTAGCTATATACCCTCACGGTGTGGGCTGTTGCCTTCAATCGGGACTTTTGCTGTTGTGAAACCCCTGGGGTTCCAGTCACATTCGGATCTGACTATTGTCGGCAGCTCCAAGCCTAGTCGGGGTCCGATGGCCCTGCCCCTAGTCGGGGTCCGATGGCCCTGCCTGTGTGTGCTGGCTTCACTTCGCTCCCCGGTCGGTACCGGCGGGCCATCACCCGTCCCCGGTCCTACGGTTCCGCGTTGCTCCACCACTCCTGCAGACGGCCACCACCATCTGCCAACCTTGCTGTCAGTGCCTGGGCCACAAACCCAGACACCCAAGTGCTTACTCCTCACTCCTCAAACTCCAAACTCTATCTGTCACTTTTCCCGCCTCCAGGCCTGTGAACTCCTCCGTGGGTGGGACCAACCGCTTAGCTCTGCCCCACCTGGTGTGGACATCAGACACTGGAGGGAGGCAACAAGGGTTTTTGTTTGGCTGGTGTCCCTGTCTAGTGGGGGTGGGGGGTGTTTGGATGTTATCTGTGACGACCTGGCTAGGCCAGGGCACCACACTACCTGCTTCAAAGTCTCCTGTCTGCCTGTACGCTCCATTGTTTCTACTACTCCTTTCCCGAGTGCCTTACCTGTCTGCTACCCAAATGCCTGTGGCCTTTGAGCCCACCTGGACCCTGGAGTTGGAAGATCTACCTCACCAAGTGAGCCAAAACACTACCATTCCCTTCTGGTTTCCTAAGAAAGGAGCATGCACTTACAAGCTGTTGGCTATACATTGAAGCTGGATCTGTGCTCCTCCATTGCTGCAGAGGTAAAGGTTGGCATGCAGTTTGGGCTAGCCACTCAACAATTCCTTACATGCCTGCTGCACCAATGGCCGCGGCCACTGTGCTCACATGGACCTTGGGCTTGGAGGATCAACCTCAACAAGTGAGCCAAAACATTACCGGCCACCCCTGAAGTGCCCGGGTGTCCAGTTTCTGAAGCTGGATCTGGCACGCTCAGTGCTCCTGGGCTCCTCTATTGCTGCAGAGGTAAAGCTTGTCACAAAGTTTGGACTAGCCACTCAACAATGCCTCATATGCCTGTTGCACCAATGTTTGCGGCCCATGTGCCCACTTGAAACTTGGGCTCAGAGGATCTACCTCAACAAGCGAGCGAAACACTACCGGACACCCCTGAAGTGCCCGGTTGCCTGGTTTCTGAAGCTGGGGCTGGCTAGCTCAGAGGCCCTGTACTCTTCCAATGCTGCAGTGGAAAAGCTCGGCATACAGTTTGGACTAGCCAATCAACAATGTCTCATATGCCTGTTGCACCGATGTCCATGTCCGATGTGCCCACTTGGAACTTGGGCTCTCAGGATCTAGCTCAACAACCAAGCGAAACACTACCGGCCACCCCTGAAGTGCCTGGTTGCTTCCTTTCTGAAGCTGGGGCTGGCTAGCTCAGAGGCCCTGTGCACTTCCAATGCTGCAGAGGAAAAGCTCGGCATACAGTTTGGACTAGCGACTCAACAATTCCGCCAGCCCAAGCTGTCAGTTTTCAGGTGTGCAGCCATTTCCCGGCAACATAGTAGGCATGCGAGTGGTGCGCTTCTGAAGAACAAACACGAGACAACTCCTTTAATCATGAAATCTTATTACACATCACGTTCCCAGTTAGTACTAACACCATAACGCTACGCCTGTTACTGGGAAAAAAAACTGATATGAATCAAAGCGTAATGAGCCCAGATAAAATGTAAAAATAGTCGATCACACAGACAGCATTGAATGTGAAAGATACAAGCGAGATAAAAGAACATTTATTAATTGAACCATTAAGTAATATCCTTTCTTTTAATTAAAACCCTTCATTCGGTGACGTTCAGCCAGATTTATTGTGCCCAGAAAAAAAAAAGAAAAAAAACTTGATACTAACTAGTCCCAATGTAGAAATGCACTTGCCAATTTAATTAATGCGCGCAATTTCAACTCTCATTTGCGTGCCACATTTATGAGACAATGCAATAAATTCTGGCGCACGGCTGTAGACTGTAATATCTTTTTTTATATAATTGACATGGCTAATGAATCCCTACTGGCTCATCATTAACTTGGAAGATAGTATTAATGACAGGTTGATGTAAGCAATATTCCAATGGCAGAGGAGCCTTGACTAATAAAAAAAGAAAGAAAAATTGGGCAGGACTAAAAAAAATGTAATTTTTTTAATTTAGAAAAAATATTTTATGGCAAAATTTCTTTATTTTTAACATCCCTGATTAATATTAATTTTTGTAAAATATTAGCAAATTATTATCTACATCCTAGAAATGTTGTAACTTGACTACTTGTTATATAATACAGGAAATGTTCAGTGAAAAACTTATTAAAATGGCCAATGGCGGCCAGTGATATGAAGAGTGTGCCATGGAGAATGCGAGCGGCTAGTGTTGACTAATGACGTTTAGCTCCCTGTATCCATATGATCCACCTAAGCACTATATGTGCTTCTATAAGTGAGGCTAGTCACTACTTACGGGTAGTACAAGCGGTAGAGTAGTCAGGAAAGCCGGGGTCTGGCAACAGGAGGACACGTATAGACACAGGGAGTACACAGAGGTATAGTAAGGTCACAATCTGAGGGTCAGAATTCCAGGAAGGCACGTAATTGATTCAGGGAGAAAACTGAGACGTGGTCAGTTAACGATCCGAGGTCAAAAGCCAGGAGGTCATGACAGAAAAGGGAGCGGGCAGGGAGGAGCGAAACAACTGTCCATGATCAGGAAACAAAGATCAGAGCACAGGCAGGAACACAGGCCAACAGCACAATAACAGAACCAAAATGTACAACTGGCGAGGTTCTGGGAGAGCATGTTCAGTAAACAAGCAGAGCAATTACCAGAAAGATGAAACACCTGAGCAATCAGCACCTCCCAGAACCAGCATGGAATCCTGTGCTGTCAATCAACCTGCCAGCCAGTAGTTCAGGAAAACACAGCAGAGCATCTCCAAATGTGCAAGATGCTCTGCACAGAAGAAGTGTGACACTATATGAGGCTGCCAAAAAAGAAAAATCACATGGGCCCAGAGGTAAGACAAGCTCCCTTAGTGCCCAAGGTGAAATGTTAAAAATGCCCTCTCTCCACCAACAAAAGACAATTCCTTCTAAAGTACAAGAATGTTGATAGTTGCAGTGATCTCAAAAGTCTATACTAATGTGATAAGTAAAGTGAATCCTAAATACAGCATCTCAATGGCCTTACACTTGACTTAAAGGGAATCTGTCAGCAGTTTTTTGTTATGTAAGTTGAAAACAGCATGCTGCAAGGGTTAAAACATAGAATTCAGGGCTGCTTGTATTGTCAAGGTCCGATCTATTGTTTATGTGCTATGTTTTTTTAACCAGCAGGACTTCTCATTGCTTGGAGTACAATGTCACACACAGGGCAGTCCGGCACGCCCTCTCTTCTGATGACACCACATCATCAATGTACAACCTCTATAGAGAGCCTGGTGTGGACGGGGACAGCTCTCTCAGCTCTGCTACATGAATAAATCTAAAAATTCTGATTGTGTCAGAACGGCTGCAGTCAGTAATCTAAGTCATACATCGTTGGATTCAGGATCTCTTTGCTTACATCATGCTGCTCTCAGATGAGGTAGCAAAAACCTGCTGAGAGATTCCCTTTAATACGTTAATTGCACCCCACACCTGAACGGCACCCTAGAGAATCGCTATGGACATCTAACAGCAGAAAAACTATTACAATGTCATACTCAATGTGCAACCATATGGTATCTGGATAAAATACCAAAATTTTCGTATGAAATCAAGCATGCCATAAATTTTAGCAATAAATTGAGAAAAACATGTTCCTATACATAAAATAACAGGTACAGTGAGGAACAATGTGGAGGTACTATACAGATCTATAATATTGACGATAGTAGGGTAAACCTTGCTATGTAACTTATACACATCATTCATCAATATGCTTTAATGGAAACCTGATAGCTGCAACATGCTGACCAATCTGTACGCAGCCGGGTCCCTCCCCGGCAGATTTTCCCCACCCACCTCCATTGATTGATAGATCTCTGCTAATGTGCATGTAAATGCGTAAATAGAGAGACCGGTTGTTCGTTGCGCTGTCACCAGAAAGTACAGATGTTGACTATTTCAATTTCTATGTATTGAGGTCGACGCGTTTCAGAGCGCTCACTCTCCTTCATCAGGACATTTCAAGAAAAACCAACATAAGCGTAAACCCATTCTCTACGGGAAGAAGCCGCCGGAGAGGGACCCGCCTGTCATACTAGTCTATACCTCATACCCTGATTAGCTATTAAATATGTTTTTCTTTAAAACACTGCAACATTTCAGTGTCAAACATGCCCGTCTGAAATAGTACAGTCAGTGCCTGATCCACAGATTGGGCAGCATGTATTAGATGTTAGGTGCATTTTAAAACATGTATAATATATACATTGTTTATCATTTTACAAGAAGGAAGGAGATTAACTCTAGCGCCACCTATTGGAAGTAGCAATCCTAAAACTCAAAAGTGGCCCTTTAACGAGCCTGTTCATATGACTTAGCATTTATGCCAGATCAGAACCTCAATTTGCAGACACGGTGTTAGGGATGATTGTCCCTCGTCAGTGCAAAGTATGAGATCTGATCTGGCTATATGAAAAGCTCTACTTGGGTCTAAGGGGAAAACTTTCCTCTTTGCGGAGACTGACAAACCAGTCTGGCTGTCAGTGGTGAGGAGTCAGTCTCCACAAGGAGAAAAGTTTTCCCCTTAGACCCCACTGTAGCTTCTCATACAGCCAGATCAGATCTCATACTTTGCACTGACGAGAGACAATCATCTCGAAACACCGTGTGTGCAAATTGAGGTTCTGATCTAGCATAAATCCTAGGTCATATGAAAAGGCTCATTAAAGGGCCACATTTGACTTTTAGGATTGCTACTTCCAATCGGTGGCACTATAGTTTGTCTCATTCCTCCCTGAAGAGACAATTTGAATATTATCCAGAGGAGCATTGCAGCTATGTCTCCTCACCACTGACAGCCAGATTGGTTTGTCAGTCTCCACCGGGAGAAAAGTTAGACCCTTAGACCCTTATTTTACAGAAATTATTGTATTATTTTGAATTAATTAATGCGCTAATGAAATTAAAACTGATTGTATTGTCTATGTGCAAATAATAATAACAATGTAAATATTATTATTACTAATAATAAAAAAGTGATAATAAGAATGGTATTCTTATTATTATTATCAATAAATAATAAGCACATTTATTAATAATAATAATAATAATAATAATAATACAAATAATAATACATGTCTTATTTATTGATATAATGATAATAATAACAGCAATAACATTATTATTATCACTTTTTTATTATTAATAATAATAATAATTTAATTGTTGTTATTGTTATTATTTTACAATAATAAATATTGTGTTATATTGAATTAATTTCTGCTCTAATTAAATAAAACTGATTGTTTTATATATGTAAAATAATAAGAAAAATTGAAATAATAGTAATTATTATTATTATTAATAATAATTATTATGCCCATTTTCATATTATTTAATTATATAATAATAATAATAACATTATAATTATATTATACTAATTAGTAATAAATATTTGTTAATTATTAGAAAGTCATTTTTATTAATTTCATTAATTACTAAACAAATTATTATTAATTATACTGTTATACACTCTTGCTAGGAGGATAAGTCATTTTCTCAGGTTTGCTCTTCCACAACAGATGGAGAGCCACAGGTTGTCTTAACCTCCTAATAAATAAGACACCGTTAATCGATTGAGACAAGTGCAAATTATTTTCCATCTATTCCAAAAAGGCAAGGCAGTATGTTCTCTAATGTTGCCTATTGTCATTGTGCTAAGTAATAGGCTGCGATGTGCAGGAGTCAAACACACGTAGTTCTTGTAGACTGACTGCTGACTGGGAAATATTGCAGAGAAGAAAATATATAACGTCTCAGTGAATTTCATTGTGGAATGTTTTACACATCGAGTAAGAGAGTCACAGGAAAAAAAATAACACAATCCACTGATGTGATAGGTAGAGATGAGCAGATCGGGCAAAATTTGAAATTCCAAATTACCGGTTAGGGTTTTTTTTTATCCCGAGAACTGTTATTCTCTGTGGATTTAATCTCCCTTATTGCATTGTGAAATCTCCATGACTCCAGAGCATGATAAATGATATAATGACGCCATGAGTGACCTGTCGTGCTTGGGCAGAACCCTCTGGGACCCTCTTCCAAAGCGTAATTCTTGGCCCAGCATGAGAGGTCCACAGATCTCAACGCAAACAAAAAATTGTTGAAGGACAGAGGGGCCAGAGAAGTGAGCGGCGAAGCATTAGGCCATCTTTTTTATATCTCAGAAAAATGGCGCCCAGTGGTCGTTATTTTTCTTAAATCCGAGCTGAAGTCAATTACAAAAATTCCGTCTTTAAGCGTTTGTGGATTTTTGTAAAATTCAAGCAGAATTAAATTTCACTTGAATATAACCACTCAGAAAAAGACATGGACGCACATCCAAAAATCATAAGGTGATATAAAGCCACTAGGCAAAAATGAATGTGACTTAACATGAGGTTCTTGGATAAACATTCTGATCAGACAGGGTGTTTGGTGCTGTGTGGCGACCATTGCTGTGGTGGTTTTGTGTCGGTTGGGCGGTATGGCCTGGAGTCATGGGAACTCAACCTTGCAGCATGGGTGTTGAGAGACACCAGGTCACCTACCCTGGTGCACTGTTGATGTGGCGGTGGTTGGCACGCAGCACTGCACCATTTAAGGCTTCATCATACCAGTTAGAGACCCACCCAGAGGTTTCCCGTGACGTGGCAATGGGCTTCATAAAGTCTGATCAGAATGTTAAACCAAGAACCTCACGTTCAGGTATAATGAAATGAAAAAGATGAAAAGGCACTCACCAGTGAAGCTGTATAAAAATCCTTTATTGGAAAGCAGGTTACGGATCAGGACATCAGGGGAGGGAAAAACACACAAACATGCTGGACAACGGCCGTTTCGCGACTTCTCGGGGTGCTTCTATGGGTCCACCCGAGAGGGCGCGAAACGGTCATTGTCCGGCAAGTTTGTGTTTTTCCCTCCCCTGATGCCCTGATCTGTAACCCACTTTCCAATAAAGGATTTTTGTACAGCTTCACCGGTGAGTGCCTTTCCATCTTTTTTCATTTCATTATGAATGTGTTTTTGCTTTGAAAGAGCACCACGGTGGCTGTTTTGTTTTTTTTTCTGCCTGGCTGCTGAAGGTATTAGCCATCTGAGAACCGTGGCATCTGATGCCTTCTTACTGGTGATGTTTTAATGGAGCCTCCAGGGATATTGCTTCTGCATATTGTGAACAGTGCCCAACGCTTTCGTCTATGAACCTTTTGATCACATTCAGGTATATAAATGTTTGCCTAGCGGGAATAGATCAAAGTATAATTTTTGGATGTGCAGTTCATGTCTAATTTTCCAGTTATACTATAAAGACACCAAGAAGTTGCATTCTGCTGATTATTTTCTGCACCACATTTGCAAGGAAAAAATAAGCAATGTGCATACAACAGTTCAGAATTGTCATTGACTTTGCTGGCATAAAGATAGACATGCAGATTTGTGCCAAAATCTGCACCAAAAAAACACATTAAATACACACTATGTGCCCAAAGCCTTACACATATTATGGATCCTCTTCATAACAGAGAGAACTAGTATAATCTAAAGACAATGCATTTTTAATACAGGTTTTGAAAAAGAGAAGGAAAAGTAGAACTCCCTCCTTTACATTTTTTAATCCTTTGCAAATTTGCAACTCGTTTTTGGCTTTCGCCTCTCAAAAAAAACTGAGCAAAAATTGTTGTAAAAGAGATTTTTTTTCTTTTATTTAAAAAAACCTGTATGTAAAGGAAATTCTATGCTGAGTGAGATAATCAATGGAGGAGTCTTCTTCTCTCATCCCTTCTTACTGGAATAATATACCCATACGACTGTGGGCATTTTTATCTCAATGGTCAACCAAAGATTTAAAGTGAACCTGTCAGGTGCAATATGCACCCAGAACCTCGAGCAGTTCTGGGTGCATATTGCTAATTCCTGCCTAACTGTCCCTGTATCTAGTAGCATAGGTAAAGAGATCTTTAGAAAAAGTATTTTTAAAGATCCTTTATGATATGCTAATGAGCGAGGGGACTAGTCGTAAGGGCATTACTTCCTGAGCTCATTCCGCCCTTTTAGAATGTTAGCACACCCACATGGACATGCCAACATGCTATTCAATGCAGCATTACCAGAGGTGACATGTGTACCTAACTCTGCTGTCACCGCTGATCAGAAGTCA
This sequence comes from Anomaloglossus baeobatrachus, assembly GCF_048569485.1. NCBI lineage: Eukaryota > Metazoa > Chordata > Amphibia > Anura > Aromobatidae > Anomaloglossus > Anomaloglossus baeobatrachus. The sequence goes on from NC_134354.1 coordinate 754,104,462, forward strand.
CTTTCGGTCATACGCAATAAACCTCTCTGAAGCCAGGACACATACACCCGGCTTCATACTGCGCGTGACCGGAAGTGCCAGGACTTCGGATCAGCGGTGACAGAAAACACAGGTACGTGCGTTACTGCTGTTGATGCTGCATTAAATAGCATGTTAGCATGCCCCTGTGGGTGCACTAACATGCTAAGAGGGCAGAATGAGTGCAGGAAGTAATGCCCTTGTAACTAGTCCCTGCGCTCATTAGCATATCATAAAGGATCTTTATAAATGCTTTTTCTAAAGATCCCTTTATCTATGCTAGTGTATACAGGGACAGTTAGGCAGGGATTAGCAATATACACCCAGAACTGCTCGTGAGTCTGGGTTCATACGGGACCTGACAGGTTCCTTGTAACCAGAAGAGGCCATCTGTGGCAGATGGAGTTGACCGTAAAAAATTCAATTTTCTGCTGTGCTAAACTACAGTTAGTTTCATTGACTGACAAAGAACAAAAAAACATTTCTAAGAATGCTATCTGTAAAACTTTTCCAAAAAGGTTCAACCTACCTTTTTTATCTGACTTTACGAGTCCAAAGTCTTCCTAACCGTGCAGCCAATTTTGAAGAATTGGGACATTTCAGCAGCTAAAATCCTATAAAATAAATTTAAAAATAGTTCATAGCAGAAAATTCAATAGGTTGACATACACATAAAAAAACACTCAAGACTCGATGGAAAAAGTAAAGAATTGTGCGTCCACATATTTCACACTAGGTCGACATAGAGTATTCGGTTCTGTTCACAGACTGAATGTGTTTGATCACAATTATCATGGGTAAACCATACTGTCAGCACTCCAATGTTTAATTAATTTTACTGATTACACTCTAATAACGACAAGCATTAAATGTATAATGGGACATGATTAGTGCTCAGCATCGCTCTCTGATAAGCCTCCTAGAACAGCCAATTTATAAACTATCAGTGTCTGGCATCGAACTGGAGCCTCTCGACAATAGATAAGATCAGACGGACCCATGTTGGGTGCCAAAGCTTTACACATTAAAGAGAACCAACCAGCAGGACTTTCATATATAAAGTAAAGCCATTGCTATACTGGCGCTAGGATGCTGAATGTAAGCATGGCTTTTGTTCTGACATTGGATGTTTTATTTCAGAAATATGCGCAAGTAAAGTTCCAGCAATGCCCTGCTATTTGATTGACAGCAGCTACAGAAAATCTAATAATAGGTGGGTCGAGTTTTGCTATATATTCCCACACCTGTCTGCCTCCCTGGCCTTTGTCTTTGCCTTTGCCTCCCTGGCATTTTAAACATGCCCCTATCATGTGATAAAAATTACTCAGACCTGGAAGGAGCCCATACAGTTTAGGCATCTACCAAGGCAAGGAAGGCAGAAAGGGGTTGGATTTTTTTTTAATTATCATACTCACGAAATAGTTAAACAGACTTGACATTATGATTTCTCAGGTCAGTATGTTTATGTTGATACCAAACCTATATAGTTTTCTATTATTATAATTTTAGTAGTTAATTTATTTTTGTTAGAAATTTGTAAAAAAAAAAAAATTAAAAAAATTGCTTCTGTTTATATATTACAGGACTCGTATCGTTTTTATGGGGCTATGTGAGGGTTTATTTTTTGCGCCCTGAGGTGATATTTTTACTGATACAATTTGGGGGAAAATACAATGTTTTGATCGCATCTTATTGTACTTTATTGTGATTTTGTGGCTACCAAAAATCAGTAATTCTGGCATTTTGATTCTTTTCTCTTTACATTAATTTATTTTATATTCTGCTAGATTGTACTTTTATGAATACCAAATATATGTATTTTTTATTTTAATTGTTTTATTTTTAGTAGGGCATAAGTGGTTGGTTTGAACTTTTGTGGGGGGGATTGTCATATTTTTAAAAACTTTTTTTTCACTTTTCACTATATTTAATAGTGCCCTAAAAGGACCGGAAGCTGCGATTGTCTGATTGCTTGTGCTATACCAAGCAGTGATATAATTGAACTCTCTCGCTTGCTTGTTCTTGCCCGAATGGTGACTTAACCCCTTAAGGACCAGGTGATTTTTCATTTTTGTGGTTTGAAAATTTTCCTCCACTTATTCGAAGAGCAATAACTTGTTTATTTTTCTGTCAACATAGCCATATGAGGCCTTGTTTTTTGTAGGATGAGTTGTACTTTTGAATGACACCAATCATTTTGTCATAAGATTTAATGGTAAGCGGGAAAAAAAAATTGCAAAATAGTTTTTTGGAGTTTTTTATTTACAAAGTTAATTTTACCAAAAAACTGACTTAGCAGTATGATTTTCCAGGTCAGTATGACCATGTAGATACCAAGCATGTACAGTCATGGCCAAAAGTTTTGAGAATGACACCAAAATTATTTTTTCACATGATCTGTTGCCATCTGGTTTTTATTTGTGTTTGTCTGATGTTTACGTCACATACAGAAATAGAATTGCAATCATATTGAGTTCCAAAAGGTTATATTGACAGTTAGAATGAGTTAATGCAGCAAGTCAATATTTGCAGTGTTGACCCTTCTTCTTCAGGACCTCTGCAATTCTCCCTGGCATGCTCTCAATCAACTTCTGGACCAAATCCTGACTGATAGCTGTCCATTCTTGCATAAGCAATGCTTGCATTTTGCCAGAATTTGTTGGTTTTTGTTTGTCCACCCGTCTCTTGATAATTGCCCACAAGTTCTCAATGGGATTAAGATCTGGGGAGTTTCCAGGCCATGGACCCAAAATCTCTATGTTTTGTTCCATGAGCCATTTAGTGATCACCTTTGCTTTATGGCAAGGTGCTCCATCATGCTGGAAAAGGCATTGTTGGGCGCCAAACTGCTCTTGGACAGTTGGGAGAAGTTGCTCTTGGAGGACATTCTGGTACCATTCTTTATTCATGGCTGTATTTTTAGGCAAGACTGTGAGTGAGCCGACTCCCTTGGCTGAGAAGCAACCCCACACAATCGTTTCAGGATGCTTAACAGTTGGCATGAGACAAGACTGGTGGTAGCGCTCACCTCTTCTTCGCCTAATAAGCTGTTCTTCAGATGTCCCAAACAATCGAAAAGGGGATTCATCTGAGAAAATGACTTTACCCCAGTCCTCATCAGTCCACTTCCTGTACCTTTTGCAGAATATCAGTCGGTCCCTGATGTTTTTCTGGAGAGAAGTGGCTTCTTTGCTGCCCTCCTTGAAACCAGGCCTTGCTCAAAGAGTCTCCACCTCACAGTGCGTGCAGAAGCACTCACACCAGCCTGCTGCCATTGCTGAGCTAGCTCGGCACTGCTGGTAGTCCGATCCCGCAGCTGAAACAGTTTTAAGATACGGTCCTGGTGTTTGTTGGTCCTTCTTGGGCGCCCTGGAGCCTTTTTGGCAACAATGGAAGCTCTCTCCTTGAAGTTCTTGATGATGCGATAGATTGTTGACTGAGGTGCAATCTTTGTAGCTGCGATACTCTTCCCTGTTAGGCCATTTTTGTCCAGAGTAATGATGGCTGCACGTGTTTCTTTAGAGATAACCATGGTTAACTGAAGAGAAACAATGATACCAAGCACCAGCCTCCTTTTAAAGTGTCCAGTGGTGTCATTCTTACTTAATCATGACTGATTGATCGCCAGCCCTGTCCTCATCAACACCCACACCTGTGTTAATGGAACAATCACTAAAACAATGTTAGCTGCTCCTTTTAAGGCAGGAATGCAATGCTGTTGAAATGTGTTTTGGGGGTTAAAGTTCATTTTCTTAGCCAATATTGACTTTGCAAGTAATTGCTGTTAAGCTGATTACTCTTTATGACATTCTGGAGTATATGCAAATTGCCATTAGAAAAACGTAAGCAGTAGACTTTGTAAAAATTAATATTTGTAGCATTTTCAAAACTTTTGGCCATGACTGTATAGTTTTTGCTTTATTTGAGTGCTGAACAAAATTCAGAAATTTTGGAAGAAAACAGATCTTGCATCTATTGAGACTGTCCGGGAGCTGTAACGTTTTACATTTCTTGTTATACGGAGCTGTATAAGGCCTTGTTTTTTTGTGCCCTGAGTTAGTGTTTTTATCCTTAGGATTGGTCATCAATGCCTGATCGGCCGGGATCCTCACCCAGCACACCCACCAATCATATGTTCTTAGAGCCGGCAGCCAGAAATGCTCAGTTCCGGAGCTGCCTCGTCTTCTGATAGTGGCTGCGGCCGGGAACTGCACTTCTAAATCCCATGCAACTCAATAGGAGGTGGATGTGCAGTACTCGGTCACGGCCACTATCAGAAGATGGGTCAACTCCAGAACTGAGCATTTCTGTTTGCCTGATACCACCGCCAGCATCGAGAACAGCTAATTGGCAGGAGTAGGAGGTGTCAGACCCTGACCGATCAGACATTGATGACCTATACTAATAATAAGCCACCAATGTAAAATTAGTGGGCAACCTCTGTAACATACACAGGATTTTTCTCATTATTGAAGTCATAGTGGTTGAACCTCGCAAGTAATCATAAATTCATCACCTATTCTTTTGATAGATGATATATGTTGTTTTTGAGTCCACTCCTTTTCGTATTCTTGGTGACTCTTCACACTGCTATAATTCCACTAAATTCGGTAAGTGAATATACAGCTAGGGCGTTCTTTTGGTCAAGGGTGACAATTTGCAGGCATATCTTTAAATGAGTAGTTGTGTGAAAGAATACAATCCATTTTGTTCCTATAAAAATCATCTTGTCTTATAGCTGAATGATGTCATAGGGCTCACTTAACACTGATGGGCGGGGAAGTTTCACATTTGTACACACACCCCTGCGGCTCTTATAGATGCATAGTTCTGGGAAGTTATTTCTTTGTTTGGGATACTATATAAACTGGTCACATGATGTAATAAAGCAGAAACTTTGAGTACACCACAAAGCGTGTGTGCTGCAATGATTTCTCGGCGCTCGTAAAACAAATCTTACTAATTGGGAGTTCCAAGTGTATTTTGCTCATAGTTTGCAGATTCTTTCTACCAACGCACATGATGATGTCATAAAGCTCAGTTAACACTGATGGGCAGGGAAGTTTCACTTTCTATCCACACCACTGCGGCTCTTATTACTTGTGAGAGAGAATGCAATGTATAGACATCACTGGCAGAAAGACAGAAGTAATGGAAAATAATAAAAGAAAATACCAGGCACTAATATATTTAACATCTCAGCCCAGGCTTAGTTAATGTTAAGTGTCATTATCAGGAGAACATCAGCAGTTTAGTCGCCAAAATTACGTGAGACAATTCACGGTAACATTTTCACTTCGTTCCTCAATATAAAACTTAAAATAAAAATGTGTGAAAAACTTAAGTCGGGAACCACAGTATTTAATTTTGTGAAGATGTGGCTTGCAAGAAACTTTGCTATAACACAGTTAACTTTAAAAACTTTTACCAAATTTACTTTTTCAGTTCTGATAGTACTGCGGCGTTTATGTGCACAATGTAGATCTTATAATGGAAAAAAAAACTTCCCAAAAATTCTAAAATGTCCAGTTAGTGAAGAATTCTTAAAAAACTGAGAGTTCATAGCTATGAATAAGAAGATCCTGAGTGTAGACTTTCTTCAACATTATTAAAGGGAACCTGTCAGGTGCAATATGAGCAGTTCTGGGTGCATATTGCTAATCCCTGCTTAACCGTCCCTGTATCTAGTAGCATAGATAAAGAGATCCATAGAAAAGTGTTTCTAAAGATTATTTATGATTTGCTAATGAGGCCAGGGACTAGTCGCAAGGGCGTTAGTTCCCTTGGCTAGTCGGCCCCCTTAGCATATAAACACGCCCCTGTGGGCGTTCTAATATGCTAAAGAATGTGCAGCATCAGAGGATGATCTCACTCATCTCTCCGCTCCCATCGCGTCCGACTCCTGGATTTTGGCTCAGTGCGCAAGATCCTGGATTTTTGGTCATGTGCACTATGAATCTGGGTGTAAGCATCTTGGCTTCAAACTCTTGTAGTGCGACCGAAAGTCCAGAATCATGTGCACTGAGCCAAAGTCCAGTGTTGGATGTGAAGTGAAGGGAAGTGAGCGTGACCATCCTCTGACACTATGCATCAATTAGCATGTTAGTATGCCTACATGGGTGTGCTTATATGCTAAGGGGGCAGACTAGTCAAGAGAACTAACGCCATTGTGACTAGTCCCTGTGCTCATTAGCATATCATTTGGGATCTTTAGAAATACTTTTTCTAAAGATCTCTTTATCTATGCTACTAGATACAGGGACAGTTGGGCAGGGATTAGTAATATGCACCCAGAACAGCTTGTGGTTCTGGGTGCATATTGCACCTGACAGGTTCACTTTAAATATGGTACATCATGTACAAGCTTTTGAGAAACTTCTAATCACGGGGAATCTTACAGCTGAATCCCATAGAGTTATTCCCATATTTAGGTATTATCAGCTACCCGAAGAATAGATTACAAATTTCTTATCTGTGGGAGTCTAAATGATGGGTCCCCACCCCGATGCAGAAAGTGGCACTCTGAAATTCCATTGCTAATGGAGCAGTGTCCGTACATGAGCACCACCATTCCATTCATTCCCCATGTGACTGCAGGAGATAGCCGAGTACAGTTCTCTGCAAGTCACGTAAACAGTGAACATATCAATGGTGGGCATATCCGGCTTTCGCTCTGTTTAAATTGGCATTTAAAAGCCTTGTTCCTGAATCAAGCAGATCAGCAAGGGTAGCTAATAATTTGAGATGATCGAATCTTGTGCAATTTGAATTTTCTGGCTTCACGGAATTTTATCTAAAAAAATTATTTGCTGTAAATACATTTGCAGCACATCTCAATACTGCAAAACTTCTAAGTGTTCTGAATATAGGCATAAAACACTCAAAGGTCTCCTAGGACTGCACTGTACCCTTTTTGAGCTCTTTATTCCAAAATCAGCCTTTTTATTGTCCAAGTGACCCCAACATATTTAGCTTGATGAAAACTTACAAGAATTAGTGGTAAAAATCAGCCTGTTTAACAAGACACTACAGTATTTGACTTGTTAGGCAATTTAAATTGTAGAAAGAATGCAAAAGTTACCCCTTTTGGGGAGCAGATGCCTATTTTGGTGGATTTTTATTTTGGAGCAAAAAAAAAGTGAGGCTTTTTCAAAAGGATTGGTGCAAAAATGAACCCTGTTTTGGGAGTTTTTAAAGCATTTTTTTCTTTGCTAAAGAAAGAAGCAAAAGGTTTTTTGCAAGGCGTCTAAAAATTATCCCATTATTTACGGAACAAAAACAGATGGGCTCAGAAATGTTTAAAATTGAAATGTAATTCATTTTTAACTAGTATTAAAAAAATATCCTTTTGAAAAGGTTTTCTGCAAGGCGTCTAAAAATGATCCCATTATTTACGGAACAAGCTCAGAAATTTTAAAAGTTGTAATGTAATTAATTCTTAACTAATAATGAAAAAATTATCCTTTTTAAAAGTTTTTTTTACAAAGTGTCCAAAAATGATCCCATTATTTAAGGAACAGAAACAAATGGGCTCAGAAATTTTGAAAGTTGAAATGTAATTAATTCTTAACTAGTAATAAAAAAAAATCCTTTTTAAAAGGTTTTTTGCAAGATGTACAAAAATTATCCAGTTATTTAGGAAACAAAAACAGATGGGCTCAGACATTTTGAAAGTTGAAATATAATTAATTATTAACTAGTAGTGAAAAAATTATCCTTTTTTAATGTTTTTTTTGCAAGGTGTACAAAAATTATCCAGTTATTTAGGAAACAAAAACAGATGGGCTCAGACATTTTGAAAATTAAAATATAATTATTAACTAATAGCAAAAAAATTATCCTTTTTAAAAGTTTTTTTTGCAAGGTGTCCAAAACTTATCCCATTATTTAAGGAACAAAAACAAATGGGCTCAAACATTTTGAAAGTTGAAATATAATTAATTCTTAACTAGTAATGAAAAAATTATCCTTTTTAAAAGGTTTTTTGCAACGTGTCCAAAAATTATGCAGTTATTTAGGAAACAAAAACAGATGGGCTCAGAAATTTTGAAAGTTGAAATATAATTAATTATTAACTAGTAGTGAAAAAATTATCTTTTCTAAGTTTTTTTTGCAAGGTGTCCAAAAATTATCCCATTATTTAAAGAACAAAAACAGGTTTTCTTAGACATTTTGAAAGTTGAAATTTAATTAATTCTTAACTAATAGTGAAAAAAATATTCCTCTTTTTGGTGGCCCACAATAGTTTTGTTATTCTAAGAATGAGTAAACAATTATAAAGGATTTTTATCAAGCCTTCCAAAAATTATCAATTTGTTGGGAGCTCAAACAGGCAAGCTGTTTTTAAAGTGAAGAAGAAATGGCTTGCGATCAGCAAGAATGTTTTTGAAAAATAGCCTTACTTAGTAAGCTTTATGATGTTTGTGGACATTCAAAAAGTACATTTTGAATGAGCAGTACAGTCTTGTGTCAACGACAGAATTCACATGGTAGAGCATTAAGACAGGTAGGTAAGGAGGTCTAGCAATGTAGGACCAGCACCGGCAACCCAGCAGCACCAGTACAGTGTATTATTATAAAAAAACAGTAGAGAGGGAGTCAAGATTGGCTTTGCAGACTGAAAATGTAGCGGCAAATACAGAAAAAATGTGGTGGTAGCCATTAAAGCTGTGGTCTCTTCTCCAGCACTCTTATACCCCCACCCCCTAAAAGAGAATATCATGAGCAAACAGTGGAGGCAGAAGTTGTGGTAAGTGACCACAGTGTCACTCCCTAATGATTTTTTTAAGAGGAGTGACAAAAGCTGATATATAGATTCATATTCCAGATAATGTCCCATTTAAGACTCCGCTCAAATGAAAGGAAATAAAGAAAATACAGAAATAGGGATTAACAGGATAGGGACTATGGTAGGAAATGTCATAAGAAAGCAAATTACCATTATCAGACTACACCTCTAACCTTTTTTATTACTCTTTTTATTGTTTTTAGTTTTATTACTCTTTTTTTTGTTTTTAGTTTTCTATCTTATTTTTTTCTTTTACTACATCACCTCTTTTGAAGAAATATGCAACGTAACCCCAAATTCTACATTGCAAAGTAGGTACACATAAAATATGATAATACACAAACAGTGTGCAGTATGGTTATGGGAAGTACAGTTGATTAATTAAACTATGAAAACACGTATTAAAGTTAAAATGTGTCCATTATGCAAGCATTGTATTTGTTTCACGCTGCAAAAGAGAGCACCTGTAATGGGTCAATTTATTCAGGTGGTGTGCATAGGTCTAATATTGGACTATTACAACAAAGAAGTGTGTACAAAAGAAAACTGAAATTTTTTGTGGCACGCACAATTTGTGACGTAGACAATTGATTTTAAATTTTTGGATATTTGTTATTTTGTTTAAAGAAAATACAATAAAAAATGACACAAAAACCTGGCTTTGACAGTTCCTCTTTACTATCAAAATTAGGACATAGGTTATTAAATTTCATTCTTGGTTTGCAATTACAGTGTGTGAAGATAAAAAAATGCTGTTATTATGGTGCTGTCACTGCAGTATATCACAGATCAATGAATTAGCATTTACACTGACTCTGCAGGTCCTGAACCTCCCTATCTATTTTATATCTGTGCATTATTTTTTACAGACTAAAGACTGCTTTACACGCAGTGACATCGCTAGCGATGTCGCTGGTGAAAGCACCCGCCCCCGTCGGTTGTGCATCACGGCCAAATCGCTGCCCGTGGCGCACAACATTGCTAGGAACCGTCACACGTACTTACCTGCTTAGCGACGTCACTGTGGCCGGCAAACCGCCTCTTTTCTAAGGGGGCAGTTCGTGCGGCGTCAACGTCACACGACAGCCATCCAATTGAAGAGGAGGGGCGGAGAGCAGCCGAAAGAAAGTGACGCCCACCTCGTTGCCGGAGGACGCAGGTAAGGTGTTGTTCCTCATTCCTGGGGTGTCACACGTAGCGATGTGTGCTGCCTCAGGAACGACGAACCACCTGCATCCTGCAACAGCAAGGATACTTGAGATTAGAACGACGTGTCAACGATCAACGATTAGGTAAGTAATTTTGATCGTTAGCGGTCGTTCATACGTTTCACACGTAATGACGTCGCTAACAAGGCCGGATGTGTGTCACGAATTCCGTGACCCCAACGACATCTCATTAGCGATATTGTTGCGTGTAAAGCCCCCTTAAGACAGCAACTTCCATTTTCAATGTGCTTCAACACAAGTGAAGTAGCAGAACACAGTACAATTTTGACCTTTTTTGACTATATGTGAAATAAGCTGGGCGCTCTGACCTCCTAATGTCATGATTGTCTCCCTGCATGTTGAGACCAATGACAGCTTTTGGAGTGGAGCCTCTTATCTGGTACTCTTCATTTAAATGGGTTTCATTTCTCTTGGCACTGAAGTGGTTAAATGCAAGTTTGGCAATTGCAGCTTTTTCAATCCAGTTCCTTGCTGAGTGATCAATTACACTTACTAAGTAATCACTTCTTTCAGCTTTAAATAGTGGTGTATCCCAGCAATCGCTGCTGAAGATACAAAGTCATTTGTGTCCTGGCCACCTTTGAGGAAGGTTTTGCAAGACAAGTTCCTGTGCTCAGGCTATATATTTTTATTTGGAAATTTTCCCCCGTTTGTCTTTGCTTCCCTGGTGAGTTGTTAGGGCAGTGGTGAGGTCTAGTGAACCTCTCCTGCCCCTCACTAGTCAGGGCTACTATAAGGTCTTTTGAGGGTCCCAAGGTACCTGTTTGGCGACAGTTGCGGAGACTGTATAGGGATTGGTGAGGAGAGAAGGGATAGTTGCAGGTGAGGTTAGGTGGTGCCCACCTACCCTTCTCACTAGTTCTAGGGCCTACAGTTGTTTTTGTTTCCCCAATGCCCCCCTTTTCTTCTATTTGTGTTGTGCTTCAGATGCACATAGGTCTGAATGCAGCTCGTCACGCTGGCTACACCTGGCAAGTGTGACACCCAACCGTAAGACCGGAAAAGTATAAAATGCCACTGCTTGCCTGGCCCTCAACTTTTTTACTGGCTGTAATAGTCCCTCATGATTTGCTGCAGTAGATGATTTCTTTTTATAGCATTCTAAAGATGTGACTGAGGCTTTAAGAAAGTTTGTGCCTATTAATAGTAGACAGAATTACTTGTATACTGGGTTATATTTACCTTTTCTGCATCGTCCAGTGATATTGCTTTTTATTATAATGCAAAACAAGATATTCTATTACTGGCTAATCCTTTAATTGTATATATACTGTAGAGACTGTGCATGTGGGTTTTTTCCAATGGTAAAGCCTGTGACATTGAATGCTTATTGACTTGAAGTAATGTAAAGAACGTCTGATGCATGAAATCCATCCTACCAAGTACAAGGTCACTACACGAACTCGTATTTTCTCTTTACATATTCTATTCAACACACAAAATCAGGTCATTGTCAATCATAGGTAACTTCACTAACTTCACTAGAGCTTTGATGAGTCTGGCATATTGACTTCATAAAAGGTATATAGGCTTTAAGATGTACTCTAGGGGCATAAGCATCAATTTATGCTCCCATCCCGTTTTCAAAGGGGATATAGTGCATTTCTTGTATATGTCCAGTAATGTATTAATTTATTTAACAGTGATGTACAAAAAAAAAAAATCATCAATAATAACTGAGAACGCTGCACTGCCCCTGATGGTCAATAGTGGAATAACATCTATATATCATTATAGGGAACTTGTCACCAGATTTTTCCCTATTAAACTAAAAGAATCCCCTTTTGCAGCTCCTGGGCTGCATTCTATAAAGGTTCACCTTGGCACTCACCTACCAGACCCCAAAAATAACTTTATAAAACTTAGCTGTTAGGTATGCTAATTACCTTGGTTGGCCAGATGGGCTGGCTCATTTTCTGCTCTTTTCCCCCCTCCTGCCGCTGATCGCCATCCTCCTTCCTTGATTGAGAGGATGGCGCCCTCCTTCATCCTCCTCATCGCATTTTCAAATCTTGCACCTGTGCAGTTAGGTTGGCTTGCGCAGGTGCAGTTCGCTCTGCTATATCGCGGCCAGAGCAGAAAACATAGCTGCCCTCGCTCGTGCCAGTGAGCTAAATGCGCAGGCGCAAGATTATGGGCGGGTACGAGCATGGCGCTGGTGAGGTCATGTGTCGTGGGCGAAGGGGACGCGCTCGCCACGCTTGGGTCCGGGACTTCTGCTGCTGCTGCTCGGTGGCTCGAGCGGTGGGCCGGACCCGGGGACTCGAGCAGCGCACTCACCTTCGTGAGTGAAAAGGGATGGTTTGTTTGGGGAGAGAGTTCGTGACGCCACCCACGGGACGTGGTAATGATGGCACCACCGCTGCTGGTGATGGGGATCCCGGGAGAGATGGTAGGGAGCAGCTAGGATGTTGTCCCCTCCGTGGGTAGGGGTTGGTGATCCTGGGGCCCGATGGTGTAACGGGGAGGCTGGATGGCTGGGGTGCAGGGTTTCAGGGGCAGCGCGGTGCGGTGCCGGATGGCACTGGTGTACTCACTCAGACAGTCAATGACAGAGTCTCTGGTAAAACAAACGGCCGGATGGATGGGTCCCGCAGCCGGCTGCAGTGTTGTTGTGCTCTCCCCGGACAGCTGATGGTGGCTGTCTTTCCCTGCACCTGTTAGAATGTTCTGACTCCTGTGGTTTCCCACCTGTAGTCCGCTCCCTGGCATATAGGTGCTGTAGGAGTCCGTTTGCCCGCAGGCGCTGGCCCTTGGATCTCTAGCCTGTGGCGGTGGCTGTATATCCTCACAGTGTGGACTGTTGCCTTCTGTCGGGTCTTTGTTGTTGGGAAACCCCTGGGGTTCCTGTCACACTTGGATTTGACTATTGTCGGCGGCTCCAAGCCTGGTTGGGGTCCGATGGCCCTGCCTATGTGCTTAGCTTCACTGCACTCCCCGGTTCGGTACCGGCGAGCCAACGCCCGACCCCCGTCCTACAGCTCTGCAGAGTTCCGCTAACTCCTGCAGACGGCCACCACCGTCTGCCAACCTTGCTATCAGTGCCTGGGCTCCTACCCAGGCACACGCAGACATTTCACTCCTCTCACTTTCACCTCCTAAACTCATCTGTCTGTTTTCCCGCCTCCAGACCTGTGAACTCCTCGGTGGGTGGGGCCAACCACCTGGCTCCGCCCCACCTGGTGTGGACATCAGACCCTGGAGGGAGGCAACAAGGGTTTTTGTCTGACTGGTGTAACTGTCTAGGGAAGGGGGTGTGTATGTTGTTATGTCTGTGACTACCTGACTAGTCCAGGGCCTCACACATGCACAAAGCCGTCCTCACCAGCGCCATGCTCATACCCGCCCATAATCTCGCACCTGCGCATTTAGCTCACCAGCACAAGCGAGGGCAGCTGTTTTCTGCTCTGGCCACAATATGGCAGAGCGAACTGTGCCTGTGCGAGCCGACCTAACTGCACAGGTGCGAGATTTGAAAATGTGACGAGGAGGATGACGGAGGGCGTCATCCTGTCAATCAAGGAAGGAGGACGGCGATCAGCAGCAGGAGGGGGATAAAGGAGCAGAAAATGAGCCCGCCCATCTGGCCAACCAAGGTAATTAGCATACCTAGCAGCCAAGTTTTATATAGTTATTTTTGGGGTCTGGAAGGGGAGTCCGGGCACAAGGTGCACCTTCATAGAATGCAGTCCAGGAGCTGCAGAAGGTGATTCTTTTAGTTTAATAGGTAAAAATCTGGTGACAGGTTCCCTTTAATTAATTATTTAAATCATTTATGCACTTATATTTTGCCTATATATCTGTATGTCTACAAAGGTGACAGGAGTCCAGTCTTGGTTAACCCCTTCACCTGAAAACACCCTTTCGACCAGGCCATTTTTTGCAATTCTGACCAGTGTCACTTCATGAGGTTATAAAATTGGAACACTTCAATGTATCCTGGTGATTCCAAGACTGTTTTTCTGTGACATATCGTACTTCATAATGGTTGTAAATTTAGACCGATATTTGTGTTTATTTGTGAAACTATAAAAAATTTGGCAAAAATGTTGAAAATTTTGCAATTTTCAAACTTTTAAATTTAATGCCCATAAAACTGAGAGCTACTGTATATAGCCCAAAATAGTTACCAAATAACATTTCCTACATGTCTATTTTACATCAGTGAAATTTTTGAAACATTATTTATTAGCAGGATTCAAAGTTTATCAGTCTCTACTGTAAATCAAGAACCAGGAGTGGCTCCAGAGTGGAGAAAAAAAGAGGAGCCATAAACTGCAAATGTCAGACCACCTTATTATTTGGTTTATTCTTATCCTTTTAATGTGAAAAAACATGGCAGAATGAGCAGCTTAGGAAGAAGAAAGAGTTATTATGGGACAGCCCCGGAAGACATTTTCGGAGCGTGAGATGTTTCTAGGTGGGTAAGTTTCGGTGTTTAGTGGAGAACGTGACAGTCTAGGATGCACAGTGTGTGTGAGACGGAAAAACAAGGGTAACAAGGGTAACATGAAAGTAAATTATTGATAAAAGGTCATTTCGATCCCATTTATGTCCAAAACACCCTTAATTCCATGGAAATTTGTAATGCAGTCACTACTTATGGGCAGAATGGACGGAAGAATAGTCAGGAAACCCAGGGTCTAGTAACGGGAGGACACGTATGAGTATAAGGAGTAAAAGGAGGCATAGTCAAATCAATATCCGATGGTCAGAAATCCAGGAGAGCACCTAATAGGTTTAGGAAGCAAACAAAGACAGGGTCAGGTAACGGTCCAAGGTCAATAGGCAGGAGGTCACGACTGGAATAAGGAGTGGGTAGAGAAAAGTCAAATAACAATCTGGGGTCAGAACACAAAGATCAGAACACTAACAGAGGCAACAGCACAACTGAAGAACCAGAAAATACAACTGGCAAAGTTATGGGTGAGCATGCTCAGTAAGAAGCCTAAGCAATTATCAGGGAGGTGGAACACCTAAGAAATCAGCACCAACATGGAATCCTGCCCTGTCAAACAAGCTGCTAGCTAAGTAACTCAGGAAGGCGCAGCAGAGCATCTCCAATGGCAAGATGCTCTGCACATAGGAATCTTGTAACTGTCAGGAATGTAATTCAGGAAAACGTAGAGAATCATCTTCTAGTCTGCAAGATGCTCTGCACAGTGGAATCGTGACAAAATTAAAGTAGAAAGAAAGGAGCTGTAGTAGGTATAGAGCTGAGAATCCAAGAAGGTATAGCTATTCATAAGTGGGGACCCTGAGACAGCAAAAGAGAAGGTGAGGTGACTGCAATGTGTGGGCCAGATCTGGAAGTGTTGGTGGAAGAAGACTAGACTTGGCAGCTCACGGCATGGATACTGTGCAGGAAAGACCTGTGGGCAGAAGAGAGGAAAGATGTCTTAAAATATGGAGGATCAGGTCATCTATGCCGTGTTATTGAAATGTTGTTCCTATAGAGGGTAACATTTGTAGAGATTAACAACATACACACATTGTGGAACCCATTTCTCGGTGTCTAGAGTCAAAGTAAGACCCATTCATCCATGCAATCCTTTCATGAGCACTCCAATTTGTATGTCACTTATTTTCCCCATACATAGCAAGATGCAAAACTTTGTGCACCCTCATATCTTTCACACTGGACTAGCTCCACATCCCCTACTTTGAGATGTGTCCTAGTCTTTATAACATTTTTTACGTTGCTATCTCAGTCCCTTCACTATGTCTTCAGCTCATATAACTTCCCCATATGTTTTATTATCTTGATTTTTATTTCAACTAGTTGATCCTAGCATATACCATCACTTTATGCCAATAATAAGTATGCGTTTAATCACAGATCCAGTACCCACTGGGTCGTGTCCTCCATTATTCCCAAACTTTTGCATTGCTGGCTACTTCTGTATCACTTCTCCTACTTCTGTATTCCAAGAGTATGGTGCCAACGTATTGAGTAAAATACCTTATGAAATACACTGAGCTCCCCAGATTTTGTCTCTGTTTTCTGTATTGAGCTGCATCGTTCCGTGCGTAGGTATTCATATTTTTTTCTTCTGGAGTGTAGTATGTGAAATCTCTGCTCTATAGTCCAGCTGAGTGCTTCTTCAGAGTCTCCTCTGGGGGTATTTTGCAATTTCAGCTCTCCTTCCCAGGTACTTAGTGTAGCACCCCTGAGCCCCTCAGGGTGCTACAAGGTTCTGCATCCCACCAGGATGCAGGGCCTACCTCGTTAAGGACCCAGAACCCCAGTGCTGGTATCAACAAAAACCTAGGTAATCCCAGTTTTCGCCAACAATCCCCCTTACAATGGTACCTAGCTAGGGTGGGACCCATGGATGGCCGCCTAGAGGTGGAGACACTCTAGTTCACTAGTTGACCAGGTGGGAGGGGCAGACTGTGGAGAGTAGTCAGAAAGTGTCAGACAGTGGAGGTGAAAAGGTGTGACTGAGCAACATCCTGACTCGAGTTTACAGTGACTGGAAGGTCTTAAAAATGCAGGACAAAAAAATGCACCAAGAATTGATTTGCTGCTTCATTTTTTCTGCACCCAAAACTGCAAGGAAAAAACAAACAACATGTGTACAACACTTCAAAAATTCTCTTTGACTTTGCTGACATAAGGATAGACAGGCAAATTTGGGCAACAATTTGCACAATAAACTTCACCAAATCTGCAACAAAAAACTCTCAGTGTGCGCCAACAGCCTTGCTTGGCCTCAAAGCAGAGATTTCACATAGCGTGCCTCAGATTAATCAATGAGAAATTGAGACTATCTTTGCAACGGAGCTACGCATCGGAACATGGAAAGAGCAACAACAACAACAGGAGAACAGGAGAGATTAGGGATTTTTTTACAAGCAATTTAGCTTAATTTTTTTTTTAAAGAAAGTGACACATCCTCACTAATTTAATTCCTACCTTTAGGGATTCTCCTGTTTTGTTTGATTTTATCAATATTTTTTACATTGTTTTAATTGCATCTGTTTTAATTAATGTTGTTGCACAATGAATAATCCTTGGAAATGGATATAGAAAAATGAAAATCTCAATTAAAAATTACACAATGGTTTTAGTAAACGAATACAATGAATTAATCGCTAGACACCCAGCAGATATTACCAGGAATTAAAATATATTTACAAAGTCTTAAAATGTTGCGCCGTGTATTTTATTTCTTATGCTGTAAACAGTAACATGATCTAAGAGATAAAATACAAACGATCAATGTGATCAAGAATCTGGCGCAGGTAGAATCAATGTTCTGACTTTACAAATGTCTATATCATCCGCTCAACCCTCACCATCTCCCCGTGGCAGCGAAATCAATAGCATTTGTGGTCCGCATCTCTATCACCTGTCTTTGTTTTCATATTCCATAAAAAACTACAGCGGAAGATGAGCCGCATTGTACCTATTTATAACTATCGCGTGGTGCTAGGAGTATTGAATCGTCTATCTCCGAGCTGGAATGATACCTGATCGAACTTGGCACTGCACAATGCCACTCATTAAATTCTGTTAAGAACAATAAAAACACCGTGCAGCACAAATGTCGGTAATTTGTTCCATTGTTACACAATGCAGTGCAGTATACATGTAGTACTATTACAGGCTGAACATTAATAATTATGAAAAAACATCCCAGTAGAGTGAAGAACTAGCCAGTTGAATAAAAATGAGCTCTACAGTGCAACTACAGAATAAAACAAGATAGGTAAATTGGTGAACAAATATATTTCGATTTAAGGAACATATGTTGAATTCAATTATATTTTAGAATAATCTGTCACATGTACATGAGAAAAAAACACTACTTTGGCTATTATTTGGCCAGCGTCCTGTTTGTTTGACCAGTTTTCAGTTGTCTCTGAGCTAGTGGGTGGAGACTAAAGGGGGCTTTACATGCTGTGACATCGCTAGCGATGTCGCTACCATTCGCACCCGCCCCTGTCGGTTGTGCGTCACGGGCAAATCGCTGCCTGTGGCGCACAACGTTGCTAGGACCCGTCATACATACTTTCCTAGTGACGTCGCTGTTGCTGGCAAACCGCCTCCTTTCTAAGGGGGCGGTTCGTGCGGCATCACAGCAACTTCACACGGCAGCCGTCCAATAGAAGTGGAGGAGCGTAGAGCAGCCGAAAGAAAGTGACGCCCACCTCGTTGCCGGAGGACGCAAATATGGTATTGTTCCTCGTTCCTGGGGTATCACACGTAGCGATGTGTGCTGCCTCAGGAACGACGAACAACCTGCGTCCTGCAACAGCAACGATATTTGGGATTAAAACGACGTGTCAACGATAAATGATTAGGTGAGTAATTTTGATCTTTAGTGGTCGTCCGTACGTTTCACACGCAACGACATCGCTAACGAGGCCGGATGTGCGTCACGAATTCCGTGACCCCAACGACATCTCGTTAGCGATGTCGTTGAGTGTAAAGCCCCCTTTAGAGTTATGATGTCTCCTAAACAATATGCACTAATCTTTCTTTATGATGTGTGGCACTAGATTTCAAGTCCTTTTTCTAATTGAAGAGTAGGGACGAGCGAACCCAAACTATAAAGTTTAGGGTTCATTCTGAACACCGGGTATCTCGGACCCAAATATGGACTTTAAACTTTACGTCGGGTTCTTGTTCAGGTTTGACATCCAAATAAAGTTTGTTGAAAGGCTGCTCAAACGTTTTGGTGTGGGCACTTCCTGTCCCATCACAGCCATGTCAAATATTGACATGGATGTGACTGGCTGACACACCTATTGAAAAAATAAAAAAATAAATGACATGGGCTCCTCCCCAATTTTTGATAATAAGAGCAGCTAAAACATGGTTCCAGTATCCCATGTCCTTATTCTGCTCATCATCAACAAACTGTTTGTGGGCCTTCTTGTGCCTCATCTTTAGAAGAGTCTTCCTTCTGGGATGACAAGCAAGCAGACCAGTTTGATTCAACCAGTTTGATTCAGTGTGTGGTGTATGGTCTAAGCACTGACAGGTGGCCCCCCACCCCTGTAACCTTTGCAGCAATGCTGGCAGCACTCATACGTCTATTTTGAAAATACAACTTCTGGATATGAGCTGAGCACTTGGACTCAGCTTCCTTTGTCAACCATGGCGAGCCCTGTTCTGAATGGATCCTGTCTGGCTGAACTGCTGTATGGTCTTGGCCACCGTGCTGAAGCTCAGTTTCAGGCTACTGGCAATGTACTTATAGCCTCGGCCATCTTTATGTAGAGCAACAATTTTTTTTCAGATCCTCAGAGAATTCTTTGGCATGAGGAGCCATGCTGAGCTTCCAGTGACCAGTATATGAGAGTGTGTGAGCGATAACACCAAATGTAACACCCCTGCTCCCCATTCACATCCTTGTAACACTAATGAGTCACATGACACTGGGGAGGAAAAATAGTTATTTGGGTACAATTTGGCCATTTTCAATTAGGGGTATACTCATTTTCTTGCTAACGATGTAAACATTAATGGCTGTGTGTTGAGTTATTTAGAGCAGAGGTCCCCAACTCCAGTCCTCAAGGCCCACCAACAGTGCAGGTTTTTGGGATTTCCTTAGTATTGCACAGGTGTTAATGTAATTACCTGCCCAGGTGCTGGTTCCAACAGCAGTGCAATGCTAAGGAAATCCTGAAAACATGCACTGTTGGTGGTCCTTGAGGACTGGAGTTGGGGAACCCTGATTTAGAGGGTACCAAATTTAGACTGTTATACAAGCTGCACACTGACACTGTACATTGTATCAAAGTGTCAGATCTTAAGTATTGTCCTATGAAAAGATATAATAAAATATTTACAAAAATTTGAGGGGTGTACTCATTTTTACGTAGGCTAATTTCCACTTTTGACCAACAGAAAAATCAGGGTTGGGGCTTAGACAAAGGGCGTGGCTTTATCCTCTTTGTCTCTGATTCCTGGGGAGAGGCTCCTGCTGAAGTTATTTGACTCACAGTTTACAAGAAATAGAGGGTGGCAATGGCCCGATGGACACTGGCAAATCCTTCCCTCCTGATTTTGTCCTTCAATTTTGGCTATAAAAGTAATTTCTACACAGTTAAGTTTTTGCTTTTATCTATTAGAAGTTTTAAACTCAGGGAAAGTTGCAAAGAGTAGAATTATTTCTATATCTATTAGTTACTGGTGCAATATAAGCCGAAATAGGATCAAAAGAAAACTTTTATTACCAGAGGAATAGCTGTGCTTTTTTATGATTTTTTTTGTGTGTATTTTTCTATCTAACAACTAAAACATCTACCCGCTACTGTAAAGATGAGCAAAACATTAAAAATTCACCTGTTTTTGAATCCAAAAATATATCATTTTCTTATAATGGAATAGTATTTTTCACATAAGAAATATCATTTCATAATAGAAAATAAGGAAAATTGGCGGGTTGGCGAATCGGCAAATTGTCGTAAACCTGCAAATGTGTCCTTCTCCAGTCTTTGATCTATCTGCGGGTCACACTGCAAAACATATATTTTAACATATTCTTCATAGTCTAGACAGGTGAATTATTGACTTAGTGAATATTACTTGTATTGTGATCTTAGGATTTGTATGGAGTTGAATAAGTAGAAAATTGCATTCCCCTTCTGAGTGTGAAATTAACTCAAGAGACGTTCAAGCTGCATTTCTAAGAGTAGAGAAAAAAATAAGGAATGGGAAAAATAATGGTGACTTATATCTACTTGTTGGTTTATAAATATATAATAAAAAAAAATTTCATTGACCCTAGAAGAACTGCAGGAAATAAGGGCTGAAATCTTTGCGGTAAATACCAAAGTAGCAGAGGGGATTTCCCTTGGCAGGCCATACACGTTGGAGCAAAGTTTTCCAAACCCTGTAATTTCAGGGGCTGACTATATGTATATAGTGGAATCTACTGTGTATATACATATATATACTGTATATACATTACTGACCAAAAGTGTGGACACACCTTCTCATCTCTAGAACAACTGTCAAGAGGAGACTTTGTGCAGCAGGCCTTCATGGTAAAATAGCTGCTAGGAAACCACTGCTAAGGACAGGCAACAAGCAGAAGAGACTTGTTTGGGCTAAAGAACACAAGGAATGGACATTAGACCAGTGGAAGTCTGTGCTTTGGTCTGATGACTCCAAATTTGAGACCTTTGGATCCAACCACCGTGTCTTTGTAGAAAAGGTGAACGGATGGACTCTACATGGCTGGTTCCCGCCGTGAAGCAAGGAGGAGGAGGTGTGATGGTGCTTTGCTGGTGGTGACACTGTTGGGGATTTATTCAAAATTAAAGGCATACAGAACCAGCATGCCTACCACAGCATCTTGCAGCGGCGTGCTATTCCATCCGGTTTGCGTTTAGTTGGACCATCATTTATTTTTCAACAGGATAATGACCCCAAACACACCTCCAGGCTGTGTAAGGGCTATTTGACTAAGAAGAAGAGTGATGGGGTGCTACGCCAGATGACCTGGTCTCCACAGTCACCAGACCTGAACCCAATCGAGATGGTTTGGGGTGAGCTGGACCGCAGAGTGAAGGCAAAAGGGCCAACAAGTGCTAAGCATCTCTGGGAACTCCTTCAAGACTGTTGGAAGACCATTTCCGGTGACTTCCTCTTGAAGCTCATCAAGAGAATGCCAAGAGTGTGCAAAGTAGTAATGAAAGCAAAAGGTGGCTACTTTGAAGAACCTAGAATATAAGACATATTTTCAGTTGTTTCACACTTTTTTAAGTATTTCATTCCACATGTATTAATTCATAGTTTTGATGCCTTCAATGTAAATCTACAATTGTCAGTCATGAAAATAAAGAAAACGCTTTGAATGAGAAGATGTGTCCAAACTTTTGGTTGATACTGTATATGTATATGTACATATATATATAAAAAACAGGAAAAAAAAAAGAGGATTTAAATCCTCCAAAAACTAAGCAAATACTCAGACAAACTAATGCACTACCAGGATGAAGCAAGACCTCCAATAAATGGAGACATCACATTTATTGGAGGTCTTGCTGCAACCTGGTAGTACATTAGTGTTTTTTGGGTTTTTTTGCCTGGGCAGTTTACATCTTTTGCCAGTTGCTTATGTATATGTACATAGTGGAATCTTGACTAGGAAAAATAAAAATTAGACCCAGTATACGAGGTATGCCTTGACTTGGCAACTTGGCAGATATTGAAATGGCCATTTTTGTATGCTAAATATCTCATTTCTTTTCTTAGACTTTCCTTAGCAGTATTGCATATCTCTATTCTTACATTCATGGTTTTCATGCTTTAGCATTTCAGAGTGCAACTGTCTCCGTTTTTTGTCATTTTATGTCATCTTCAGTTATGCACCTGTTCACATTGCAGTTTTGGGAGTGCCGTCAGTCTTTTTGTCTAGCTTAATGGGCATCATGCATTTTGACCGTGTACCCTTCCCCCATTAGCCACAGGTGATTTTATTTTCTATAGCAGGTTCACACTTGCCCATACACATGAAGTTTTTAAACCCAGAAATAGACTTCAGTTCAGAGTAGGATCTCTGTATACACGGTATGCCTTAACATGACTACTGGGCATTTTTGTATGCTAAATATCTCAATTTTTCCTAGATTTCCTTAAGAAGTAATGCATATCTATATTCTTACATTCATGGTTTTCATGCTTTAGCATTACAGAGTGCAACTGTCTCTTTTTTTTGTCATTTTATGTCATGTTCAGTTATGCACCTGTTCACATTACAGTTTTAGGAGTGTTGTCAGTCTTTTTGTCTAGATTATAGTGGAATCTTGACTGAAAAATAACAATTGAACATGTTTAATTTTTACATCCTAGTGCCCTTGCTTTTACAAAAAAAGCGGAAACTATCAGATTACAACTTTTTGACCCGTGTGATTTTCCATTGGTATGGTGGAAGAGAGCAATATTTAGCAGACAACATTTGAAGGTGTCTGTTGGTCCTAAAGGTGTTGATACTAATGGCCAATCCATATAATAGGTCATCAATATCAAATTGGTGGTGGTCCTACAACCTCTTAGGTATTGTAAATCTAGATAGGAATTACAGATACGAAGATGGTCAAACATTTCCTTGACACCGGATGTCAGAAGAAAGAAAGACAAAACATGTTGGATTCCATCAGACCAGATACTTTGTTCCCAAGGAAGAAAAGCCAAAACTATAAACTACTTCATTGAATATTTTCCCCACTTCCCACCCTACTGGAGTGTAGCTATATGGGTTGACTTGGTCTCAGGTGTCTGTGTAGGGGGTGTAACCCCTACAAGAGACCTGCATGTACTGTCTCATTAAGGGAACAAGGCTTCCCTGCTGTGTGTAATAGAATGGCCCACGCCTCCCCTTCTGTGACTGTATGTGTGGTACAGCCCTGCAGAAAAATTGCAGGAAAACAGGCCATAGAGGCAGAACAGACAGGAAGGCATGTGACTAGTAGTTGTGCCACAGCTTCGGAGAGAAAAGCGGGATGTTGCCTGAGGGAAAAAAACAGAGTTTGCGCAATTGGTACCTGACCCAAGAGAAGATGTCGCCTGGATGAGCCCAGCTGCCCTGTGACCCAAGAGAAGAAAAGCTGCTTCCATTCGGACACACCACACCAATGGACTTCATACCCCGAGAGAAGACTTGTTCTCCGGACAATATCGTGAGTTTCTACTTGGGCACACTGATTAAGGTTTAGTGCAGGCCTCTGTAGTCAGAGTGTGGAGTCCGCACAGTCCCGTTAGCAGAGGCCAGTTAAGACACAACGCAGAGTAGTAAAGTATAAGTATACATTTCCTGCTATTGTTTGTACTGTTTTCCACTGTGATAGTTGAGGCGACGGTTGTAGTTCACTTCAGCTAAATCGTTCAAATTGTGTATTATCTCGGGTTCCAAAGTACCCTTTTCCCTGTTGCCCCACAACCCTCATCAACCCACAACCTTTCCACGAAAAAATACCCTGTTTTGTCCATGAACTTGTCTGGTACCGTAACTTTGCACCACGGTGGTCCCTCGGTCATCGCTTCATCTGGATAGACCAAGTAGACGCTCAATCGAATAGGAAACTACAGTATGTGTTTTAAATGGCACATGGTATTTGCCTTGTTTTTTGTACAGATTTTGCATTCTTCATTTATGGACATTTATCATTTATGACTTGATATTACTTTCCTTATAATCATGTTTTATTTTAATTATTATCCTGTTGCGAATATATTCAATTATGCAACATCTTTCTATAGCACAGGTGACAGATATAAGCACTTCAGGGGATCCGTGTCATCTGATATTACCTGTGGAGGGGATTTTCACCTGCTTTTAGCCTTTATCCAGCCAACATCTAATTAGAAGGTAATAATAGCATTAGGTGATAATTAGGATCAACTGAAATGACACATTTCACACCAGGACGCTGCATGCACATAGGTAGAACGTGTCCTCCTCATGTTGAGCTGTTAATAAACCACAAGTTCTTGCAAGGACTCAGCACCGATATGCACGTTTTATAGTGTAATGGACCGTTATGAGGAATAAAAAATAAACTTTGGTGGAAGACGGATAATAGTGTGGACTTGTCTTTCAAGGGCTGGTCTTGGCTTCTATGTTGCTCTGAAGGGAAACATTACTTCAAAACATTATGGACAATTGTAACTTTCAACTTTATGGGATCAGTTTGGTTAAGGCTCTTTTATGTTCCCCATGACTCTGCACAAGTTCCATAAAGACATGGTTAGGGAAGTTTGGTGGTGAAGAACATGACCAACCACAAAGAACATGGACCTCAACCCCACCCACAACCTTTGAAATCAACTAGAAAAGATTTTGTGAGCCAGTGTCTGACTATATAAATGCTCTTTGGGATGAATGGGCTAAAATTCCCACAGACACCCCCAAAATGAAAAAAAAAAAAATCCAAAGTTTGTTAGTTCCACATCTTTTATATTGGGCGGTAAGAACCAGTGTAGGGATCAATTTCTCGTCTGGAACTGGTTATTAGCAAACAAGTGGATGATGAAGACAAATAGTGTTCCTTCTGGGCTTTTTCAGGAAAAAAACCCCGCAGATTTTACTATTTATGTAGGGTATTAAAAATATAAACTTGGTGGAAAAGCGATAATAGAGTGGGTTTGTTTTTCAGGGGTCGCTCTTGGTCTCTTAGTTGCAGTGAAGGGAACCTTATTACTTCAAGACATTTTAAATAATTGTAGCTTACGCGTTTGCGGAAACAGTTTGGGGAAGATCCTTCTCTGTTCCCCATGACTCTACCCAGTGCAGGAGTTCCGTAAAGACATGGTTAGTTGTGATTGGTGCAAAAGAACATGACTAGCCAAAAAGAACTCTTAGCTCAACCTCATCCAGCACCGTTGAAGTAAACTAGTAAAGAGATTGTGAGCCCGGCCTCTCCTTCAACATCAGTGTCTGGCTTAACAAATGCTCTTCTGGCTGAATGGGATAAAATTCCCACAGACACCACCAAAATAAAAAAAAAAATCCAAAGTTGGTTCGTTCCACAACTTTTCTATTGGGTGGTAAGAACCTGTGTAGGGATCCACTCCCCAGCTGGAACCGAATTATGAGCAAACAAGTGAATGATGAAGACAAATACTGGCTCTTCTGGGTTTTTTTTGGGTAGAAAAACTCAGGTTTTACTATTTATTTAGGGTATTAGAAATATAAACTTGGTGGAAGAGGGATAATAGTGTGGGTTTGTTTTTGAGGGGTCGGTCTTGGCCTCCTAGTAGCAGTGAAGGGAACCTTATTACTTCAAGACATTTTAGACAATTATAGCTTCAAACTCTGTGGGAACAGTTTGGGGAAGGCCTTTTTCTGTTTCCCATGACTGTGCCCAGTGTACAAGTTCCCTAAAGCCATAGTTAGCGGAAATTGGTGTGGAAGAATATGACCGGCCACAAGAGCCCCGACTTCAGCCCCTTCCAATGAGATAAACTAGATAAGAGATTGTGAACCCAACCTCTCCGCCAACGTCAGTGTCTGACTTTACAAATACTCTTTTGGATGAATGAAATGAATAAAATTTGCACAAACACCCCCAAAATGAAAAAAAATAAATAAATCCACAGTTGGTCCAGCATCCTTCCTATTGGGTGGTACGAACCTGTCCTGGGATCCATTTCGCTGCCGGAACTGAATTATTAGCAAACAAGTGGAAGATGAAGACTAATACTGGCTCTTCTGTCTTTTTTGGTAGAAAAACTCAGGTTTTTCTATTTATCTAGGGTATTGGCTTTTTGTCTCACTCTCTCTATTTTGTGCATTGCTTGCTTTTAGATCACCAGGGATGTAGCGTTACATATGAGTGAGCTTATAATTACAGTATGGAATCACCAAAGAATGATGGCTTAGCCTATATATTGAGAGTGTATGAAAAGTACATACTCTTCTCAAAGTTCTATGCACTTTCAAAAAAAAAATAAAAATTAAAAATTGTAGCCCTCAGGCCACCACATTATTTATATATCCCACTATGCTTCCTACGTGTGCCTACATAGATGTTTATGGTGCTTTTTACAGATGTTCCTGTCTTAACTTTCGCACACATTTCTTAAAAGGGCTTGACTCATCATTGATTTCCAATAGAACAACAGTATCCTGCCTCCCGACTTTCTGCTTGATGGGGTAGGGGGGATCCTGATGATTGACAGTTCGAGTAGACAATATGGCTGCACCGCCAGCCCAAACTGTTGGCTCGCCAATGCTATAATAATAATAAAGTATATTTTTATAGCGCCAACATATTCTGCAGAACTTTACAATCAAGTGGGGGCTTGTACAGACAAAAACAAAAGAAGTAGCACATTGTTCAGCAGCTACACTAGGAATGAGGGCCCTGCTCGCAAGCTTACAATCTTGTAGCATAAGCATCATCATCAGCATCGACTTGGTTGCATCGGAGGAACACAATAGGATTAAAGCTGGCTGAATTCAGCAATCCGATCAGCTTCATAGCAGCGCTTACCAACTCCATAGTGAAGAGTTTGTAAGCACTGCTTTCCTTGCCTAGGAAAATGACCACTTCTGACACCCTGCTCAGGTAGTT
The DNA here is from genome assembly GCF_048569485.1 of Anomaloglossus baeobatrachus. Taxonomy (NCBI): domain Eukaryota; kingdom Metazoa; phylum Chordata; class Amphibia; order Anura; family Aromobatidae; genus Anomaloglossus; species Anomaloglossus baeobatrachus. The sequence goes on from NC_134354.1 coordinate 754,131,534, forward strand.
GATGATATAGACAGAATTTAAGGCGGCCTTACACGCTATGATATATCGTGTGATCGCATACACGATCGCACCCGCCCCTGTCGTTTGTGTGTCACGGGCAATTCATTGCCCGTGGCGCACAATGTCGTTAACCCCCGTCATACGTACTTACCTCCCTAACGACCTTGCGGTGGGCGGCGAGCATCCACTTCCTGAAGGGGGAGGGACGTTCGGCGTCACAGCAACGTCACACAGCGGCCGGCCAATAGAAGCGGAGGGGCGGAGATGAGCGGCCGTAACATCCCAGCCACCTCCTTCCTTCTTCATTGTCGGCGGGATGCAGGTAAGCTGTGTTCGTCGTTCCCGGGGTGTCACATGGAGCGATGTGTGCTGCCTCAGAATCGACTAACAACCGGCGCGCAGAAGGAGGAACGACATTATGAAAAGGAATGATGTGGCAACGAGCAACGATAAGGTGAGTATTTTTGCTCGTTAACAGTCGTTCGGACGTGTCACACGCTACGACATCTCTAATGATGCCGGATGTGCGTCACAAATTCCGTGGCCATGACGACATATCGTTAGATATAGCGTAGCGTGTAACGCCGCCTTTAATCTCTCTCCTTTATTATGAATGAAAATTTTGAATTATACATAAATCGCAAAGTTGATTGATTTTCAAGCGCATTGCAACTTTTCCCAATGATGATGATATTGATCCTGATGATGAAGAGGAGGAAACCTTGTTAAAGAACTCCAATTGATCCCAATACAAATTAATCATATTATCACATCATGCTAGAAAAACCCTCAGCAGACTGCAACCCACGTCACAACCACTGGGTGGCCACAAATAGACACATTATCATAAACATCTCCCATTAGAATAACACATATAGTTTGTTTGCTTTTTTCAAAGATGGTCATATCATCATACATATTTTACAATATAATGAGCCAATAAGAAAAAAGAAAAGGGCACATCGGAATCTCTGAAAAAATTAAGTATACTAAACTATTTTAGTCTATGCAGAATTTAATATATGCTATAGCTGTGTAAGGGTGTGGGCCTATGGTCGTGTGCCCCCACCTTAAAGACATTCTTGGTCTTAATATGATAGTATGAGGTATTTACTATGTATTAATGTGTAAGGTGTAACATAGTGTGAGAAATAGTGATGTTATTGTTGAGTATAGTATCTTAGGGGCCCTTTGCACACTACAACATCGCAAGCCGATGCTGCGATGCCGAGCGCGATAGTGCCCGCCCCCGTCACAGCTGTGATATCTTGTGATAGCTGCCGTAGCGAATATTATCGCTACGGCAGCTTCACATGCACTCACCTGCCCTCCGACATCGCTCTGGCCGGCGACCTGCCTCCTTCCTAAGGGGGCGGGTCATGTGGCGTCACAGCGACGTCACACGACAGGCGGCCAATAGAAGTGGAGGGGCGGAGATGAACGGGACGTAAACATCCCGCCCACCTCTTTCCTTCCGCATTGCAGACGGGACGCAGGTAGGAGATGTTCCTTGCTCATGCGACTTCATACACAGCGATGTGTGCTGCCGCAGGAACAAGAAACAACATCGTACCGTAGCTGCAGCCAAAATAATGAAAATGACTGACACTACACCGATCATACGATACCGACGCTTTTGCGCTCGGTAATCGTAGTTAAAGCGATTTACACACTACGATGTCGAGAGCAATGCTGGAAGTGCATCATTTTCGATTTGACCCCACCGACATCGCACCTGCGATGTCGTAGTGTGCAAAGGGTCCCTCAGAGGGTTGAGTTGATGTGAGCCGCAGTATGAAAACTGGCCATAAGAGGTCACTGGTTTACGCTAGATATGGTCAAATGGCCCCTGGGGGGAGTAGCGTGCAGGCTGAAATAGGAAGATGTATTTCCACTTTAGCGCAGTAGAGAGCAGTGTGAAGATTTGGAAGAATGCCAGTTAGGAGCAGACAAGGCTAGTGAGTAGCTGGAAAGTACAAGGAAGCATGATTCATAGGAAACGTTATTGGTGACAGAAGTGATCGCAGAAGCAAGTGGGTATACATAGTTTGTAACTAATCTTCAACAGCAGTGAATCCAGTGGAGCAACAGGGGACCCTGGAGAAGAAGGGATTTACCTATCTGGATACACGGGAAGGGAGTATCAGCTCAAGGAGTGGCCTTTGTAAGCAATCACTGTCAGTGGTGGTGGCCAGGGAACCCAGTGAAGCACATTGACTCAGGTGTTTCCTAGAAATAGGAACTGGACTAATCTAAGTTGCTCATCAAAGGACATAATCAAAATAAGTTCACAGAAAAAACTCACCAAACGTAAAGCCAACAGCCAAGAAAATGATCAGATAATGGCAAAAGCACATGCAAGATGCGGTTTTGATGTGGTTAGGGACTCGTAAGCGTGGGGACCCTTGACGTATGGGTTACGAGCTTATATATTCTGGCCAAACTATGACCAATACCTCACATTTATTATCATTTTTATCATTTTATTATTGCACAATTCCGCAGGATGCAGCCGGTCCCCTGGGATGTCTGTCCATTGTGCCAGTGCACCTTTTAGGTGCTGGGCAGCCCGCCTGACCTAATAGAAGGGCATGATCAATAGTGAAAGCCTGGACACTGTGCATTGCACGTATCTGTGTGACTGACGCCTTATATTAGATCTTATTAGTGTGCAGTTTTATGCCAGCAACCTCCCCCTCCTGACATATTAGGCTGAGGGTGGTTGTTTTATAGGCATTCTGCACCTGTGAAATTTCAACCTTTATCATGGGGGGCCATATGCATCTTGCATGTGCTTTTGCCATTATCTGACCATTTTCTTGGCTGTTGGCTTAATTTTTGGTGATTTTTTTCTGTGAACTAATCTAAGTTGCTGGTGTACTGGGGCCATGGCACTGTATCTTGACATGTGTGATCCCGCACTAAGAAAGGTAGGAGGCACCCCCAGTTGTTTTGTCCATTTACCGTACATAAGTAGAATGCTTTTGCTGGAAACCATTGAGAATGTGTCTTTGTGCTGTATAGCAGTTTAGAGGAAATGTGCTATCTGCTGTCCTATGTACTGAAGTTGACTGCCAAGTAAAGTATGCTTTGTTTGTAACATCTCGTCTGGTGTCCTTACCTTGAAGATAGGCTTAAGGAGGAACAGAACCACCCAGGTACAAAGGCAAAGATGTTCCTGGTAATCGCATCTTCCCACCCACACACACAGCAATCCCTTATCTCTGTAGAGTGCCAGGGTGAAGAAGCTTATTCCCTCGCCCACAGCTACTGACAAGTGTGGCGGGGGCATTACAGACCTACAGTATGTGCGTATGATGCAAAACAAAAACACAACAAACAAAGGGGACACTGGGGATACAATAATAGCGGAAGGCTCTGGAACTAGTGAGATGGATAGGTGGGACACCTCCGATCCTCACCTGCAGCTGTCCCTACTCTCCTAGCCATTCCTTATACCGTCTCCACAACTGTCGCCGAGCAGGAACCTGAAACCCTGAGAAGACCCTATAGATGCTCTGGCTAGTAAAGGGCAGGTGAGGTTCACTAGACCCACCACTGTACTAACAAGACACAAGCTAAGATAAGACAAACAGGGGGGAAAATCAACAAAAATGATAAAGTCTGAAAACAGGAAAACTCCACAGCAGAACCTTCCTCCAAGGCTGCCAGAGATCAAATGAGTTTGTATCTTCAGCAAGGATTGCTGGGAAGACACTTCTATTTAAACCTGAAGGGGTGTGGCTACAAAGCAGCTGCACCATTCAGCAAGGAACTGCAGGACAACAAAACTAACATTAAGTCCTGATGTACTGAAAGAAATGAATCCACATTTAAATGAAGAGTCCCAGATGGAAATGAGGGATCCCAACCCTGAATTCGTCACTAGTCTCCAAAAATAGAGAGACAACCTTGGCACTCAAGCACGTTAACACCTGGAACTAGGTTGGGAACCGTCTCCAATATCCGAAATACTTCAGAGTAATTCGATTTTCCACCTACATACTAAACTGTTGTCGGAAGGATAGTAAATTTATGCAATACGTGTATATGTTTGAAAAGTTATCTTATTTTCCTACAAATTGATAACAATCTTAACTAAAAGCCTTCTCATCCTAAATGCCTCGAGTCTCTCAAGTTTATTTGCTTTTATTAAGTCACAGATTATTATGACAGCGCGACAACCCACACGGGAAATATTTCCGATCGTAGAAGAAGCTTTTAATATAAAATCATGCATACGGCTTCTCTGTACTTAACTTTTTTGAATTACAATATTATTTGTTTTGTACTAAAGAAACAAGAAGAAGAATGCTTCTGTGCCTCTTCGCTTTCAAAATACTCAAACTTACACAAAAGGGGAAAAAAATCTGTATAAATATTATGTGTCATAAATCAAGAGTTATCTGAAGTCTTTTCCAAATGTTACAGATGAAGCCACCCCGGCGTCGTCTGGCAACATTGTACGGAATCTGTTAAAGATTTTGTTTTCACAATAAATCACATCAGCCAATCTAGTTTTTGGCATTGTAAAGCAAGTTTATGCTTCCCGAGAAAAGTCAAGAAAAGCAATGTGTCAATGAGCATGAACTGGATGGAGCAGAACTTTTAGCTCCGCCGAAAAACACGTGCATTTTATAGCAATTTATTCTTCTCCCCTATCAAATCTAGAAGACGTGCGCAACGTTTATGCTAAAGTCAATATGTAGTAAACTGCGGAATGATTCAATAAAGCCAAGTGGCTTGTATAAATAAGTCTGGGAGAAATTGCCGAGAACAGCAAAGTTCTTTTTCGCAAGAGGAATAATTCCCTTTAATTTCATTTTTAATGATTAGTAAAAGAAAAAAAAAAAAGAAACAGCGTGATGAACGGATGTAACATTTGTGAAAAATAGAAACTCAATTTGTTAAAAATTGAATAGGAGAAATAAACCATCTACATGATAAATGTTTACTTGTTTAAAAAGGTATGAATATGGCAATACCAAATAACCCGATTTAGTGCCAAAAAAGATGAGATACAATGGACACCAGTCTTCTTTGAAAACAGTTGGTCAGAATTGTGACGCCCCAAGGCTGTGGGCATACTCGGTTCTGGGTATGTGTGACACTCAGGGGGAGTCGTGGTCGCGGCCGATGCCCGGTTCCGTGACCTGGGGGGGGGGGGTTTGTCCGATAAAAAGGGGTGAAAGATAAAAGAGTTCTCTACTACGCCACTTGCGGTGTGCGGCCAGGTTATTGAGGCCGCCGCTGCAGGGTCTTGCTGGGGCTGATGGAGTAGTATAGCTTAGGTGTTTTGGGCCCTCCGCAAGCAGGGACAGGCCCCAGCAGTGGATGGTGAAGGGGCAATGATAGGGGACAGTCAGTATATGTGCAGATCAAAAAGGTCCGTGGAGCCTCTGATAGGAGTCTTGACATGGAAAATAGCCAGATATTCCTCCGGGAAGGACCTAGCTAAGCAGTGGCTCTTTTTAGGAGACTACCATAACCACCATATTAAGGGGTCCTTTTAGTCAATATCAGACGAGTTTAAAGATATGACAAGGCTAGGTCCTTCCCGTAGGGATATCTGGCTATTTTCCGTGTCAAGATTCCTAACAGAGGCTCCACGGACCTTTTTGATTTGCATACTTCCCAGGGGGCAATGCATCTAGGATTTCACTGTGTTGAGCGCCTTTACTGGCTGCTGGCAGTGTTTTCTCTGGCTGGTCTCCCCGAGATCCAAAAGTTTGGACACACCTCATTTAAAGAGTTTTCTTTGGTTTCCTCTGGGTTTCTGATATCCTCCCGCACTCCAAACACATAGTGATAGAAAATTTAGATTGTGAGCCTCGATGAAAACAGAGATGATGATAAAAGTAAAGTGCTGTGAAACTAATAGCGCAAGAAAAATATATAAATAAAACGTGTATCACAACACCATCCGCTCCACATGTACGGCACAGTGTATAGCGGTATCTCATGATCGTGTGGTGCAATTATGGAAATGTCAGAAGCGATGATCGTGCTGCATTGTCGCTAGAGCCCGGGTATCTGTTGGATGGATATTGTTGTCTGGCTTATGAATGAGATCAGGATAATATGGTACTGGTAGATATAAATACTATTACACAGGGCCTGCAGGGGCTTTATGTTTGGAGCACAATTAAAGGCACAGAAATAATAGGATGGAGGAACCTTTCCTATCTTTTAGAAAAATTGCTAAAAGAAAGCTGATCTGCTACACGGTGGGTAACAATGCGACAACAGCCTTGATGTGTGCCGGCTTCCCAAGGTTACCACTGCTACTAGAGAGTGCTCAGCTTTAGCGCTGTGGAACCAAGCACAATAGATGTAGCAGAGCTGAGATGGCAGATGGCATTGTCAGCTGAGCGCCTGCATGGTGTCAGCCGGGGCCACTATCAATCTACACAGCACTCCATACAGACCGACAAAGAAACGTATCCTCCATATCTGGTGACGAAATCCAGCGCTTGTGGGCTCGCCTCAGCCATATGTGACAGGTCAAGTAATAGAACGGCAACGATAGAAGACGGGAAGACGACAATACCCATGAAATGGCCATTGACGGGAAAGTCTGAACCCAGCTGAAAGGGAGTGCGGGGAAACGGGGGACTCCAAGAGCAAAATGCAGAAATAGGAGGACAGCGTTATATAAACAAGATGAGTAATGGAGTCAATCAACTCTTTATACAGAAAATCAATCATCATCATCATCATCATCATCATCATCATCATCATCATCATCATCATCATCTTCTATATATCTAATGAGATAAAATGGGGAGCAAAAGTGCAAAAAAATAGAAGAAAGGTTCTATCTGGCTGGGTACGAGCCCAACACCATCTAATATAAAGACAAAAAAGGCAGGTATTTTTAGGAGCCAAGTCAGATTCAGTGTAGACTAGGACCTAGCAAAGGAGGTGTGACGTGGCGCTGGGCTGGTATTACAATGGCCATTTAATATTCTAAACACCTCTAAAAAAATGTATTAGTAGTTTATAATTTTTTTTATCTTTACTGTTTTTATCTTTATTTTATTATGTATTTATCTATCTATCCATTTATCTTTGTATCATCTATCTATTTATCCCTCTATCTATATATCTATCTATCTATCATCTATCTATTTATCCCTCTATCTATCTAGATATCTATCTATCTATCTATCCCTCTATCTATCCATCTATCCCTCTATCTATCCATCTATCCCTCTATCTATCCATCTATCCCTCATTTATCCATCCCTCTATCTATCTATCCCTCTATCCATCCATCTATCCATCTATCCATCCATCCATCTATCCATCTATCCATCTATCTATCTATCTATCTATCTATCCATCTATCTATCTATCCATCCCTCTATCCATCTATCTATCTATCCCTCTATCCATCTATCTATCCATCTACGGTATCTATCTGTTACGAGGGGGACCCGGGGAAGCGTGCCAAGATGGGGAATGGACAGCTTCCACCGGTCAAGGTCCACTGTGCGGTGTAAGGGACCGCTGCTATGGTGGGTGAAGAGTGAGCGGGTTGCTGCTAGCGATCGTCTGGAATGTCACAGACGATCTATGTACACCGGTCTGCCCTAACCCGTGTGGGTTGTATGGCAGGGATCACACGGCTCGGTGTACCTGTTGCACGGGGAAGCACAGAGGTGCCCACGCACGTGTGCCAGTGGAAGTCACGAGAATATGGCACGAGGGTAGCACAGAGGTGCCCACGCACGTGTGCTTTCAATAACCAGGTGAGTCCAGTGGAGACTCGAGGAGCTCACCTGGGACAGGAACACGGCCTGTAGAAGGAGCTACTGCCGGAGCAGCAAGGCAGGGACACGGCCTGCAAACCAGGTGCTGCCTAAGCAGCAAGGGCCAAGCCCACAGAAGAAGATAATGCCTGAGCAGTGGCGTGGCAGCACGCTGCCAGACATCCAAACATAGAAGGACGGTCGCGCGCCGCCATGATGGCAGGAGGAGCTTTTAAGGAGGTGTAGCTCCAGCCAAGGGCGGGCGCGAGGCGGAGATGACGGACTTGACCCAATCAGGATCCACGACATCCCAGCCTGGCCAGTCAGGATTCACCACGTCACCAGCCTTGTCATCAAGCCGTGTGACGTCAGTGGGCGAATCAGGATCCACCAAGCATAGCACATGCTCACCCTCCTGCCTCTGGGAAATAGAGGCGGGATCCTCGGTCTCACAATGTGTAGAGATAACGGGAGTCTCACTGCTTCCCTGAGCAGCAAATCTCTGCACATTGCGCAACCTCACAGACCTTCGAGGCTGCTGAGCAGGAGGAGCTGTGGCAGGCAAGGAATGGGAGACCGCCTCATTTCTTGCAACAGGAGTACCACTAGGTGTCACCCTTGTGCTGCCTCTCTGAGGAGGTTTCTCCTGCACTCTGCGCAGTCTGGCAGACCTTCGGCGCTGCGGAGCAGGAGCGCTCGTGGCAGGCAAGGAGACTGTCTCATTCCTTGCCACAGGAGAGCCACGAGGTGTAACATTACCCCCCCGTCTAGCCCCCCCCCCCCCCCTGCCCGTGCTCGAAGGCCGCTATCAAACCCGGGGCGTGGATATGATCCTCCAATTCCCAGCATCTATGCTCCGGACCACGGCCGACCCACTCCACGAGGTAGTACCTCCTGCCCCTTATAACTTTTGTCTCCACAAGCTTCGCCACCTCAGAGTCGTCGGGCGGGGAGTCAGTTTGAGGCGTCAGGGACCCCGAGAACTTAAGTCGTACGGGTTTCAGGAGGGACACGTGAAAGGTGTTGGCTATAGCCCAGCGTGGAGGGAGCTGGAGTCGGTATGCCACCGGGTTCACCTGCTCTAGCACTTTAAACGGACCCAGGTACCTAGGGGCGAACTTGGCTGCCTGTACCCGTAGGTTAACATTCTTAGAGGACAGCCACACTAGGTCACCAGGGGCGAAGGATGGTGCAGGGCGGCGGCGCTCATCAGCCGTTGTCACCATCCGGTCTTTAGCCCTCTTAAGGGCCTCTTGGGTGTTATCCCAGATCTCCCGGGCCTCGGTCGCCCAATCCTCCACTCTAGGATCGGGTGACGTAATGGGCATCGGAACCGGGATTCTGGGATGTTGTCCGTTATTGAGCAGGAACGGAGTCTGACCAGAGGATTCATGGACCGAATTATTAATGGCAAATTCGGCCCAAGGAAGGAGGTTAGCCCAGTTGTCGTGGTGCGCGGAGATAAAATGGCGGAGGTAAGTTACCAAGGTCTGATTGGTCCTCTCTACCAGTCCATTGGTTTCGGGATGGTATGCGGAGGAGATGTTCAGCTCTATCTGCAGGAGCTTACAGAGCTCTCTCCAGAAGCGAGACGCGAACTGGGGACCCCGGTCGCTCACCACCTTGTCAGGCATGCCATGCAGCCTAAATACATGCCTAATGAATAAGGTGGCGAGAGCACGTGACGTCGGGAGTCGTGGGAGAGGCACCAAGTGGACCATTTTAGAGAAGTGATCCGTGATGACCCATACGACCTTGTGACCTGCTGACTTGGGCAGATCTCCCAGGAAGTCCATTCCCACCACTTCCCAGGGACGATCCGGCACTGGCAGTGGGTGAAGAAGACCTGCCGGTCTCTGCCGGGACGGCTTATTCCGTGCACACGACATACAGGCTCCCACATACTCCTGTATGTCCTGGGGTAGTCTCGGCCACCAATAGTGCCTAGTCACAAGGTCTCTGGTCCTTTTGACCCTAAAGTGACCCCCGACCTTGGAGGCATGGGCCCACGATAGCACCTCATTCCGTAGTTCAGGGGGAACGAGGGTCTTGCCAGGTGGCACCTGGTCCAAAGAAGTGGGAGTGACCATCCTCAAGCTGTCCGGGGGTAGTATAAGACGAGGCTCCTCCTCGTCCTCCTCCAACACAACCATACAACGTGACAAGGCATCGGCCCGTACGTTCTTCTCACCGGCCAGGTGGCGGATAATAAAGCGGAACCGGGAGAAGAACAAGGACCAACGGGCCTGCCTTGGGTTCAGGCGTTGTGCTGTCTGGAGGTATGTGAGATTTTTATGGTCGGAAAATACTTCAAATGGATGCTTCGCACCCTCCAGGAGATGCCGCCATTCCTGGAATGCTAGTTTCATCGCCAGTAACTCCCTATCCCCTATGGAGTAGTTCCTCTCGGCCGGAGAAAAGGTCTTGGAGAAAAAGAAACAAGGATGCTTCCTTCCTCGTTCGTCTTTCTGGTACAGGACTGCACCAGCACCGACCGAAGAGGCGTCTACCTCTAGTAGAAAGGGTTTGGAGATGTCTGGACGATGAAGGATGGGAGCTCTGGTGAAGTAAGTTTTGAGAGTGTGAAATGCCTCTACCGTTTCCCGTGTCCATGCTTTGGGATTAGCGCCCTTGCGGGTAAGGGCAATGATGGGTGCTGCCACCGTCGAGAAGTTGGGAATGAACTGGCGATAATAATTGATAAACCCCAAGAATCGCTGGATCGCTTTCAGCGAGCGGGGCTCAGGCCATTTCATCACTGTCTCCAACTTCCCCGGATCCATTGCTAACCCCTGACTGGACACGATATACCCCAGGAACGGCAAGGATTCACGTTCAAAAACGCACTTTTCTAGCTTAGCATATAACGAATGAGTGCGGAGCCTCTTAAGTACTCGGATGACATCCCTCCGATGGGTGGCAAGATCGGGGGAGAAGATAAGGATATCATCCAGGTATGCAACCACGGAAAGATACAAATCCCGGAAAACATCATTCACAAAGTCTTGAAATACGGCGGGGGCATTGCAGAGTCCGAAGGGCATTACGAGATACTCGTAGTGACCGTCCCTGGTGTTGAAGGCGGTCTTCCACTCATCGCCCTCTCGGACTCGCACTAGATTATACGCCCCGCGTAGATCCAGCTTCGTGAAGATCTTTGCCCCGCGGAATCGATCAAATAACTCCGTAATGAGGGGCAAAGGGTATTTGTTTTTGATTGTGATTGCATTTAATCCCCTGTAATCGATACAGGGGCGTAGATCCCCTTCCTTCTTTTGCACGAAGAAGAACCCCGCACCGGCCGGTGAAATAGACTTGCGAATGAACCCTTTTGCCAGGCTGTCCTGAATATATTTGGACATAGCCTCCGTCTCTGGAGCAGAGAGGGGATACACTCTGCCCCTAGGGGGCTCGGAGCCTGGCTTCAGGTCTATTCGGCAATCGTATGGCCGGTGGGGAGGAAGGGTATCTGCGGCCCTCTTGGAGAAGACGTCCCTGTAGGCCTCATAAGGTGTCGGTAAACCTGGCTCCCCTGTATTCCCTGAGGACCCAACCGACCTAATGGTAGCGGGTGGTTCGGTAGTCACGAGGTGCTCCCTACAGGATCCTGCCCATGATGAGATCTCCCCTGTTGCCCAGTTGAGTATAGGAGCATGCTGTCTCAACCAGGGGAGGCCCAGTAGGATCTTATCCGTCCCCCCTGGAAGCACCAGGAAGGACACCTGCTCATGGTGTCCCGGTGGTACTTCCATCCTGAGAGGGATGGTGATCTGGGTGATGGGATCGACTAGTAGGGACCCGTTGACTACCCGAACCCTGAGTGGCTTGGGTAAGAGAACCAGGGGAACTGAGTATCAGGTTGCCAGGGAGGTCGAAATGAAATTGCCATCAGCGCCTGAGTCCAGGCAGGCCAGAGCAGAGAAGAGAGTAGTGCCAAACTGCAACTGGGTGCTGATAGTCAACCTAGAGGGATAAGCAGCGTCTAGTAACCCCCCTCTGATGGAAACTAGACGCTGTCTTTTCCCGACGGTTTGGGACATCGGGTAGCTATGTGTCCCCTCTGCCCACAGGAAAAGCAGATGACACCAGACCGAGAACCTGGGGTAGAGGAGACCGCTTTGGACACCTCCATTGACTCCACGGAGTCGCCTACAGAGCTGGCTGGGAGACCTGTCTGGTGGAATACGGTAGCCAGACGCTTTTTAGGCCGTCAGGACGTGGGTGCTGAAGAGACCTCGAGCCTCCGCTCCGCCTGGCGGATGTCTATGCGAGAGGCAACCACAATCAAGGACTCTAAAGTAGCAGGCACCTCACGCGTGGCCAGTGCGTCTTTGACGAACCCTGCCAGGCCCTCCCAGAACACAGGGACAAGGACCTTATCGGGCCAGTCCAGCTCTGCGGCAAGTGTCCTAAAGTGTACGGCAAAGTCCCCGACTGAAGCAGACCCTTGCCGAAGTCGTAGGAGGCGCAGCGCGGAGTCGTGGGTGACTTGAGGCCCGAGGAACACCATTCTCATGGCCCCAAGATAAGATGCTAAGTTATTCACCACCCGATCTCCGCGCTCCCACAACGGCGTGGACCACTTCAGCGCTCTCCCTGTGAGCAGGGACTGGACGAAGGCTACCTTCGCCTTCTCGGTAGCGTAAAGAGTCGCGGACAGCTCTAAGTAGGTGGTAACTTGGTTTATAAACCCACGGCACTCGGAGCTGTCCCCGCTAAAGCGCTCTGGAAGCACAAGGCGAGGAGACCTTCCGCTCAATAGCACAGCCTGGGTAGCCGCCTGGGTGGCGACTGTCGTCAGAGCAGTCTTGTCGGAGGAAGACTGCTCCACTGCTGCCAAACGTGATTCCAACTGCTGCACATAACGCAGCAACTGCTGCTGCTCTTCAGCCATAGCCAGACCTTTGGCGCGACCGTAATGTTACGAGGGGGACCCGGGGAAGCGTGCCAAGATGGGGAATGGACAGCTTCCACCGGTCAAGGTCCACTGTGCGGTGTAAGGGACCGCTGCTATGGTGGGTGAAGAGTGAGCGGGTTGCTGCTAGCGATCGTCTGGAATGTCACAGACGATCTATGTACACCGGTCTGCCCTAACCCGTGTGGGTTGTATGGCAGGGATCACACGGCTCGGTGTACCTGTTGCACGGGGAAGCACAGAGGTGCCCACGCACGTGTGCCAGTGGAAGTCACGAGAATATGGCACGAGGGTAGCACAGAGGTGCCCACGCACGTGTGCTTTCAATAACCAGGTGAGTCCAGTGGAGACTCGAGGAGCTCACCTGGGACAGGAACACGGCCTGTAGAAGGAGCTACTGCCGGAGCAGCAAGGCAGGGACACGGCCTGCAAACCAGGTGCTGCCTAAGCAGCAAGGGCCAAGCCCACAGAAGAAGATAATGCCTGAGCAGTGGCGTGGCAGCACGCTGCCAGACATCCAAACATAGAAGGACGGTCGCGCGCCGCCATGATGGCAGGAGGAGCTTTTAAGGAGGTGTAGCTCCAGCCAAGGGCGGGCGCGAGGCGGAGATGACGGACTTGACCCAATCAGGATCCACGACATCCCAGCCTGGCCAGTCAGGATTCACCACGTCACCAGCCTTGTCATCAAGCCGTGTGACGTCAGTGGGCGAATCAGGATCCACCAAGCATAGCACATGCTCACCCTCCTGCCTCTGGGAAATAGAGGCGGGATCCTTGGTCTCACAATGTGTAGAGATAACGGGAGTCTCACTGCTTCCCTGAGCAGCAAATCTCTGCACATTGCGCAACCTCACAGACCTTCGAGGCTGCTGAGCAGGAGGAGCTGTGGCAGGCAAGGAATGGGAGACCGCCTCATTTCTTGCAACAGGAGTACCACTAGGTGTCACCCTTGTGCTGCCTCTCTGAGGAGGTTTCTCCTGCACTCTGCGCAGTCTGGCAGACCTTCGGCGCTGCGGAGCAGGAGCGCTCGTGGCAGGCAAGGAGACTGTCTCATTCCTTGCCACAGGAGAGCCACGAGGTGTAACATCTATCTATCCCTCTATCCATCTATCTATCCATCTACGGTATCTATCCATCTATCTATCCCTCTATCCATCCATCTACGGTATCTATCCATCTATCTATCCCTCTATCTATCCCTCTATCTATCTATCCCTCTATCTATCTATCTATCTGTTACTCTATCAGTCTAACTAAACCTGAAGTTTGGTTTTTGAACCGAAACCAACTTTAAAAAGCAAGATTTGGGTTCGGAGTTCAGGTGCTTTACGTATGAACTCCACTCACGCGAGTATCGCTGTGCTCGGGTACACTCGGTACTCATCCCAGCATGAGCCGCTTACAGTGTTTGATCGGCTCACACTGGGGGTAACAACAAGAAGTGATCTGCTTATGGCTGGCTGCATGGTGGCGGAGACTCCAACTGCCCAATCAGTGATTTGATCCTGGGCTCGTGTTAGCTCGACCCTGTGGCGCTAATGTGGCGCCCTGGCCTAGCCAGGTCGTCACAGATAACACACTAACACACCCCACCCCCATTAGACAGGGACAACAGCCAAACAAAAACCCTTGTTGCCTCCCTCCAGTGTCTGATGTCCACACCAGGTGGGGCGGAGTCAAGCGGTTGGCTCCACCCACCGAGGAGTTCACAGGCCTGGAGGCGAGAAAAGTGACAGAACAGTTGAGGAGGTGGAAGTGAGAGCAGTGAGCACTTGGGTGTCTGGGTTTGTGGCCCAGGCACTGACATCAAGGTTGGCAGACGGTGGTGGCCGTCTGCAGGAGTGGTGGAACAACGCGGAACCGTAGGGCCGGGGATGGGAGACGGCCCGCCGGTACCGACCGGGGAGCGAAGTGAAGCCAGCACACACAGGCAGGGCCATCGGACCCCGACCACGCTTGGAGCCGCTGACAATAGTCAGATCCGAATGTGACTGGAACCCCAGGGGTTTCACAACAGCAAAAGTCCCGATTGAAGGCAACTGCCCACACCGTGAGGGTATACAGCTACCGCCTAAGGCTAGAGACCCAAGGGCCAGCGTCTGCGGGCAAACGGGCTCCTCCGGTACCCATACACCGGGGAGCGGACTACCGTTGGGGATCCACAGTAGTCAAAGGAGAACATCAAGGTGCAGGGAATGACAGCGCCATCACCTGTCCGGGGAGAGACACTGCAGCCGGCTGCGGGACCCGTCCATCCAGCCGTTTGGTTTACTGAGGACTTTGTACCTTTCCTGCTGAGTGAGTACACCCGTGCCATCCGGCACCGCGCCGCGCTGTCCCTGCAACCCTGCACCTCACCAACCCTGCCTCCCCGTCACATCATCGGGCCCCGGGACCACCGACCCCTACCCACGGAGGGGGAAAACAACATCCCAGCTGCTCCTTACCATCGCTCCCGGGATCCCCGTCACCAGCAGCGGTGGTGCCCATCTTCACCACGAACCGTGGGTGGCGTCACGGACTAAATCACCCAAACCAACCACCCCTTTCACTCACGGGCGAGGAGCGCCGCTCGAGTCCCAGGATCCGGCCCACCGCTCGAGCCACCGAGCAGCTATCGCAGCAGCGCCGGACCCGAGCGTTAGCGAGCGCAGTGCAGTGGCGTCCTTCCCGCCCGCGACACTAGTATTGTTTGCTGACGGTAACCCTCCAAAGGTTCACTCATCTCTATCCAGAATCAGAGACACCACAATATGTTGTTTGTCCTTTTCCTTTGTCTTCAGGATCAGGACCTACACATAATTGCGGATCACCTGAGACCTCTTAAGGATAAATGCTTTCTTGCTGCGCTCCTTCCTGTGGTGATGTAGATCTAGCATTTCATTTTAATTTCTAAGAAGCAAATAAATGAACTTCTTGAGGATGTGAGGTCTGTCTATGCACATTGATAGATTGATATAACAGCTTTTCCATTTCACAATAGCTTTTCCTCAGTGGACCTGAGCGGAGATTTCTGCGGCTCTTTTGCATTTGTTCAGGGGTTTCGGGGATAGTCTTGCAGATCGTAAAGCTTTTCTCACTGACAGGTCCGTGCTCCGCTCTGCAATTTACATGGTAAATGGAATAACACGGACACTCCTGGACTGGGCTGTGAAAAATGGGAACCGTGCACTAATTGCTGCCTGTTATACCCTTCCTGCTACAGACTGTTTATTTTTGTTTGTTTATTTTATTATATTTTTTGGTTTTCTGAAGATGCTCAAGTTGGGAATATTTCTTATTATTTGTCTCCCGACAAGTTTTTTTTTATTATATTTTTTTTTTATTTGTCAATGGGTTTCTTTTTCATATAAAAATAAAAATTAACTTGTAATTCATATTATTGACCACTGGGGCATCTTTAGACTTCCTCTCCTTTAGGGAAGCTTTTACAGCAGTTTCTTTATCATCAGTGACATGATTTAATTGAATGACGGCTAACATCTTTATACATGATCCACTAAATAGGACAATCGATGTCAGAGCTCACCTGCTTCCCCTTCCTTCACAATGATCATTGAACACACTCATTTGATGCTTTAATACATAAAATAGAATTAAGATCCGACCATTGTAGCAAGATTTCTGTTTTTTTATTTTTTTTATTTTTAATACAGGTTATGATGTGAAAAAGTGAAACTCTGCCAAAAAAAAATAAAATAATAATAATAGTTCTTTGAACACAAAAATCTGGTTTAAACAAAAGGTTATTTTCTTACACTATCTCCCCTTTAAGAGCATTGAGCTTCTAGTTATATAACTAGGTATACAGGTTCCATTACACAGGTCAACGATAGCCCATATTCATGATATACAGTAATGCAGATATCTCTGTTCTAACTTTTCTGCAGACTTTGATAATTGCTGGATTTACAGTGAACCTGTCAGGTGTAATAAGCAGCCAGATCCACGGGCAGTTCTGGTTGCATAATGCTAATGTCTGCCTAACCGTCACTGTATACACTAGCATAGATAAAGGGATCTTTAGAAGAAGTATTTCTAAAGATCCTTTATGATATGCTAATGAGCGCAGGGACTAGTCACAAAGGCGTTACTTCCTGCGCTCAATTCACCCTCTTAGCATGTTAGCATGCCCACAGGGGTGGGCTTACATGTTTATTCAATGCCTGTTGCCCAATGTCATCAGCAGTGACGCGCATACCTATGTCAACACCCTTGGGACTAGTCGCTGGCCTCATTAGCATATCATAAAGGATCTTTAGAAATACTTTTTCCAAAGATCTGTTTATCTATGCTAGTGTTTACAGGGACGGTTAGGCAGGGATTAGCAATATGCAGCCAGAACTGCTCGTGGATTTGGCTGCATATTGCACCTGACAGGATCCCTTTAATTGCTTAGGAAAATAGCTGTTTTCAAAAATCAAACTGTGCCTCACCCTCCCCTGGTACAGGACTGAATCTTCAACAGCGTGGCTTTTAGGGGTACTTTGCACGTTGAAACATCGTCGGGGTCAAATCGAAAGTGACGCACATCTGGCGCCGGTAATGACGTCGCAACGTGTAAAGCCTAGATGCGCCGATAAACGATCGCAAAAGCGTCGAAAATCGGTGATCTGTGTAGTGTCGGACATTTCCATAATGTCGCACCAATAGGAGATACAATGTTGTTCCTCGTTCCTGAGGCAGCACACATCGCTGTGTATGAAGCCGCAGGAGCGAGGAACATTTCCTTACCTGCCTCCACCGGCTATGCGGACGGAAGAAGGTGGGCGGGATGTTTACGTCCCGCTCATCTCCGCCCCTCCGCTTCTATTGGCTGCCTGACGTGTGACGCCGCTGTGACGCCGCATGACCCGCCCCCTTAGGAAGAAGGCGGGTCGCCGGCCAGAGCGACGTCGCAGGGCAGGTAAGTGCATGTGAAGCTGCCGTAGCGATAATGTTCGCTACGGCAGCTATCACAAGATATCGCATGTGCGACGGGGGCGGGGACTATCGCGCTCGACATCGCTACCATCGACTTGCGATGTCGTAGTGTGCAAAGTACCCCTTAGTGTCTGTTATTGTTTACAATGGCTCTGTGTAGATAGTACTGTCAACTTCACAACAGTTACTAGCTCCGGACCTGTTAGAGTGACGTTAGTAATGCAGGCAATAACCAATAATGGGAGGAGGGGCAGAGACTCAGTGCTGGACCAGGGGAGGGTGAGTAAAGGACAGATTTTTTTTTTGTTTGTTGTTTTTTTTTAACAATCTGCAGCAAAGGAAGGAGGGATGTCTCATGATATAAATTCAATTCTGTGCCATGATGTTCTAAAAAAAAAAAAAAATAGGTACTTTATAAAGTTGTAAAAGCAATGTTATTTTATAAGCAAACAGTAACTATAATAATAAAAATAACTATATATAAATACATAAAAAAAGATTTAACTATACATCCAATAGGTGTGAACAGGTGCCAGCTGAAAACACAATATAACAACAGAATACAAATAGCTGCACTCTAGAATGCTAACAATTAATAAGGAAACTCTAGTATTGCATTACTGCTATAGGAATATTTGAAAAAAATAGATATTTACCTTATGTATTAGTCAATGCATGTGAGTCCGATGACCACGACAAGGTGATCCCAACCTAACTTAAAATCCATCTATCTGGGTTAAAAACCTACATGTCTGGGCAGAAAGGATGCAGCTATAAAAGGAGGATGGATACAGCCTTGTTATAGGGAAGAGTGTTCAGTCAGAAAGAAATGCACTACAAATACATAAAAAAAAGACTGACCCGCACATCCAACAGGTGTGAACAGGTACCGACTGAAAAAACAATATAACTACAAGATAAATACAGCAGCACTCTACAATGCTAAATAAGCTTATGTATTGGCCGTATTTTTTTTTCAGACATGTAGGTTTTTAACCCAGATAGTGGCATTTTAAGTTAGTTTCCCAGTATACAAGAGATCACCTTGTCGTTGGTTATCGGGCTCACATGCATTGACCAATACATAAGCTAAGTATCTTTTTTTTTTAATATTCCTATAGTAGAAATAACAGAGTTCCCTTATTCATTTTTAGGATTTTAGAGTGCAGCTGTATATGTTTTGATATATTTAAATATAACTATGGTAATAAACTATAAAATTCTATAATATACAATGATCTTACTAATTCTAGATATCAATCTATCACCAGATCTGTTGACACTTATCCTTTTGTACAATACAACAAGAAGAAATCTTGTAATCCGTCCGGTTTGCTTCTCCAGACATATTAAAAATTAACAATGAAGTCCCCCAATTGACAGCTTCAGAAGTTAATGAATATATTGAGAGTGAGAAGAACTATAACTACAAGTGGAGCTAGAACAAAGGCAGAGGATATGATAATGTACATGAAAGAGACTGCGTTACATCGGGGAGGAATATAATTGTGATGGCGGCGAGGGAGGATTCCTTCTAATGTAACGACTTCAGACTGTTGTGAAAAATTATTAGAGGAGAAGCAAAATAATGTCTTAATGCGCCGCTCCTAATGAAAATAAAATGTAAAAGAAACGAAAGATGCCTAAAGGGAGTCAAGTCGCTTGTAACATTGCGAATAAACGCTGCGTGATTTCTTGCAATATCTATCAATTATAATTATCGGGTTATTCCCCCACCAAAGAAATCCGCAGAACTGGTGTCTACTGCTGCCATGTCTTGATGGTATTGTCAATGGGAATGCCAGAAAAATACGAGCACACATTGAAAATGAATGGATCATAGGCCAAGTATGTGCGATTCTGTTCCATTCAAGCCCATTCTCAGGGATCCTGAGCACCAATATTGGGATTGTTGGGGGTCCATGTCAATATGGGATAATTTGTATATTTCTGAATTAATAGAAGCACAATGGCTCAGTGGTTAGAAGGTTGGCTCAGTGGTAAGCAAGGTGACTCAGTGGTAAGCTCAGTGGCTCAGTGGTTAGAAGGGTGGCTCAGTGGTAAGCACATGGATCAGTGGTTAAAATGGTGGCTTAGTGGAAAGCACACTGACTCAATGAACGGAAGGGTGGCTCAGTGGTAAGCTCAGTGGTTATATGTGTGGCTCAGTGGTTATAAGGCTAGCTCAGTGGTTAAAACAGTGGCTTAGTGGTAAGCACACTGACTCACTGGACGTAAGGGTGGCTCAGTGGTAAGCTCAGTTGCTCAGTGGTTATAAGTGTGGCTTACTGGTTATAAGTGTGGCTCAGTGGTTAAAACAGTGGCTTAGTGGTAAGCACAGTGGCTCAATGGTTGGAAGGGTGGCTCAGTGGTTACGACTGCAGTCTTGCAGCACTGGGGTCCTGGGATAAAATCCAACCAAGGAAGACATCTGGAAAGAGATTGCATGCTCTCCACGTGTTTCCGGGTGTTTCCTTCAAGTTCTCCCACACTTCAAAGACATACTGATAGGGAATTTAGATGGTGAACCCTAATAGGGACATTGATGATCACGTCTTTTAAATGCTGTGGAATTAAAAGCGCTATATGGACAGTACCGAGGCTCACTGGTTAGCATGAAGGCTCACTGATTAGCATAGTGGCTCAGTGGTTAGCACAATGGCTCAGTGGTTAGCATGGTGGCTCAGCGGTTAGCACAGTGGGTAAGTGGTTAGCATGGTGGCTCAGTGGTTAGCACATTGGCTCAGTGGTCAGCATGATGGCTCAATGGTTAGCACTGTTGTCTTGCAATACTGGGGTCTTGAATTCAAATCCAACTGAGGACAACATCTGCAAAGAGTTTGTATGAAGTTCTCTATGGAATTGCATATTGAGATGTACCTTCAGAATAGAGAACTTCAGCTCAACCAAGGATGAATCCTCCATACAGGGGAGCTTATAATGCAAACAAGGGATACTCAGCAAATCGTGCATTTACCAGAATTACAGATCCTTCATCCTCATGATTGGATGATTGGATGCGAGCCCAGAGTTTGGACCTTCACCGGTCAAAAAGTAATAGCATATCCTAGCAGATCAATGGTGGAACACTTTCTTCTGGAAATTCATCTATTATGGGTGCATTTATCATACTTGCAGCTCCTTCATCCTCAGGATTGGTTGCGATTCCAGAGGTTGGACCTCCACCGATCATAAAGTGAAAACATATCCTAGTAGATGACTGGTTGAAGACTTTATTCTGTACGTATGTAACGTAGCACAGGGTGGTAGTTGTGGGTGAGGGAATCGTCTGCCGCATCCTTGCACGCTACATGACAATGGAGGTCCTGGCTGGGTGTGTGGTATTGCACTCTGGAGGGGATATGACTTTCCAGGCCACATATTGCCAATGGTTTTGGCTGGCCAGGAACAGATAGTACACAGTTCATTAATGTTGACCACAAGTTCATAAAAAAACAGAGTTTTACTGGACATCAACTTGACAACAACAATGTATGTCACACAGAAGACACAAATCTTCTTGCACGCTTCATGGTCACAGAGGATCATTGAGCACATTCTTCACCTCAGTTGTTCCAACCTCCTTAAGTTCTTTTCTTCCCTTCACTACCCAGCTTAGTACTATAGCACAGTCTTTGGAAGACATTCTCCTCCTCAAGCAGTTCCACATCTTTTCACTCTTAGAGGGATGGTGCCAATATGGCTGAACTGAGCTATAAGTTACTGAAGATGCCTAGGGTACACCAGCTCAAAACACTCACTTGGTTCCTTGTCCTGCTTAGTCTTGCACCAGGACCTATCTCTCTCTGTTACTCACTTATCCACAAGATCACTCCGTGTTATGGCCACCTCCTTCTCTTTCTCAGTTGTTTCTGTCGCGGGCGGGGAGGAGGGTGTCGGCACACTACGCTCACCCCTTCTGCTCGGGTCCGGCAGCTGCTCAGTGGTGGCTCGAGCTGTGGGCCGGATCCCGGGGTTCCTCGAGCGACACTCCTCGCCCGTGAGTGAAAGGGGATTTGTGGTTGGGTGTGGGGGATTGTTATAGTTCGTGACGCCACCCACGGTTGTGGTGATTGCACCACCGCTGCTCTGGGTGGGGATCCCGGGGATGGTGATGGGGAGCAGCCAGGTGTTGTGTTGCCCCTCCGTGGGTAGGGGTTGGTGATCCCGGGGCCCGGTGATGGGTGGAGAGGTGTGGGGCCTGGTGGGCGGAGGGACGCGGGGGCAGCGCTGTGCCTTGCAGCACTGTGGTACTCACTCAGCCTGAGACATGGACACAGTTTGTACGGTAAACCAAACGGCTGGTAGGACGGTCCCACAGACGGCTGCACCTGCACTCCCGGTAGGTGACGGTGATGTCCCTCTTCCTTGCACCTAAGTTTGACTGATGGTAGCGGTGGATTCCCTCCGGTTACCCGCTCCCCGGCTGCAATCTGGGCCGGAGGAGCTCTACACTTTGCCCGCAGGTGCTGGCCCTGAGAAACTGGTGCCTTGGCGGTGGCGGTGTCTCTCTGCTTCAGGTTGGGCTGTTGCCGTCAATCGGGACTTGGTTGCTGGGGGATATACGTCCCCTTCACTGACGGATTCGGCAAATTTGGCGACTCCTAGCCTTGCCGGGGTCCGAGAGGCCCCTGCCCTGGTGCTGACTGTCCTTCGGAACACTGCTCCAGACCACCGGGCACACAGCCAACGGGGCCTTCCAGGAACTTCCAAACGGTCCCCCTCCAGACAATCACCGCCGTCGCTGACCTTGCTGTTCTGGCCCTCCACAAAGCTGGACCCTTCAGGCTTTGCACACTCTCTGCTCTGTCACCACTTCTTGCTTTCCTCCTTTACTACTCTTCTTTCCTCCACTTTCACTTGCTGTTGTTTACTCAAGCCCTGCCTGGGCTACTCCTCTGTTCACTCAAGCTGGTCCCTGAGCTGACTGCACTCTTGCCCTGCCTGGGCTAATCTGCCTGGTTTCTCCCGCCTCCAGAACTGTGATCTCCTTGGTGTGCGGAGCCAACCGCCTGGCCCACCCCCTGGTGTGAATCATCAGCCTCTGGAGGAAGGCAACAAGGATTTCTGGTTAGCTGTGATGTGCCTACCTGGAGTGTGGGGTGTGGTGGTGTTGTGACCTGTGTCCCCTGTCTTGCCCAGGGCGACACATTCCCCCTTAGCAAAACGCAGACCGTCCGCGGGCTGCCGTCCTACACCGGTTTTATTTTTCTGTAAAAAGGGGATAACAGGGTTAATCAAACAATAATAACATTTTTAATAACTTCTTCCCAAGACGGGAGGCACATTTACTTTTAACGTTGCAACGGTTTACGGTTATGGTTTCCGCTCTCTCCGACCCAAGTAACCTGGCCCTGATGCTGCCCCTAAAACCCAGGCAGCACCCCTTGACCCACAGTCCAGCACACGGTACCCGAGCGGGATCTGTCCTTCCCTCCAGAGGGTAGCCACCGGTTCCTTTGGCGGCTGGGCCCTGGCCTGCTCTGCTCAGGGCCCTCCCTCCAACCTGCCTCTCCGGAGGCGGCATTGCGGAAAACGGTAACGGTAACCAACATATTTACAAGCCACTAACGTCTGTGGTTGCCCTGCAAGTTCACGGGCTTGTCCATGGATAGTTCCCATGCATTTTTAAACGGTCCCCACGGGGACAACGGTGCCGGCTCCAGCCGGTTGCAAATCAACAAACAAATCAGGTGAACTTCGGATCATTTTCATTTTCATCATTTTTCAAACTTTTCAAACAAACAACCACTCCTTCACATTTGCGGACCCCTTTTACTCAGAGAACGGTCTCCCTGTACCTAAGTGGGGGTCTACCTAGGTTGGAACGGGTGGACCTTCGGGGCCCGGTGTCAGTGTTGCTAGACAGTGGGGTAGAGGGAACAATCGGTTCCTCCTCCCTGCTATAGTGTGGAGCAGGCGGAGGTGTAGGGGGGCTGGGTACAGGTTCATCCCTGGGCACTGGCACTGGTTCTGGCTCACGGTTAACCGCTTCCACTACTTCTTCATCCACGGGTTGTGGGAACAGTATCACTGGAAGTATCACCGCGCCGTTCTGTGTAGGCCAGTTTGCTGGGAAGTCACCCATCACAGTGTGGATTACCTCTGCCGCCTTTTCCACTGGTGGAGGAACCGGTACTTCAGCCTCTGCCTTCAACGCTGGGGGGCATTTTTTCAGATGGTCCCGAGAAACGGTGGCCAGGGTACCCCCTTGGTCACGACTGATCTGGTAGGTCTTCCCATCGTCCCACTCTGTGGGTTGTATGACGTAAGGGACTTGCTCCCACTGATCATCCAGTTTGTGGGCTTTCCTCTTCCGTTTCAGCACCACATCTCCTGGCTGGAAAGGACCTGCGGGTGCCTTCTGATTGAACCGGTGCTCTTGCTGTTCTCGACTCCGACTGAGGTTTTTCTCCACATACTCCTGGATTTGCCGGTATTGGGCCCTCCTCCGACTTTCCCACTCTGCCGTTGAAGGGAGTGCTTCCGGGGCCTCCAACCCCATCTCCAGATCCACCGGCAGGCGGCCAGGACGAGCCCTCATCAGATACGCTGGGGTGCACTTCGTCAAGCTGGACGGGATATTATTGTACATGTCGACCAACTCGGGTAACTTTTCTGGCCACATGTTCCGTTCTTCCAGCGGTAGCGTCTTGAGGAGCCCCAGGACCAAATGGTTCATTTTCTCGCACATGCCGTTGGTCTGGGCGTGGTACGGAGTGGTCCGGATCTTCTTGCAGCCGTACAACTGGCAGAATTCGTGAAACACTTCTGCTTCAAAAGCCGGGCCTTGGTCAGTCAGCACCTTCTCGGGGTACCCATGGGGTCGGCAAAAATAGGCCTGGAACGCTCGAGCAGTGGTTCGACCAGTCAGGTCCTTAACGGGGACTACCACCATAAATCTTGAGTAGTGGTCTACCATGGTCAAGGCGTAGGTGTATCCACTTCGGCTAGGGGTGGGTTTGACATGGTCTAGGGCGACCAGCTCCAGCGGCTGATGGGTGACTATGGGATGTAACGGTGCCCTCTGGCTAGTCTCGTCCTTTCTTCTCAGCGTACAAGGACCGCACTCTCGGCACCAGGCTTCCACCGATTCACGCATCCCACTCCAATAGAACCGCTCCCTCAACAGCATCTCCAGCTTCTTCCACCCGAAGTGGCCAGCACCATCATGGTATGCCTGTAGGACAGTAGCGACATCAGCTTGAGGAACGATTAACTGGCATATTTTCTCATGGGTCTTCGGGTTGATCAGCTCACGGTACAGCCTCCCTTGGTGTAGGTAAAGCCGTTTCCGTTCTTTCCACAAGCGTTGGGCTTCGGCTGGAGCGGCAGGGTCTATTCCCATAGCACCTTGTTCCACCAGGGTCTTGACAAGGCGGACAGCCGGCGCTTGGTCCTGGGCGTCCTGCCACTCTTGACTGGGCCGCGGGTCCAGATCCACCCTTTGCTGACATACTTGTACCCTCTCAGTAGGCGGCTGGTGAAACGCAGGCAACTCAATCTCCTCGAGGTCGTCATCCTCGCACCCCTCTTCTGACAAATGGGGCATCCGGGAGAGTGCATCTGCATTGATGTTGACACGACCAGCTCGGTACTTTATGGTGAAATCATAGTTGGCTAACCGGGCTACCCACCGCTGCTCCAGCGCGCCCAACTTGGCCGTGTTCAGGTGAGTCAGCGGATTGTTGTCCGTGAATGCGGTGAATTTTGCTGCCGCCAAATAGTGACGGAACCGCTCCGTGATAGCGCACACCAACGCCAGTAGCTCGAGCTTGAAGGAGCTATAGTTCTCAGGGTTCTTTTCGGTCGGCCGGAGTTTTCGGCTGGCGTAGGCAATCACCTTCTCCTTTCCATCCTGGATCTGGGATAGGGCCGCTCCTAGCCCCACGTTACTGGCGTCCGTGCGGAGGATGAATGGGCGCCCATAGTCAGGGTACGCCAGGACCTCTTCTCCGGTCAGGGCCGCCTTCAACTGGCAAAAGGACTCCTCATGCTTGTCCTCCCACGACAGTGGGGCTCCGATGGGTCTACCACCTTTGGTCTGTCCCACGAGGAGATCTTGCATGGGGGCAGCCATCTTCGTGTACCCCTTTATAAAGCGCCGATAGTACCCCACCAGACCCAGAAACTGCCTTACCTCCCTCACTGTAGTTGGTCTCGGCCAGCTTTGGATGGCAGTGATCTTCTCATGGTCGGGGGCGACACCATCCGCACTCACCACATGCCCTAGATACTGCACCCTGGGTTTCAGCAGGTGGCATTTTGAGGGCTTCAACTTCATCCCGTACTTGGCAAGGGACGCGAACACCTCGGCCAGGTGCTCCAGATGGGCTTCATACGTCTGGGAATAAACAATCACATCATCCAAATACAGCAGGACGGTCTCGAAGTTTAAATGTCCCAGACAGCACTCCATCAACCGTTGGAAGGTCCCAGGGGCATTGCACAGCCCAAACGGCATGCTATTGAATTCGCAGAGCCCCATCGGGGTGGTGAAGGCGGTCTTCTCCCGGTCCTCTGGAGCCACGGCCACTTGCCAGTACCCGCTGGTGAGGTCAAGGGTCGAGAAGTAGTTTGCGGTCCTCAGTGCGGCCAAAGACTCTTCAATACGCGGTAATGGATAGGCATCTTTATGGGTTATCTGGTTGATCTTCCGGTAGTCCACACACATCCGCATGGTACCATCCTTCTTCTTAACCAGTACCAACGGAGCGGCCCAGGGACTACAGCTATCCCGAATAACCCCCGCCTCCTTCATATTCCTCAACATATCCTTGGCACACTGGTAATGTGCAGGGGGAATAGGTCTGTACCTCTCTTTGACAGGGGGATGTTCACCTGTGGGAATGTGGTGTTGGACCCCCTTGATCTGCCCGAAGTCTAGGGGGTGCTTACTGAAAACCTGTTCGTACTCCTGCACCACCCTGTGTACCCCTGCCCTGTGATGTGTAGGGGTATCATCAGTGCCTACATGTAGCTGTTGGTGCCACTCTTTTATGTCCCCCTGGGGTGGGGGAGTGTTGGTGGCAGGTTGGGGAGTGGATGGGCTGGCTTCATGGATAGTGTGAGGGTCCAGGGTAAGCAGCTTGGCAATGGTGGCATACCGGGGAAGCCTGACTTCTTCCTCCCCACAGTTCAACACTCTCACAGGCACTCTCCCTTTCTTCACATCCACCACCCCTCGGGCGGCCATTACAGTGGGCCAGTGCTCGGAAGGCATGGGCTCCATCATTGCGGGGTAGTCACGCCCCTGAGGCCCTACTGCTGCCCTACACCAGATCATCATCTCACTCCTAGGGGGCACAGTCAATGGAGCAACATCCATCACTCTCACTCCACCAATCTCCCCTCCTGTTGAGCTTACATGCTGGCGGTACATCAGGGCACGGATTTCACGCTGCACAGCCTTCTGCCGGCTCCCCGCCGCTGTGGCGGCCAGCTGTTGCAATAGGGTCAACACATCAGCCATGCAGTGTTCCATCACATTGGTTCCCAGCACTATCTTCGGGTTATGATTACTGGGTTCATTCATGATCACAATCATACCCTGGTGTTGTACTTCAGCTTGCCCCACTGTCATAACCACTTGTTTATACCCCACCTGGGTCAATGGAAGTCCATTAGCGGCTATCAACGTTATGCTATTGTCTGGGGGCGCCAGCTCGTCTACGGCCCAATACCGCTGGTACAACTTGTACGGTATAGTAGTTACCTGTGATCCAGTGTCCAAGAGAGCCATCACTGGTATGCCGTCCACAGCCACGGGGATGATAGGGCGGGCCCCGATATATCGGTCTCGCCAGTCCGGGGGGCCACGATGTTCTACTCCTGAGGATTGGCCCGGGGCCCCAGGGGTTGCTCGTTTAACGGGCACTGTTGGTAGTAATGGCCCGGCTTACGGCACTTGTAGCAGATTGGAGGTCTGCTCCGCGGGTTGTTAGCATTTCTATGCTGCATCCAGGGAACATCCTCGGGACTGTCAGCAAGCTGTATCTGCGCTGGAGGCTGAGATCTGGTCAAAGGTTGCAGTACAGCAAGGATTTTGGCAAGGTCTCCGTCCATGCGACGGACCTGGGCTGCCAACTCTTCGACTGTGCTACTTGGGGCTGCAGGCATTACAGAGGTTGGTTTGGCTGAGGCCGCCACAACAGGAGCTGTCTCGACGGGCCACGGGACGGGTTCCAGAACTTCAGCAGCCGGGGGCTGGAGTGCTTTGATAGCCCGCTCTTTTAACACAGCAAAGTCCACATCAGGGTGTTCCAGGGCCCACAGTCGGAGTTGTTTACGATCCTCAGGGGACCTCATCCCCTGCGCAAATTGCTCCACCAGCATCTTGTTGCTATCCGCCTCATTAATAGAGTTCACCCGCTTCAGCGTGCGGAGGGCGGTCTGCAGACGTAGAGCATAGTCCCGAATGCTATCCCCGGCTCGTTGCCGGCACTGGTAAAACTGCATCCTCAGCTCAGCTTGAGTCCGGGTCTCGAAGGCAGTCTGTAGCTTCTCAAAGATGGTGGCTACAGAGAGCCGGTCCCCCTCGGCCCAGGTCTCCGATTCCTGCTCCGCCGCACCGGTTAGCTGGCCTAGCACTATCGCCGCTCGTTGCTTATCAGTCAGGGGGTACAGCTCCAGCAACGGGTTAAGCTTTTTCCGGAAGGCCTGTAGGGCATCCGGTTTCCCATCATACTGCGGTAGCCAGGCAGCTCCGGGTGCATAGGGCAAGGAAAACGGCATGACCTGAGCGAGCGCGGGGGTCGCGGCACCTCCCGCCGGTACAACCGGGGCTTGGGCAGGCCCATTCCCATCCGCGGGTGCCGCTGCGGCTGCGACCACCGCTCCTCCAGCGGCTCCGTCGGGCGCAGACATCTTGTTTTCGTCCCCCTTAGCTCTTTCCGGCCCCTCCTCACTCGGGGCGGGGTTTTGGCCTTCGCGCCTCTACTGCTCGAGAAGACGCTCGAGCGGGAACTCTTCGCGCCAAAGATGGCGGCTTCTGAAATTTTTCTGCCGGATACCTCCGGCGGTAACAAGGCGCACCTCTACCAGACGGCAGAGCGGTAAGATCCTGTTTGTGACGCCAAGTTGACGCGGGCGGGGAGGAGGGTGTCGGCACACTACGCTCACCCCTTCTGCTCGGGTCCGGCAGCTGCTCAGTGGTGGCTCGAGCTGTGGGCCGGATCCCGGGGTTCCTCGAGCGACACTCCTCGCCCGTGAGTGAAAGGGGATTTGTGGTTGGGTGTGGGGGATTGTTATAGTTCGTGACGCCACCCACGGTTGTGGTGATTGCACCACCGCTGCTCTGGGTGGGGATCCCGGGGATGGTGATGGGGAGCAGCCAGGTGTTGTGTTGCCCCTCCGTGGGTAGGGGTTGGTGATCCCGGGGCCCGGTGATGGGTGGAGAGGTGCGGGGCCTGGTGGGCGCAGGGACGCGGGGGCAGCGCTGTGCCTTGCGGCACTGTGGTACTCACTCAGCCTGAGACATGGACACAGTTTGTACGGTAAACCAAACGGCTGGTAGGACGGTCCCACAGACGGCTGCACCTGCACTCCCGGTAGGTGACGGTGATGTCCCTCTTCCTTGCACCTAAGTTTGACTGATGGTAGCGGTGGATTCCCTCCGGTTACCCGCTCCCCGGCTGCAATCTGGGCCGGAGGAGCTCTACACTTTGCCCGCAGGCGCTGGCCCTGAGAAACTGGTGCCTTGGCGGTGGCGGTGTCTCTCTGCTTCAGGTTGGGCTGTTGCCGTCAATCGGGACTTGGTTGCTGGGGGATCTACGTCCCCTTCACTGACGGATTCGGCAAATTTGGCGACTCCTAGCCTTGCCGGGGTCCGAGAGGCCCCTGCCCTGGTGCTGACTGTCCTTCGGAACACTGCTCCAGACCACCGGGCACACAGCCAACGGGGTCCTTCCAGGAACTTCCAAACGGTCCCCCTCCAGACAGTCACCGCCGTCGCTGACCTTGCTGTTCTGGCCCTCCACAAAGCTGGACCCTTCAGGCTTTGCACACTCTCTGCTCTGTCACCACTTCTTGCTTTCCTCCTTTACTACTCTTCTTTCCTCCACTTTCACTTGCTGTTGTTTACTCAAGCCCTGCCTGGGCTACTCCTCTGTTCACTCAAGCTCGTCCCTGAGCTGACTGCACTCTTGCCCTGCCTGGGCTAATCTGCCTGGTTTCTCCCGCCTCCAGAACTGTGATCTCCTTGGTGGGCGGAGCCAACCACCTGGCCCACCCCCTGGTGTGAATCATCAGCCTCTGGAGGAAGGCAACAAGGATTTCTGGTTAGCTGTGATGTGCCTACCTGGAGTGTGGGGTGTGGTGGTGTTGTGACCTGTGTCCCCTGGCTTGCCCAGGGCGACACATTTCCTCTTTTCCTCAGTCACGCTATCCTATGTAATGGTCTCCCTTACTTCAGGACACCCACGTCATGCGGCTCTGCTGCTCCTCAGACCTGAGGTCTGTTCCTGTGACAGGTTGAGCTCTAATTGACTTTCACTCAGAAACTGTTCCTCTCCCTTAGCTCTAGCTCCTCCCCTATAGTCTAATCCCAACTGTCACCTGACTATGACGGGCAGATTTAACCTTTCAACTGTATACCTATAACACCTTACTGTAATGCTAAACCACTAGGGGGCACAAGTGGCTAGAGGCTGCAAGTACCCTAGTGGGAGAGGTCTGCAGAGTAGTCGATCAAACCGAGTCAGAAGCCAGGAGGTAATGTGAATATAGAGAGAGTGAGAGAAGTCGAAGTCATGTGAGAGCTAGGAAGGAGCGTAAATAACCGAAGGGGAACAGAGACAAGGTTGGGGTACGAGCCAGAGGCCAAGAGGACACGTCAGGGATCATAGAGTACATGGAGCCGGAGTCACAGAAAGGTGAAGGTCAAGGAAGCAGGGAGTTCAGTCGAAGCAGGGGAGGAGAGGGAACAGAGAATGGAACTAAGGTAGTAGGACAAGATCAGAACCACTTTCGGGAACCAAAAAGCATATACTGCAAGGCAGAAACTATAACTGGCAGCATTCCTCCAAGCTAAGGCAGAGCAATCACTTGGAACAAGGCACAATCAAATAGGCTCCTCACACCGGGCCTAAAACCAGAAAATACAACATACACAAAACATATTGGCTCTGCAAGAAAGCAGAGCCACCAGAAAGAATCATGACACTTATACTATACATTCCTATATAACATTAGTTTATATCTTATCACATACACCGTGTGCGGAATTATTAGGCAAGTTGTATTTTAGAGGATTTTTTTTATTATTGATCAACAACTATGTTCTCAATCAACCCAAAAGACTCAAATAACAATGCTTAATATTTTTGGAAGTTGGAGTGGTTTTTTTTTTAGATTTGGCTATCTTAGGAGGATATCTGTGCAGGTAACTATTACTGTGCAGAATTATTAGGCGTTTTATCTTATGTTTCTTGTTCAAAGGTGGTGGTTTTTCAGCCTTCCTTACCTTGGCCATGTCCCTGAGTATGGCACACCTTGTGCTTTTTGATACTCCAGTAACGTTGCAGCTCTGAAATTTGGCCAAACTGGTGGCAAATGGTATCTTGGCAGCTTCACGCTTAATTTTCCTCAATCCATGGCAGTTATTTTGTGCCTTTTTTACTCAACACGCTTCTTGCGACCCTGTTGGATATTTTCCATGAAACGCTTGATTGTTTGGTGATCACGCTTCAAACGTTTGGCAATTTCAAGACTGCTGGATCCCTCTGCAAGACATCTCACAATTTTGGACTTTTCAGAGCCCGTCCATTCTCTTTTCTGACCCATTTTGCCAAAGGAAAGGAAGTTGCCTAATAATTAAGCACCCCTTATATAAGGTGTTGATGTCATTACACCGCACCCCTCCTCATTACAGAGATGCGCATCACCTGATTTCCTTAATTGGTAGTTGGCTCTCAGCCTATACAGCTTGGAGTAGGACGACATGTATAAAAAGTATCATGTGATGAAAATACTCATTTGCCTAATAATTCTGCACACCGTGTATATAAATATTTAAGAACACATTTAAGGTCTTCAGGGGTAGGATCTCGACCGCCATCTTACAAGTACATGTATTGTTATTGTATCTATCAGAGCTACACCCTCTTTATTCTCGGGATCGGTGCCGGTTAGAGAGATTAGACCTCCACCGATCATAAAATGATTTATCCTGTAAGTACATCACATTCATTCATTCACCAGAGTTGAATCAAGGTTACACTCGGAAAACAATATCTATTGAAACAATGTCTGAAGCAGCATTTCCCACGAAGCCTAAGAAAACCCCGAGGTCCCTGTCTGATAGACTCCTTCTGTCTTGTGTGAGAGCCCTGATGTTATTTACTGCGTCTGTACATATGCCAGACACCTCTAAACCACTTTGGTAACTGCTTCCATAACAACAAACATAGCAATGTCCGGGAGATGAGATACATCGCTTTTACCACGCAGTTACCAGCCCTGTACACTATTTTCTTCGGAATTGAAGAATCGGGGTTATGTAACAGATGGTCTCCATCTTCCCAGAACGGGAAATAGATAGTACTAAATATAAAAGTGTTTAATGAGTCATTCATAACAATAGGATGCAAATGAGAAAAATGTGTAGAAAATTATGTCGTCTTGAATAATTGTCTGATTAATGGAGCACAGATAGAGATACATAATATCAGAGGAAGCGTGTGAGAATACCGGGGTCTGGTCCGGTGTGAATTCTCGCAATCAGTCTAATTTTTGGTTATATTGTTATGTTACTTTACGTTGTTGGTTTTATTACCTTTGAAACAATGTTGAAAATTTTTCTTAAAAGGTGGATTAAAAGGACAAGGCTTTTTTTTCTAAAAATTGTTGTATTAAAAAGATTTATTTCTGCAAATTCATTAAAGGGAACCAACCAGCAGATTTTTCATATATAAAAGTAAAGCCATTTCTATACTAACTCTAGGATGCTGAATATAACCATACCTTTTGTTCAGAGACTGGATGTTTTATTTCAGAAATATATGCGAGTAAAGTTCCAGCAATGCACTGCTATTTGATTGACAGATGCAACAGGAAGAGAATATGTGGGTCGGGTCTTGTTATCTATTCCCTCCCTTTGTCCGCCTGCCTGACCTTCTTCCCCCTGTCTCCATCATAGATGTTAATTCTGGTGCAGGCAGACAGACAGGGGCAGGAATAGATAGCAAGACTCGAGCCACATATTCCCTTCCTGTTGCACCTGTCACTCAAATAGCAGTGCATTGCTGGAACTTTACTTGCACATATTTCTGAAATAAAACATCCAATCTCTGAACAAAAGCTATGCTTACATTCAGCATCCTAGTGCCAGTATAGCAATTGCTTTACTTTATATATGAAAATCCTGCCTGTTGGATCCCTTTAAGGACCCCCATTGCACAGGATATTAATGCATTGTATCATCAGAGCATGCAGATAAAGCCCTTACATTCTAATTCTAACCAAACAGGGACACATATATCATAAGTATCTCCGGGAAGAGTATCTCAAAATGTATGGGGGGAGTTTGGACTGCCTAAGGGTAGATAAACGAGACAGATAGATAGATAGATAGATAGATAGATAGATAGAGAGAGAGAGATAAATACAGGGATAGATAGATAGATAGATAGATGGATGGATAGATAATTGATAGATAGATAGAGGGATAGATAGATACAGGGATAGATAGATAGATAGATAGATAGATAGAGGGACTGATAGATAGATAGATAGAGGGATAGAGGGATAGATAGAGGGACTGATAGATAGATAGATAGATAGATAGATAGATAGATAGATAGATAGAGGGATAGATAGATAGATAGATAGATAGATAGAGGGATAGAGGGATAGAGGGATAGATAGATAGATAGATAGAGGGATAGATAGATAGATAGATAGATAGATAGATAGAGGGATAGACAGATAGATAGATAGATAGATAGATAGATAGATAGATAGATAGATAGAGGGATAGACAGATAGATAGATAGATAGATAGAGGGATAGAGGGATAGAGGGACTGATAGATAGATAGATAGATAGATAGATAGATAGATAGATAGATAGATAGATAGATAGATAGATAGAGGGATAGACAGATAGATAGATAGATAGATAGATAGATAGATAGATAGATAGATAGATAGATAGAAGGATAGAGGGATAGACAGATAGATAGATAGATAGATAGATAGAGGGATAGATAATTGATAGATAGATAGAGGGATAGATAGATAGATAAAGGGACTGATAGATAGAGAGGGATAGATAGATGAATAGATATATAGAGGGACTTATAGATAGATACAGGGATAGATAGATATAGATAGATACAGGGATAGATAGATAGATAGAGGGACTGATAGATAGAGAGGGATAGATAGATGAATAGATATATAGAGGGACTTATAGATAGATAGATACAGGGATAGATAGATAGATAGATAGATAGATAGATAGATAGATAGATAAATAGATAGACAGATATATAGATGGATAGATAGAGGGATAGATAGATAGATAGATAGATAGATAGAGGGATAGATAGACAGATAGATAGATAGATAGATAGAGGGATAGATATAGATAGATAGATAGATAGATAGATAGATAGATAGACAGATGTACTGATAGACTGATATCTCAATAAATAGATAGATGATAGCTAGATAGAGGGATTGATAAATAGATAGATACACATATGATCAAAATTGTCAGTGCCACTCGTTTAATGAAAGAAAAACCCACAATGGTCACATAAATAACTTGAATCTGACAAAAGTAATAATAAATAAAATATCTATGAAAATGAACAGAAGAAAGTCAGACATTGCTGCTTTTCTGCTTCCACAGAATTTAAAAATAAAACTCATGAAATAGGCCTGGACAGAAATGGTGGGGCCCTCCCCCTCCTCCTCCTACTCCTCCTCCTCCTCCTCCTCCTCCTACTCCTCCTCCTCCTCCTTGACTTAATATTTTGTTGCACAACCTTTTGAGGCAATCACTGCAGTCAAACGAGTTCTGTATCTGTCAGTGAGACTTCTGCACGTCTCAACAGGTATTTTGGCCGCTCCTCAAGAGCAAACTGCTCTAGTTTTCTGGTGTTTGAAGGTTGTCTTTTCCAGATGTTTCAGCTCTTTCCAAAGATGTTCAATAGGATTTAGGTCCGGGGTCATAGAAGCCACTTCAGAATAGTCCAATGTTTTCCTCTTAGCTATTCTTGGGAGTTTTTAGCTGTGCGTTTTTGGGTCATTATCCTGTTGCAAGACCCATGACCTGCGACTGAGACCAAGCTTTCTGGCACTGGGCAGCACATTTCTCTAGAATCCCTCGGTAGTCTTGAAATTTCATTGTACCCTGCACAGATTCAAGACACCCTGTGCCAGATGCAGTAAAGCAGCCCCAGAACATAACAGCCTCCTCCATGTTTCACAGTAGGGACAGTGTTCTTTTCTTGATATGCTTCATTTTTCCATATGTGAACATAGAGCTGATGTGCCTTGCCAAAAAGTTCCATTTTTGTGTCATCTGTCCATAGCACATTCTCCCAGAAACTTTGTGGCTTGTCCACATTTAGTTTGCAAATTCCAGGTTGGCTTTTTTAGGATTTTTATTTTTCAATAATGGTGTCCTCCTTGGTCATCTCCCATGAAGTTCGTTTTGGCTCAAACAACGATTGATGGTGCGAACTGACACTGATGTTCCTTGAGCTTGAAGTTCACCCTTAATCTCTGTAGAAGTTTTTCTGGGCTCTTTTGTTGTATTATCCGGCTCTTTGATTTGTCATCAATTTTCCTCCTGCGGCCACATCCAGGGAAGCTGGCTACAGTCCCATAGATCTTAAATTTCTGAATAATATGTGCAACTGTAGTCACAGGAACATCAAGCTGCTTGGAAATGGTCTTATAACCTTTACCTTTAACTTGCTTGTCTATAATTTTCTTTCTAATCTCCTGAGACAACTCTTTCCTTCGCTTTCTCTGGTCCATTTTGAGTGTGGTACACACCATGTCACCAAACAGCACAGTGAGTATCTGTAACCCTATATACAGGCCCAGTGACTGATTACAAGATTGTAGACACCTGTGATGCTAATTAGTGGGCACACCTTGATTTAACATGTCCGTTTTGCCACATTATTTACATCATTTATGTCCAGGCCTGTTGATGAGTTTGTTCATTTTCATAGATTTTTTAATTTATTATTACTTTTGTCAGATTCAAGTTATTTCTGTGACCATTGTGGGTTTTTGTTTCATTAAACGAGGGGAACCAACAATTTTGACCACGTGTGTAGATAGACTGACAGAATACCAGATAGTAAGACTTCCAAAACATTTCTTCTTTGCTAGAAGGGTCTCCTGATGATTTGCTGATCATAGGGTGTAGAAACCAGCAGCAAGTACTCAAACCCCCCACGGCACAATACGGGAGAGACGAAGCATTAAACAATTCCCATAGCAATCATATGTGTCGTTATAGACGAGCTGGATCCTCCAGAGCTGGGGATGCTTTGTATCTGCACTTGCCTCCGGCTAATAGAGGAGGGTCCTGAACAGTAGACCCCTCTTTATTAACTCTAATATTCCTAATAGGGTCCTTGAAAAAGATTTTCTAAGCCAAAAAAAACCTATCTTCATGGGAGAATAATGAAAAGAACACCAGGGGAACGGCTGTACAAATACTGAATATGTATCACATAGGATCACATGAAATGTAACATCTCCCAATAGAAAAACTTGGAGAGCAAAACGCAATCCATCTGCCGAGAAGAACGCAAATGAGTAATAAAGGGGCCGCCTTCGTTTGGATACAAGATTAATAGTGTGTGTACGTACTAAAGAGCGGACTCTTTGTGTGGAATCCCTTTACGGCCAAGAAGCAGTAGGCAGAGGAAATGAAATGCAGGAGCATGCTTCCAGCATAGCCCACCTTTCTATCGTGCTTGAGCATGACCCCAACTGGGAATAAGACATTAGATAAACACACTCTTGATGTACGCGCTCTCGTCTGTCTCCTAACTTTGTTGTGACATTTGGCCAGATGTGCGCCGAGCTTGTAGCATTTACTCTGCCTCGTTGAAAGGAATATTTATTAATAAAAAACAATGGAATTTTTGCCTTTGATCAACACATAATTTATTATCTCCCGCAATGTCCTAGATTTCCAGACAATGCCTTATAGGAATCAATTATCATGCATGACTTACTGTCAGATTTTTTGTGTCATTTGGACGGCATGTATTATAGTCTGGCTTCTGCTCTGCCGGTGAGTCTACATTGTAGGAAACATTTTTACAGTTTTTAATATAGGTAATACAATTATAAACCCCTATCTATGTATTAGAGATGGGTGAAAAGTAACTATTTCTGTTTGAATTATTCGTAATGAATCCCAAATTACTATTCTGGTATTTGTCACGAATAACGAACCTAATGCAAGCCAATGGGGAAACAGAGCAATTTTTTTGCTGTGCCGAATACTGGAATAGTACTAAGTATTCGGTAAGCATTGTCCAGACACAAAAAGTGTGTTACTATTCACCCATCACTACTATCCATCTATCCATCCATCTATCCATCCATCTATCCATCCATCCATCTATCCCTCTATCTATCTATCCATCCCTCTATCTATCCATCCATCTATCCATCCATCTATCCATCCATCCATCTATCCCTCTATCTATCTATCCATCCCTCTATCTATCTATCCATCTATCCATCCATCCATCTATCCCTCTATCTATCTATCCATCCCTCTATCTATCTATCTATCTATCCCTCCATCTATCTATCGATCCCTCCACCCCTCCATCTATATATCCCTCTATCTATCCCTCCATCTATCCCTCTGTCTATCTATCTATCTATCTATCTATCCCTCTATCTATCTATCTATCCCTCTATCTATCTATCTATCTATCCCTCC
This sequence comes from Anomaloglossus baeobatrachus, assembly GCF_048569485.1. NCBI lineage: Eukaryota > Metazoa > Chordata > Amphibia > Anura > Aromobatidae > Anomaloglossus > Anomaloglossus baeobatrachus. The sequence continues at coordinate 754,169,061 of NC_134354.1, forward strand.
ATCCCTCCATCTATCTATCCCTCTATCTATCCCTCCATCTATCCCTCTATCTATCTATCCCTCCATCTATCCCTCTATCCATCTATCTATCTATCTATCTATCTATCTATCTATCTATCTAACCCTCTATCTATCCATGCCTCTATCTATCTATCTATATATCTATCTATCCCTCCATCCCTCTATCCATCCATCCCTCCATCCATCTCTCCATCAGTCCATTTATGTAGTATCTATAGTGATGCTGGTTATTTCCTTGCTGCACATATTTTTTGTTGCACTTATTTTGGCCTTAAAATCGAAACAGCCTATGTTTTGTAGGTCCTTTTTTCTATTGTAGTATAGCTGCTGGGTCCCCTGTATCAATTCCATTTGTCACTTGGATCGGTCCATTTGTTTTAATTGACTGTTATATTTGTCTGTAATACAGATTTATCGATATTTTCATACTCTCTGGCTTGCATTGGTTCATTGGTGTTTTTGTTGCTTATATGCATTGAGCCTTCCATACTGGTTGTGGATTTGGTGTTTAATTGATTCATTACTGGCAAGATTAGTTGGCAAATAACTATGTACCTACAGAAGAAATGGATAGAAAGATGTGTATCCAAGTGCCTTTAATTACTTGAATTTTTTTTGAGCTCCTCAAAAATATTGAGCCATAATACACACAAAAGGACAATGTATCATAGGGTTTAGGCCCATTGGTCTCTTATATGTTGCCTTATTGTGGCCGGTGGGCGCACATACCCCAATGTAAGCCCGAATACCAGGGAAACAGTCAGCCGGAATATATATGTAACTAAAATGAAATTTTGTGGAGAAGATAAAGACATACCCTGTAACGTTCAAGCAATGTGCCCGCCTAAAGGCCCCGTTACACCCAACGACGTATCTTACGATATATCGCCGGGATCACGGATTCCGTGACGCACATCCGGCATTAGCGACGTCGTTGCGTGTGACACCAAGGAGCGGCCGTTAACGATGGAACGTACTCATCAAATCATCCATCGTTCGCACGTCATTCATTTTCAAAAAATTGTTGGTTGTTGAGGACGCAGGTTGTTCATCGTTCCTGAGGCAGCACACATCGCAACGTGTGACACCTGGGGAACGACGAACTACAGCGTACCTGTGTCCTCAACGAGCACCGAGGTGGGAGTGACGTTCATGCGGCTGCTCTCCGCCCCTCCGTTTCTATTGGCGGCCCGCTTTGTGATGTCGCTGTGACGCCGAACGAACCTCCTCCTTGCAGGGGAGGTTGTTCACCGCCCATAGTGACGTTGTTAGGGAGGGCTGTACGTGTGACACGAACAAGCGATATTGTGCGCCACGGGCAGCGATTTGCCTGTGATGCACAAACGACGGGGGCAGATGCCATTGCTAGTGATATCGCTAGTGATGTCGCTCCATGTAAAGCCCCCTTAAGGCGAGAAAAAGAAATGTACATAGGTTGACAAGTAAAGAAATTTCGTTAAAAGATCCTGTGAGTGTGTCAGTGTCTGTGACGCCTGAAGAAAAGATGAGCTTGATGCTGTATTGTACTAAAGCAGTGGTTGGGGTTCAGAGGAAGAGCATTGGGCTGCGCGGCAGCCGAACAGCAAACTCTGCCACGACTATAATGGCCCCCGATCGCTCCTCTTACATAAGGCTGGATATGTGATCTAGCTCTTGTAGTGCCACAAGGCTTATTAGAGCATTCCGGGACAGGTTTTACGGATAGCCGGAGAGATGGTTGTGTCTGGCTATCCCATGGGTGTGTCTCAGGCCTTTAAAATGGTGTCAGTTTGTTTGGCACATGGTCTGTATGTGGGGGTGTTGTGATACCTCCAGGAATGAACCTCCGAGAGAAGGTTAGATATACTGACAAGTGTCAGTGTGTGGAGGTAAGAAGGCCTCCTATGAGAAGTCTCTTTGCTGAGACTTACTGGCCTGTCACTGAAGTGCCATTTTTGGGAATGTGTTTTCTGTTTGTTTTCTGTATCGGTGGCATCCTTCATGGAGTATGAATAAATCAACCAGGACATTTTATATAAAGTACCTCCGTGCCTACCTCAATAAAACCGAGATGCAGAGTGAGTACCCCCATCACAATACACAGAGCAAAGAGTTATGACCGCATGGACACGTCCTTCCACCCAACCATCTTGATTTAGCACAGATCATTCCCTTTCTGACACTGGAAACAAAATAAAACCGATCTGCCATATCTGTAATATCTACAGAGCAAAAGCATTTTAATTACTTCTAAAGCAATTATCACTTCAGCTCAAGGTTAATCCCCTGGGTATTTATTTAGTGCGTTCATAAACACACAAAGTCTATATTCATCTCCATGCAGATGACTATGGATCCAACAGAAAATTACTGATTTATACACTTTCATATATTTACTGTAATTATTATTCAGCTCTTCGGATTTTAATGTGACTCTTTATTCAGAATGTTCTTCATGATGAACTCAGATTATAGATAGAAAGTGCCATACGTCATCTGATTACAACACCGCCAGGCTCACAATGATAGGTGATACTGCTATTACACTGATTAACGATGAGCGAACCTGAACGGTAAAGTTTGGGGATACTACAGGACACTGGGTGACCGGGTTTCGTCCTCGAATATGGACTTTTAAAAAAATTCCGTGTACAAGTTTGAATTTTGGGTGCTGTTCATATGTTAATAAAGTTTGTTGAAAGGCTGCAGCTCAGCCAATCAACAAACTTTATTATATACGGACGTAGACTGTATACTGCTGTCAACAATGAACAAAAAAATGACGTGGGGTCCTGCCTATTTTTGAACCAGCAAACGTAAAGAAGACAACGGTGTCCTACAACTCTCAGTTGTCAGCTATACCTTGGCTGGTTATCAAAAATAGGGAGGATCCCAAGTAGTTTGTTAATTAAGTACATGACATGGGGTTCCCCTTATTTTTGATAACCAGCCAAGGTAAAGCTGACAGCTGGGGGCTGGTATTATCAGGGTGGGAAGGCCCATTGTTATTTGGTCCTTCCCAGCCCAAAAATAGCAGCACGCAGCCACCCCAAAATAGGCACATCAATTTCTCAGGAGCGGTGACATCAGTATCTTAATGACGTGTGAAATTCTGTGCTGCCATTGACTGGCCGTGATCTATGGAGCATCGTTCTGTGAAAGTTCTCAGAATAAACCTTCATAGGAATCGTCATGGGACATTGCTCTTTGGATTAAGTCGGAACTTCCAGGATTGTTTTTTACTTAAAAAATGTGTGAATGAGGGAGTGTGGATGTGTCTGTATTCAAATAAACTTTTTTTTTCCTTTTTGTGTGTCTTTTTAATGTAATACTTACCGGGTTAGTAATGGGGGTGTCTGATAGATGTTTCTCCATTACTAACCACTAGGCTTGATGCTAGCTGTAAATACACAGCTAACATCAACAGCAAATGAATTACCCTGATTGCCACAGGACAATCGGGAAAATCCTATCTAGTTATGTATGGAGCAGTCTCTTAGCATCCTCTCTTATTATGTATTATACCATCAATTATTATATAGTGTCCTCTCTTATGTATAGCACCATGCCTTATCATATAGTGTCCTCTCTTGTTATGTATAGCACCATGCCTTATCATATAAGGTCCTCTCTTGTTATGTACAGTTAGGTCCAGAAATATTTGGACAGTGACACAAGTTTTGTTATTTTTGCTGTTTACAAAAACATGTTCAGAAATACAATTATATATATATAATATGGGCTGAAAGTGCACACTCCCAGCTGCAATATGAGAGTTTTCACATCCAAATCGGAGAAAGGGTTTAGGAATCATAGCTCTGTAATGCATAGCCTCCTCTTTTTCAAGGGACCAAAAGTAATTGGACAAGGGACTCTAAGGGCTGCAATTAACTCTGAAGGCGTCTCCCTCGTTAACCTGTAATCAATGAAGTAGTTAAAAGGTCTGGGGTTGATTACAGGTGTGTGGTTTTGCATTTGGAAGCTGTTGCTGTGACCAGACAACATGCGGTCTAAGGAACTCTCAATTGAGGTGAAGCAGAACATCCTGAGGCTGAAAAAAAAGAAAAAATCCATCAGAGAGATAGCAGACATGCTTGGAGTAGCAAAATCAACAGTTGAGTACATTCTGAGAAAAAAGGAATTGACTGGTGAGCTTGGGAACTCAAAAAGGCCTGGGCGTCCACGGATGACCACAGTGATGGATGATCACCGCATACTTTCTTTGGTGAAGAAGAACCCGTTCACAACATCAACTGAAGTCCAGAACACTCTCAGTGAAGTAGGTGTATCTGTCTCTAAGTCAACAGTAAAGAGAAGACTCCATGAAAGTAAATACAAAGGGTTCACATCTAGATGCAAACCATTCATCAATTCCAAAAATAGACAGGCCAGAGTTAAATTTGCTGAAAAACACCTCATGAAGCCAGCTCAGTTCTGGAAAAGTATTCTATGGACAGATGAGACAAAGATCAACCTGTACCATAATGATGGGAAGAAAAAAGTTTGGAGAAGAAAGGGAACGGCACATGATCCAAGGCACACCACATCCTCTGTAAAACATGGTGGAGGCAACGTGATGGTATGGGCATGCATGGCTTTCAATGGCACTGGGTCACTTGTGTTTATTGATGACATAACAGCAGACAAGAGTAGCCGGATGAATTCTGAAGTGTACCGGGATATACTTTCAGCCCAGATTCAGCCACATGCCGCAAAGTTGATCGGACCGCGCTTCATAGTACAGATGGACAATGACCCCAAGCATACAGCCAAAGCTACCCAGGAGTTCATGAGTGCAAAAAAGTGGAACATTCTGCAATGGCCAAGTCAATCACCAGATCTTAACCCAATTGAGCATGCATTTCACTTGCTCAAATCCAGACTTAAGACGGAAAGACCCACAAACAAGCAAGACCTGAAAGCTGCGGCTGTAAAGGCCTGGCAAAGCATTAAGAAGGAGGAAACTCAGCGTTTGGTGATGTCCATGGGTTCCAGACTTAAGGCAGTGATTGCCTCCAAAGGATTCGCAACAAAATATTGAAAATAAAAATATTTTTTTGGGTTTGGTTTATTTGTCCAATTACTTTTGACCTCCTAAAATGTGGAGTGTTTGTAAAGAAATGTGACAATTCCTACAATTTCTATCAGATATTTTTGTTCAAACCTTCAAATTAAACTTTACAATCTGCACTTGAATTCTGTTGTAGAGGTTTCATTTCAAATCCAATGTGGTGGCATGCAGAGCCCAACTCGCGAAAATTGTGTCACTGTCCAAATATTTCTGGACCTAACTGTATAGCACCATGCCTTATATATAGTGTCCTAGCTTGTTATGTATAGCACTGTCTCTTACAGAGTGTATTCTCGTTATTTTTGTTATTCACACCTCACTCTTTTTATTATATAATCCTCTCTTGTTAGATATAAAATGACTTTTGAGGGAGCAGCATCTGACTAAAAGGCTAGTCCATCAGCTCCTCCGATCGAAAATAAGCTATACCTTATTCCATCAGCCATCATTTCATATCTAACAAGAGAGGACGCTATGAAATAAAGAAAGAGTGCTATACATAGCAAGAGAATATGATATGTAAGGAACAGTGCTGTACATAACAAAGGAGGGCTGTCTTGGCTGTCTCTCTGTATTTTGAGACTAGTGACAGATTCTGGGCTAAAGAGTTATTTCCATGCAAGGCTCTCAATATTAAATGTATTTCCTTTATTTTGGCAGTTTTAGGATTAATGTCAGTTTTCCACTCCCAGTTCCTATATATACTCTTTACTGACAGTAGAGAGTGCCAGTTATACTGAATCCTCAATCTGTGACTTGGCCTGGAGGTGGAAGGAGCTGTTGGAACCCTTGCTGTCTGTAGCAGTGCAGTCCTGGTGTCTGACTGCATCCAAGAAGTTTGAGCTTATCCTTTGTTTCTTCCCCTGTTTTGTCTTTCTTCCCTTGGTTTGTTTTAGTACAGCAGTGGGACTAGTGATCCTTACCTGCCTACTCACTAGCCAGGGCTATTGTTGGGTCTCTCAGGGCTTCAGGTTCCTGCTCATCAATGGGTAAGAAATCTGTATAGGGAATGGCTACGAGTGCAGGGTACAGTTACAGGTAAGTGGAGGAGCTGTCCTTTTTCCCTTTCCCTAGCACCAGGGTCCACTGTTGTTAAAGTGCCCCCAGTGTACCCCTTCTTTTTCATGGTGAAAGTCCTGCTTGTCGTGTGTTTTGCCTCACATAAAGGTTGTGTATGACATTGGCACTATATCTATATACATACACATATATATATATATATATATATATATATATATATATTAGAAAAAAACAGAATGAAACAGGGGTTCCCTTGCTGGTTTCCCACGCTGGTACTAACCTGAGTTCAAACCATACTGGCAGCCCCTTCCAATGTGAACAGGTGCGTATCTGGATGGTGTATAAATATGAGAAAAAATTCCAGCCGCACAGTGTGAAAAAAACAAAATAAATTCTACCTTATAACATAAATGGAGGTATTTAGAATATTATAATGGCCATTGTAAAACCAGCCCAGCGCCCCTTCATGGCAACCTCCTTTGCTGGGTCCTACACTACACTGCATCTTATCTGGGTTTTAAAAACCTGCAAGATCAGCTGGTGAACAAAAAGGAGGCTAATGAAGCGGCCAGGACCTGGGGTGCAAATCCAGCAAACAGAATTTATTTTGTTTTTTTCAAAGTGTGCGACTCGTCTTTTTTCTCATATTTATACACCATCCAGATACGCACTTGTTCACATTGTAAAGGTGCTGCCAGTACGGTTTGAACTCAGGTACCAGTATGGGAAACCAGCAAGGGAACCCCTGCTTCATTCTGTTTTTTTCTATTGTATGATGTGTGATGCCCTGGACCCCAGGGGTCACAGGTCACAACACTCACCACATACACCTCCACACTAGGAAGGTACCACCAGTCAACCACAAAGACCTGATTGCCTCCCTCAGTGTTAGACAGGCACACCAGGTGGGTGGAGTCAGGTGGAAAGACACGCCCCCCCGAGGCATCTGCTGGCCTGAGACAGGGAAAACAGTAGACAGACGGTTCAGACAGTCGGTGCAGTGCAGTGGAGTCAGAGAGTTCTGTTCAAACAGGCAGGCAGACGGCAGTGGTCGCTTGCAGGAGACCGGGAATACGACCAGCGGAACCGTAAGGGACCGGGACAGGGTAGTGGCCCGCCGGAACCGAACCGGGAAGCTATCTGGATACCGGAGCACCAGGCAGGGTACTCAGACCCCGACTAGGCTATATGCCACCACCATAGTCAGATTAACTGATTGCGGTCTGGACCTCAGGGGTTCATTCCCACCAAAGTCCCGATTGAAGGCAACAGCCCAACCCCTCCGGATAGTAGCCACCACCAGAGGCCAGAGATCCAAGGGCCAGCGCCTGCGGGCAACAGGGGCTCCTACGACACATACACGCCGGGGAGCGGATTACCAGTGCCCAGGCACAGTGGTCACACTACAAACACAGGTGCAGGAGAAAGGCGGACATTGCCAACCCGACTAGGAAGCTGCAGCCAGCTGCGGGCCCCGTTCATTCCTCCGTTTGGCTTACCAGTGTCTCTGTGTGGTTTAATCGTGAGTACACACAGTGCCATCACCGCAGCGGTGGTGCCCACCATCACCACAACCAGTGGGTGGCGTCACGAACAATCATCCCAAAACCAAATACCCGCATCCCCCGTGTGTAACGCCAACCCCCTTGCAGAGCGACGTGATCCCCTGGTCCGTGAGAGGCTCAAGCCACCACCTGTAGAAGGCGAGCACGGATCCGAGCGGCTTGGCAGCCGCAGCCAAGGCTGCGGGGCGGTACAAATATGTGACGCCCTGGACTAGCCAGGTAGTCACAGACATACCAACACACACACCCCCACCCTAGGCAGTTACAGCAGCCAAACACAAAACCCTTGTTGCCTCCCTCCAGAGTCTGATGTCCACACCAGGTGGGGCGGAGCCAGGTGGTTGGCCCCACCCACCGAGGAGTTCACAGGCCTGGAGACGGGAAAAGTGACAGTTTTGTTTTGGATGAGGAAGTGAGAGGAGTGAACACTCAGGTGTCTGGGTTGGAGTCCAGACACTGACAGCAAGGTTGGCAGACGGTGGTGGCCATCTGCAGGAGTTAGTGGAACTCCGCAGAGCCGTAAGGACTGGGGTCGGGCGTCGGCCCGCCGGTACTGGACCGGGGAACGGAGTGAAGCTAAGCACACAGGCAGGGCCATCGGACCCTGACCAGGCTTGGAGCCGCAGTCAATGGTCAAATCCGAGTGTGACAGGAACCCCAGGGGTTTCTCAACTACTAAAGTCCCGATTGAAGGCAACCGTCCACCCAGAGATGATATACAGCCACCACCACAGGCTAGAGATCCAAGGGCCATCGCCTGCGGGCAAAACGGGCTCCTATGGCACCTATACGCCGGGGAGCGGACTACTGGTGGGCAATCACAGGAGTCAGAACATTTTAACAGGTGCAGGGAAAGACAGCCACCATCAGCCGTCCGGGGAGAGCACAACAACAACACTGCAGCCGGCTGCGGGACCCGTCCATCCAGCCGTTTTGGTTTAACAGAGACTCTGTCAGTGATTGTCTGAGTGAGTACACCAGTTCCGTCAGGCACCGCGCCGCGCTGTCCCTATAACCCTGCACCCCAGCTATCCAGCCTCCCCGTTACACCATTGGGCTCCGGGATCACCAACCTCTACCCACGGAGGGGACAACATTCTAGCTGCTCCCTACCATCTCTCCCGGGATCCCCGTCACCAGCAGCGGTGGTGCCATTATCACCACATCCCATGGGTGGCGTCATGAACAATCTCCCTAACCATACCATCCCCATTTCACTCACGGATGAGGAGCGCTGCTCGAGTCCCCGGGTCCGGTCTACCGCTTGAGCCACCGAGCAGCACCAGCAGAAGCCCCGGACCCGAGCGTGGCGAGCGCGTCCCCTCCGCCCGCGACAAATGCATATAACAGGGAGTGGTGCTCTGTTTGCTGGATTTGCACCCCAGCTCCTGGCCGCTTCATTAGCCTCCTTTTTGTTCACCAGCTGATCTTGTAGGTTTTTAAAACCCAGAGAAGATGCAGTGTAGTGTAGGACCCAGCAAAGGAGGGTGCCGTGAAGGGGCGCTGGACTGGTATTACAGTGGCCATTATAATATTCTAAATACCTCCATTTATGTTATAAGGTAGAATTTATTTTGTTTTTTACACAGTGTGCGGCTGGTCTTTTTTCCTCATATATATATATATATATATATATATATATATATATATATATATATCTGTAGCTGTGTCCCCATAAAAAGAGGGGGGGGGGGTCCAGACACAATTCCTTGCACAGGGGCCCCAGGCTGTCAGTGTCTGCCCCTGAACAGAGCTATTTAGAATTTACCGTTGCTCCTCAGATCCGCGCTCCAGTGTTCTGTGCTTTGTGTTTTCTTAACTTCAGTGATTAAATCTGACTGTTATTGTCACTAGTTAATGTGCGCTCCGCATTAGTCTCTCCTGGTAGGCAAAATTCCCGAGGATTGTTCTGTCTATAAATAAAAAGTGCATTTGAAAACCAGTAAATATCTGTGAATGTAAGAAAACAATTGTCTTGCCTGTTTCTCTGCAGAAAGATGAAAGTCTGCCACAAAACGAATCCATTTCAAACAGACAGAAACAAAATGTGCCCTGGGCACCGAGACTAATGCAAACATACATTTACATGTAGGCGGTTTATTGTGTCAAATAACTATATCAAGAGCTGTCATTTAGAATAAGTAAAGTGATTACGCTGATGGAGATGCAATTCAATGCGCCGCTGCAAAATATTTGACAAATTCCTGTTAATATTACCTTTTATGTATATTACTGATGTGTATTAGACATTATAGATTCTTGTGAATAATAGCACATGATCAAAATATAGTATTCTTCTGCAGTGTTTATCCATAAGGAGCTGCACCAGCCCCCATTAGTCAGAAGCCAATTGTCTCATCCTAGGGAAGACCCCACAAAAGAAAGACATCCAGGACCCTTTAACTTATTCAGTAACTCCATAATCACAATACCATGCCATCCTCATATCTTACTCATTGCTCTAACAATAAAGTATAATTTTCACGATCTTAATACTTTTACAGTAAAAAATCCTTCCTATGTTCTCACTACTTAACGAAAATATTAATTTTTCCATCCTTACTGATCTCACAGTAAAGAATTATTTCCATAATCTCAATTTTTTTTCAGTAAAGAATCCTTAACATAAACTGTGTTCTTATAATAAAGAATCATTTCCATTATCTTACTACTTTCAAAGTAAAAAATCCTTCCAATGTTCTCACTACTTACTGAAAATATTAATTTTTCCATCCTTACTGATCTCACAGTAAAAAATTATTTCCATAATCTCAATTTTTTTTAATAAAGAATCCTTAACATAAACTCACTGTTCTTCTAATAAAGAATCATTTCCATGATCTTAATACTTTTACAGTAAAGAATATTTCCTATGTTCTGACTACTTTTACCAAAAATAATAATTTTACCATCCTTAATGCTCTCACAGGAAAGAATTATTTCCATAATCTCAAAATTCTTTCAGTAAAGAGTCATTGACATAAACTCACTGTTCTTATAATCAAGAATCATTTCCATGATCTTAATACTCTTACAGTAAAGAATCCTTCCTATCTGCTCACTACTTTTACTGAAAATAATCACTTCTTCATCCATACTACTCTCACAGGAAATCATTATTTCCATAATCTCAAAATTCTTTCAGATAAGAATCATTAACATAAATTAACTGTTCTTATAATAAAGAATAGTTTCCGTGATCTTAATACTTTTACAGTAAAGAATCTTTTCTATGTGCTCACTACGTTTACTGAAAATAATAATATTTCCATCCTTTCTCCTCTCACAGTAAAGAATTATTTCCATAATCTCAAAATTCTTTCAGTAAAGAATCATTAACATAAAATCACTGTTCTTATAATAAAGAATCCTTTTCATTATCATAATTCTTTTAAAGTAAAGAATCCTTTTTATGTGCTCACTACTTTTACCAAAAATGGTAATTTTTCCATCCTTACTCCTCTCACAGTAAAGAATTATTTCCATAATTGCAAAACTCTTTCAGTAAAGAATCATTAACAAACTCACTGATCTTATAATAAAGAATCATTTCCATGATCTTACTACTTTTACAGTAAATAATCTTTCATATATTCTCACTACTTTTACCGAAAATAATAATTTTTCCATCCTTACTGATCTTATAGTAAAGAATTATTTCCACAATCTTAAAATTATTTCAATAAAGAATCATTAATATAAACTTACTGTTCTTATAATAAAGAATCCTTTCCGTGATCTTAATACTTTTAAAGTAAAGAATCCTTTCTATGTGCTCACTACTTTTACTGAAAATAATAATTTTTCCATCCTTACTCCTATCACAATAAAGAATTATTTCCATAATCTCAAAATTCTTTCAGTAAAGAATCATTAATATAAACTCACAAACTCACTGTTCTTATAATAAAGAATCCTTTCCAATGGTCTTACTACTTTTACAGTAAGGAATCCTTTCCATCATCTCAATAATCAAAGGCTTCATTTTGATTTCCATGTTTAACAAACTTTTGTCACATGTCCATTATATACTTGGAGAAAGCGCACATGTCCATGATTTTTTTGCTTGACAAGTGTCCGCAAAAACATAAATCCTAAACTATTTCTCATTTTGATCCCAGTCATGAATCAAAATTGCACATTCATAGTTGTAAAAAGTTTGGCACTCGGATGGTAACCTAGTTGCATTTCAGCGCAGTCTTTTTCTGATTGATTGCAAGGAGAAAATTTAGAAACCTGAATCAATTTTGTTTTGCAGAAGAGAAAAACTGATGAAATACTAATGATAATTAATGTCACACTGACCAAAGGCTGATTAAAGTCTTAGCCAGGATATAAATGGAAATGGGTCCATTTTTTCATGTATCAGAAAAAAAAAATTACTTCTGAATGAGGTATTACAGAAAATAAACCATTTCATAATATTACTACCCTTACAGTAAAGAATTCTTTCTCAAAATCTCACTACTGTTACAGTAAAGAATCCTTATCATAGTATTACTAATTTTACAGTAAAGAATTCTTTCTCAAAATCTCACTACTGTTACAATAAAGAATCCTTATCATAGTATTACTACTTTTACAGTAAAGAATTCTTTCTCAAAATCTCACTACTGTTACAGTAAAGAATCCTTTCAATAACTTCACAGTTCTTACAAGAAATCCTTTACTGGGTGCTTGGTGGTTCCATAGTAATGCATGTCCCTTGTTATAGTTATATTACTGACTACTGAGATATCAATAGATCATTAGACAAACCTGTATTAATCTTTGATCTATTTATATATAATTATATGATCCCTAAGTTGTTTTTTTAAGAATACACATTTTCTGAACTACTTCTTTTATTCCTTGGCCTCTGAGCAAACTGTATCTGCACAATGGCATCCAAAACTGTATTCATGTATGTTCAGCTTTCAATTATTCTTATTGTTGCTTTTTTTATAAATGTTAACAAATATGTTGAGCTCCACCCTTGCAATATTGTTCCCATCGTCACCTTTGGACAGATAGTATATCAATAGACAATGAAGGGAAAGAAAAATCTGCGCCTTTTGTCTCCCTCCAATGATTCCAATGCAATGGGTACAAACTAGTGAAGAACGAGCGTGCTCAAAACACTTGTTACTCAACTGAATATCGCGGGAGCTCGAGTCCCCGCCCTTCATGTTTTGCGGCTGTTAGACAGCCAATCAACATGCAAGAATCGCCTGCCATACTGCCATGTTGTACCGCCATTACTGTGATTGGCCGGCAGCATCGCATCTTGTGTGAGTGTAAAGTGCCAGGGAGGGGCAGTCGTGGGTGTGGGTTGTGGTCCTCCTCAGCCCACTCCGGCATGGCACATACACGGAGGGCAGTGTGGTGTATGGAGTGGGTGTGGAGGTGGTACCTGCCTGGGACTGCTCACCTGAGTTTTCATCCGGCTTCTCTGGGTCCCGTTCACTACAACCAGCATCGCACGCCACACTTCTAATAATGAGTCCACCAACGGTTAAAACCGAAACAACCTTACTACAACACTCTTTCACACGCAGCTTCCATTTCTCTAAGGCAATTTCTACACCAGTCATTTCTTTCTCCTTAGAACCTGACTCTTCAGCTATGGCCACCAAGGAGTGATTTACCCTTTCCTTCTTGACCCAACCACCTAGCATGCTGGTTGGTTTCATGGCTTGGCTCTCTAGCAGTGACTGGACTAATTCTGCCACTGCGCTAGTAACCCAACAGGCCATCTCTCGGTGCACTCAAAGCTGCTGGCCTAATGAAGGTACGCTCTTCTCTCCTCAGTCCTACTGGGATTACGCTTCGCTGCTGAGGGGCTCACACGCCACTTCAATCTCCTTTACTCCTTCTCCTTCTGTCTTCTCACTGTGCCTGACTCCTCCACACCACCCGACTCCACTCTGCTACATCTGACCCTACAGGTCTTTTCTCTTCTTGATACTACTCCCTGTCTGACTTATACCCGAAACCTCTCTTCCTTTCTCCCTCCAATGCTGGGGACTCTCCTTCCCTTTTAACCCATGCCGTCCTGTCTCTTCCTACCCCAAGGGACCTGAGACCCGGTGACAACTAGTGGTGGCCAGCCAAATTACACAAGAAAAATGTTACCACATAAATACATCATACTAAAAACATCTATAACACTTCTTCAGGGGTGGCAGGTCTCTGGACACCCTCGTACATGAGACCAGGGGGTGCGATACTTGGCACACTTTCCGCTAGAAGCAGTTTAGGGTAAGTTGATGTAGGAGGGAGAGCTTAGATTAGAGCAGGGTTTGTACACTTGCCCTTTACTGCCTTTCATGTGTGCAATCGTACCAATCTGGAGAATCATCCAAGACAGCTTTATGGTAAAATGAGCTCTGGAAATTAAAGTAAAAAAAAACAAATTGCACAATTTCTCTTTTTTTGCTATGTTGCCACACTTGGAATTTTTTTTTCCCTCTAAACATTACATCATATGCTAAAATAGATGGTGTCATTCAACAGAAGAACCCATCCTGCTAAAAAGAACAGGCCCTCACACGGCTGTATCGCCGGAAAAATAAAAAAAGTAATGGTTCTTGGAATAAGTAGAGGGAAAAACGAAAGCGCAGAAATGAATAACTGTCTGGTTGTTAAAGGGTTAAAACTGAAGGGCTCCAGGAGAATCGACTCAAAACAATGTCTTAAATAAATTGCATGCGTTTTTACAATATAAAGACTATCACTGGCAAAGACACACAGAAGAAGCCCCTCTACAAGAACAATATATGGACCCCTGTAGCTTAAGTTTTTTATAAAACACAATTCCTCCTGCTTTGGAGGTGAAGGTGGCCCACTTACCACTTGGGCCCCCCTGCACAAATAATATGTCCGCCCACCTTTGAACTATATGTAAGGGGTACTTTGCACGTTGCGACATCACTGCTGCGATATCGTTGGGGTCAAATCGAAAGTGATGCACATCCGGCGCCGGTAATGACGTCGAAATGTGTAAGGCCTAGAAGCACCGATAAACGGTCGCAAAAGCGTCAAAAATCGGTGATCTGTGTAGCGTCGGTAATTCCATAATTTCGCTGCAGCGACAGGTACGATGTTGTTCCTCGTTCCTGCGGCTGCACACATCACTGTGTATGAAGCCGCAGGAGCGAGGAACATCTCCTTACCTGCGTCCCGCCTGCAATGAGGAAGGAAGGAGGTGGGCGGGATGTTTAAGTCCCGTTCATCTCCGCCCCTCCTCTTCTATTGGCCGCCTGCCGTGTGACATCGCTGTGATGCCGCACGACCCGCCCCCTTTGGAAGGAGACGGGTCGCCGGCCAGAGCGACGTTGCAGGGCAGGTAAGTGCGTGTGAAGCTGCCGTAGCGATAATGTTCGCTACAGCAGCTATCACAAGATATCGCATCTGCGACGGGGGCAGGTACTATCGCGCTCGGCATCGCAGCATCGGCTAAAGATGTTGCAGCATGCAAAGTACCCCTAACTGTTACGGAGATGATCTAAGATTGATTACAGAAAGAAATGCAACAGATCATCAATATGAAGATTAAATATTGGTGTATTAATAGTAATAATATTAGCAAATACCTTCAATTAGAAATGTAGTATAGTTCTCCTCATATAGCCATATCTCTTACCTCATGTGCAGGGCATTGCTGCTTAGGTATCCAGGGTGACGACCACGAGCAACTAATTTAAGGGAACCAACCAGCAGGATTTTCATATATAAAGTAAAGCCAGTGCTATACTGGGCCTAGAATGGTGAATGTAAACATACCTTTTGTTCTGAGATTGGAGGTTTTACTTCAGAAATACATGCAACTAAAGTTCCAGCAATGCACTGCTATTTGATTCATAGGAGCTACAGAATATCTAATAGGTGGGTCGGATTTTGCTATCTATTCCTGCCCCTGCCCACCTTCCTGGCTTTGGTAGATGCTAGACTGCTATTTGATTGACAGGTGCAAAAAGAACGGAATATGTGGGTCAGTTCTTACTATCTATCCCCACCCTGTCTGCCTGGTCTTCCTCCCACTGTCAACGTCATAGACGTTAATTCCGGCACAAGTAGACAGACAGGGGCAGGAATAGATAGAATGACCCGACCCCCATATTCTCTTCCTGTTTCACCTATCAATCAAATAGCAGGGCATTGCTGAAACTTTACTTGCATGTATTTCTGAGATAAAACATCCAATCTCTGAACAAAAGCTATGCTTACATTCAGCATCCTAGAGCCAGTATAGCACTGGCTTTACTTTATATATGAAAATCCTGCTGGTTGGTTCTCTTTAACCCCTTCAGCCCCCGGGCACTTTCCGTTTTTGCGTTTTTGTTTTTTGCTCCTTTTCTTCCAAGAGCCGTAACTTTTTTATTATTCCGTCAATCTTGCCATATGAGGGCTTGTTTTTTGCGGGACGAGTTGTACTTTTAAATGAAATCATAAGTTTTACCATATAGTGTACTGGAAAACGGCAAAAAAATTCCAAGTGCGGAAAAATTGCAAAAAAAGTGGGATCGTACAATAGTTTTTGGGATATTTTATTCACGGTGTTCACTATATGGTAAAACTGATGTGTGGGTGTGATGCCTCAGGTCGGTGCGAGTTTGTAGACACCAAACATGTATAGGTTTACTTGTATCTAAGGGGTTAAAAAAATTCACAAGTTTGTCCAATAAAAGTGGCGCACGTTTTGCGCCATTTTCCGAAACACGTAGAGTTCTTATTTTTTGGGATCTATGGCTCAGTGATGGCTTATTTTTTGCGTCTCGAGCTGACGTTTATAATGGTACCATTTTTGCGCAGACGCTACGTTTTGATCGCCTGTTATTGCATTTTGCGCAAAACTTGCGGCGACCAAAAAACGTAATTTTGGCGTTTGGAATTTTTTTGCCACTACGCCGTTTACCAATCAGAATAATTGATTTTATATTTTGATAGATCGGGCATTTCTGAACGCGGCGATACCAAATATGTGTATATTTATTTATTTTTTAACCCTTTAATTTTCAATGGGGGGAAAGGGGGGTGATTTGAACTTTTAGGTTTTTTGTTTTTTTTTTTATTTTTTAAAACTTTTTTTTTTACTTTTTTTTTTTATTTTACTAGTCCCCCTAGGGGGCTATAGCAATCAGCAATCCGATCGCTGATCGCTATCTGCTGATCACAGCAATACCGCTGTAATCAGCAGATTCACTCACTTTGGTTTTCCCTCTGCTCTCGGCCGAGGGAAAATGAAAGTGAAAGATCATAGCAGCAGGCGTCATCACATGACCCTGTGCTACGATGGCAACCACCGATAGTCACGTGATAACACACGTGACTTCCGGTGGGGGCGGTGGTAAGTAACAAACATGGCCGCGCGCATTTAAATCTTGCTGCCAGACTTTGGCAGCAAGATTTAAGGGGTTAATGGCCGCGGGTGGAAGCGATTCCACCCGCGGCTAGCAGGCACACATGTCAGCTGTTGAAAACAGCTGATATGTGTGCCGATCCACGCCGCCTGCCCGCGGCAGGGGGCGGGGCTTAACGGGACACGATCCTGGACGGATAGATCCGTCCAAGGTCGTGAAGGGGTTAATGTGTAAAGCTTTGGCGCCCAACATGGGGCCGTCTGATCTTATCTATTGTCGAGAGGTTCCAGTTCGATGCCAGACACTGATAGTTTATAAATTTATAAATATAAATTCCCTTTAACTCTGACAATATTAGTGGACATAACCATGGATACCTAAGCTGCAATGCCCTGCACATGAGGTAAGAGACATGACTATATCAGGAGGACTGTACTACATTTTTAATTGGAGATATTTGCTAATATTATTATTATTATTATTATTAATAATATTATTATTTCACCTACTACATATTGGGATACGATATTAGAGATGGGAATACCCCTTTAAATTGAGGATATCCTTTCAATTAGATTAGATGTCACTGTATGTACAGCTCATTGCGCTGCCTCCACCAGAATCTCGGTATTCCTTAAAGAATGTACTGCAGACGTAAATGTAATAGTATCATGGTTATTACAGTAAATATAAAAATCAATAAAAGATGAAAACAAATGGAGGAGTATAGAAAAGCACAGAGCCCCTGTGTTTATAAATCTATTACCTGTGCGCTGCAGCCTCTAAGACTCCAAGCAAATGTATGATTTAACAGCTACAGCATTCCTTATATACGAAGTGCTTGCAGATGGGAATCCAATGTGAAGAGAAAACATCTACTTGTCTTCAAGAAGCCGAGGCTGGATTATGTGTCTGTGATACAATTATTGCATTGCTCATTACTGAAACCTTCAGAGAGTTAATCCTTAGGGCATCCCGAGCGTCTACATTCTGCTGGTGTAATATGGTTCCATGTGGGTTACCCAAAGCAGAAAAAGTATTTTGGCACTGAGATAATCACTTTAAGGGGTCTCTCATATTGGCGTATAATACAGATGAGTGCCATGCAAAAAAAAAAAGGGATTGCACTCAGACCAATGTTATTCATTGAGATAGTGCAGACCTGCAATTTTTTTCCTCCGCTATATTCATCCTGAGGAAAAATTCACAGCATGCTCTATGTGGACACATCGATTGAACAAGACTCGACAAAGCAAGTCTATGGGTGCTAGAAAAATATTGGATGCTGCACAGACCATCCTAGTGTCATCCAATGTGTATAGATACATTACCATTCTGTACCTTAGGTATCATGATGTGACTGAATATAGCAAGGGACAGGGGGCTCTGTAATGTCCCTCATGCTAGGGTACCCTAGGCTATCCTTATCCTCTGGATTACCCCTGATGGTGGAGATGCCGGAGTACCGCACCTTACTCTTCTCTTTACCAGGATTAGCGTGTGTCCCCCAGGGAAAGAAGGGCCAAGAGTAAGATGGTAACAGAGATAAAGACAGACAGGGAATAAACAAAACTCAGACACACTGCAAAACTCACAGGAACAAACAGTAAAGGGTACTTTACACGTTGCGATCTCGCTAGCCAGATCGCAAGCGATCGAATCCGCCCCCGTCGGTTGTGTGACACGGGCAAATCACTGCCCGTGCCGCACAACCTCGCTTACCCCCTGTCACATGGACTCACCTGCCCTGCGACGTCACTCTGCCAGCGATTCGCCTCCTTTCTAAGGGGGCGGTTCGTGTGGCGTCACAGCGACATCACACGGCAGGTGTCTAATAAAAGTGGAGGGGCGGAGATAAGTGGGACGTAACATCCCGCCCACCTCCTTCCTTCCGTACTGCTGGTGGACGCAGGTAAGGAGATGTTCGTCACTCGTGTGGTGTCACACATAGCGATGTGTGACGCTGCAGGAGCAACGAACAACATCGTATTAACATCAGCAACGATATTAAGGAAAT
Organism: Anomaloglossus baeobatrachus; assembly: GCF_048569485.1. NCBI lineage: Eukaryota > Metazoa > Chordata > Amphibia > Anura > Aromobatidae > Anomaloglossus > Anomaloglossus baeobatrachus. Next base: position 754,188,075 of record NC_134354.1, read on the forward strand.
GAACGACGTGTCAACGAGCATTGATTTTTCACGTTTTTGTGCTCGTTGATTGTCGCTCGTTGGTGTCACACGCTGCGATATCGGTAACGGCGCCGGTGCGTCACTAACGACGTGACCCTGATGATATATATTGTTACCGATATTGCAGCGTGTAAAGTACCCTTAAGAGACTAAGGAGAAAAGCAAGAGAAGTAAGGCAGCAACAAAAGGACAACATGTGTTAACACCACAACAGCTCACAGCAATAAAGTATAACAACCACCAGTAAATCTGGATCACAACACCTCACCAGTATAGATAAGCTATAGCTGACATTAAAGGAAGTCTCCAGCCTGCATATATAGGAGGGGAGTGAATGTGACTGGCTCCCCCATAGCATGTGATCAAAAGAGACTAATATGCAGCCCAGCAAAAATTAACTTTTCCTAGCTTGCTTATGAACTACCAGTCTGTGGGTTGACGCCTGAGTCTGCCTGTGCTAATTACAGACCTCAGAGAGTGCCAGAAACTGTAGTCTCCACAAATTTGGACGCTGCCATGACAGTCGGTGAGGTTTGTAAAAACCTCCTTGTGACACTAGGACACTTTAAATGATTGTCAATGAATAATTGCTGCTGAGAAAAAAAAATAATTGAATATGGACAAGTTAGAAAAAAGTTATCCTACTTATTTGGATTAAACTCAAACCGATTTTCAATCAGAAACGTTGGATGAGTGCCCTGCGTATGTCATTCCATATGTCATACAAGTGTTTAATTATTTTCTCACCCACTACTAGGACAACCCCTTTTGATTCCATGTTTTTCCTAGGTAACATAATAAAGCCTGTGCTCACTTCCAATACCGGTGCCCTTCCAGCGGTGTCTGGGCTGGCGGTGCTGAGCCTCTTGCGGGGTTGTGGCATTATGTGAGCCCTTCGTCCGATCAGCATCAGCTTCCTTCTACCCACCTTCGGACCAAACGAGCAATGAAACATGAAGTGAGGACAGACACATTGACTAATTAGTTTGTTCCTAACGCGGGAGACAGAAAACAGCACTGATTAGACCCGGGGCTCGTGTGATGCCACAACCCCTCGTGAGCCTCAGAGTACCTAAAAATCAAAAGATATGGAAAAATCCACAATAGTGAGAGTAACTTACAATAAATATGTTGTGCTAACAGTTGGTTGTCGGAAGCAACTTTGTCATTTTATAAAATACCTGTCATAGAGATAACCATAACCAATGGAGCAATAATGTCCAAACAGTTTCAAATAAGGATTTACAGTTATATCCCCCCTTACTTTTTCTTTAATTTGATTATCAATTTCTTATTAAAGCATCACTCCGGCAGGTTTTTGTTTTATTTCCCCACTGGAGTGGTGTTTAAAATTTAATTCTCCCATCTATGGTCTAAAGTGGTCTGTACACGCTGCGACATCACTAGCGATGTCACGTGCGATAGCTCCCGCCCACGTCGGTGGTGCGTCACGGGGTGATCGCTGCCGTAGCAAACAATATCGCTACGGCAGCATCACACGCAATTACCTGTTCACTGACGTCGCTGTGGCCGCCGAACAATCTCTCCTTTAAGGGGGCGGTTCATGCGGTGTGATAGCAGTGTTACTAAGCTGCCGCCCAATAGAAGTGGAGGGGCGGAGATGAGCGGCCGGAACATCCCGCCCACACCTCCTTCCTTCCTCATTGCAGGCGGCCGCAGGTGCGATGTTGTTCCTTGTTCCTGCGTTGTCACACATTGTGATGTGTGCTGCCGCAGGAACGACAAACAAATCCAAATGAGGAACAATTTTTTGAAAATGAACGACGTGTACACGACGAACAATTTGACACCTTTTTGCGATCATTACTGATAGCAAAAAGGTGTCACTCACAACAACATCGCTAACGAGGCCGGATGTGCGTCACCAACACCGTGACCCCGACGATATCTCGTTAGCGATATTGTTGTGAGTAAATGGGCCTTTATACTCACCTTCAATTGGCTTCATCTTCTATCGCTGATGGTCCGGTCAGTCTTCTGCAGCTTATGAACTACTCCAGCTCCAGTGTTTCATGGAGTGCGCCGGGGGTCAAAACTCAATACAAGTCTATTAAAGCCTCATCCTGGCTTTGTACTGACTTCCATAGAGATGCATTGGAAGCTTGTGATGTAACGTCTGACTTCCGGCCAATGGTGGTTCCAAAGGACCAGAGCAGCGTCGATAAAAGGTGAAGATGACAGGAGGTGAGTATATGACAGGGGCAGTCAGCACTTTTGTATAGTTTGAGGTATATGGACTAGCAGAGGTAGAGGGAAGGGCACATTACATTTCATTCACTCCCCTTTATCCTTTTAGAGTGTATAAATAGCACTAAAAAAGACTCAAGAGACCCTAAAAATAAAAATCCTGAAATAGGAACCTGTGAGGATGCATTTCTCCTATTTCTCTGCTGAAGCCGGAAAGAACCTTCAGAGCTGAAGATGAGAGTCAGACGTTCTTTGGGCATTGACAACCAGTAGAGGCAACAAATGCAGCTCAGATGGATCGGAGCACTATCTGAGCTGGACAGTGTCGCCTCTACTATTGTGGCCACATTATCCTCCTCATCTTTCAGGTTCACTGCCTTATAGTCCTTGAAGCCTACACGAGAACATCCCAGGGGCTCAACACAAGAATTTACCAGATCCCACAAATCGTACAGCTGTAGGAATGATGAGATGGTTTTCAGAGACATCAGACACTGGTTATTACCATCCAGACCTTCCTGATTGCTGTGTATATGGGATCTGAGCAAGCACGCGAAAGAGTACGGCATCATGATGTCACAAGGATTTTACAGTGATCTGCGGGCATCAGAATATGTGATGAGGACTGGACGGGTGACGATTATTATTTTTTATGTCTTACTTTCACAATACGTTGGGGTCTAAGAAAGGCCCCAAAGCATAATAAGCACCATTCAATTTTCAGAAAATAACTTCTTTGTGAAACTAATTTCCTGGGAAAATACGCTCTGATGGGAGAATTTGACTTTTGCCTGATCTGCTCAGTACTGAAGGTTATATCAAGAGGTGGTATTTCTGTAAGGGTATACTCACATTCAGCTCTTAGAAAGAAGCAAATACACTTGAAAATCCAAAACCTTTTCAAATATACTTTTTAAATAATCCAGTTGACTCAGGGAGAGGAACTGCAACCACCACCAAGATCTCCAGATGTATGCAAACCAACTGCTTGCAGTGAAGACATGATAAAGGCATATGAAAAATCACCAGCACTGAGTAATAGGAAGTGAAGTTATATAAAAACACAAAGGAAGTGCTGATAAAAACCAGCTGTCAGGCCGAGGAACTCTGCAGGGTCCTAAAGGGAAAGGGGTGAAAACTAAGCAGGTCATGGAGCAGTTTGCACAGCCAAATGCTGTAACCTTCTATGGCCAGACACCACAGGAATGTCTATCACTCGTGACACACCCATGACAGAGAGTGAAAGGACTTGCTGACTATAAGAGCTCACACACTATAGGAGATAGAGAACCCCAATGACCGTAAGAGCTTACATTGTACAGGATTTAGAAGACCCTGATGATCATAAGAGCTTAAACTTTCCAGGAGGGAGAAAGAGTACTTTGCTGACCATAAGAGATTACACTCTACAGGAGAGTCAGAGAGGATCCCACTGACCGTAAGAGCTTACACTCTACAGGAGAGAAAGAGTGGACCCCACTGACCGTAAGAGCTTACACTCTACAGGAGATAGGTCCCTGCTGATAATAAAAGCTCACACACTATAGGAGAGATAGAGGACCCCACTGACCGTAAGAGCTTACACTCTACAGGAGAGAGGATCCTGCTGACCATAAGAGCTTACACACTATAGGCACTATAGGAGAGATAGAGGACCCCACTGACCATAAGAGCTGACACTCTACAGGAGAGAAACTTACTCAGTGACCCTAGAAACTGGGCTCTACTGGGAATCGTTGATCTGTGATATCCCAGGTACTGACCACCATTGAACAAGATGTGATAATCCTCTAGATATCATAGCTGCAGGGAATTATGGTGAGGACCACATGGCCAGATAAAATGACGTTAGCCACTTCTGATGCTTTAGCAGTATGAGAAATGGTGCCAAGCAAAGGTTTTTAATAACCATGAATCGAATCTCAGAGTGTTGGAATTAATGTGAAATCACGCATCTCTTGAAATTCAACTCAAACTCTATCCTCCAAGTGTTGGTCTACTCAACTCTATGTATCAACTCTCCTATGCAGAGAGAAATCAGAATTTGTGATTCACGCCACGTAATATTTTATAAACCCTCGTGACAAGCAAATGGCTCCAAAGTCACCTCCAAATGGACCAATTCCAACCTCGTATACAAAACTCCAGGTCCAACATCCAACAGTCGTCACATTACTATCGTAGCCATATTTAATTTTTTACTATTTCTACAAAATTACCTTTTCAATTAGACTTTGTCTTACAGTTGATTATTCTGGAGACTGAGGGTGAAAAATATTGCAATTAATGAATTTTATTTAGACACGGATAATTTCACAGCATTGAGGTAGTCCGAGTGAAGTTAAATCAAGTTAAAAATAAGCACGGCCTATGTAATTACCGTACGCGTATCACTGCACATATACAATAAGGAAATGATATCAGAATATGCTACTGTCTTCACAATGACGAGCCCGACATCTGTCATTGGATTATCAGCATGCAATCCTGTATATTGTCCATCACAATGTTCAGTGTGTGATCTGACTACACACTGGAGATGGTGAGGGCAGTCAATAGACCTATAAAAATACTTACTTCTTGCTTTGCATAACATTATACAAGGAACTCCGATTGTTATTTATGACCCATTTAGGTATGTTCATGGCATCTCGCACTAAGTGACCAGAGGAGCCTGTTATCTGCTGTAATGGTCGCATGGGATGTAGAGAAATCTAGGGTATTACACAAAAACCTGGAGTAGGGGTGCCTAGACTAGACCCTCAGGCTAGTTATACTATGCTGTCCCTCCTCCCAGAGGTACGCCTGATGGTGGTGAGGTCTAGACCGCCAACATAACCCTGACTCCTGTGTAGCCCTGTTCTAATACCCACTCTCCCCCACACCACGGGAGGACAGGGACAGGAGAAATGAACCCCCCAAAAACCAACAGACAGGGGAAAACCAAAGCTCTAACTCATAGCGCTGTGGAATTGATAGCGCTATATAAATGAATATATATATATATATATATATATATATATATATATATATATATATATATATATATATCTCATGTACACAATGTACACACAGGGCAGACGACAATAAATGTTCAGGAACAAACAAAGAACAGGGAGGCAATAACAAACAACAAGGATATTTTCACCACACACCCAAAAGCATACAACTATTCACCAATAGCTGGATGACCACACAGAAGGACTGGTATCGCTGGAGCAAAAGCAAGAGCTATAATCGGCATGTGAGGCTAAGTTCCCCCATTTTTTATATGGTGGAGGCAGCTGTGATAGGACATCAGCATCCTGTGACCCCAGCAGCAATTCCCCAGCCAGCAGGAATTAACTCCTGCTATACCAATGACCTTGAGCACTTTACAGTCGACACCCTATTCTGGTTGAGCAACTAAGAAGCATCAGGTTGCTTGCCAGACTTTGCAATCTGAACAGAGTCTGAAGTCGCCATAATACCTAGTGAGTGAGGAGCAGAACACTGCATATCAGAAACTAGAAGGAGATGAGGAAAGTGAGGCACGGAAACACCAAGAGAGGTGAGTATAATATTCTCTATTTTAAACTCAAAGGAATTTTTTTTCAAGATTTTCAAACTGTACATTCTTCTTTTTCACCAGCAAATTCAAATCTGTAGTTTACTTGATACATGTGAACACAGTATTAACAGGTAACGTCACTTTCAGACCTTGCCTATTTATTGCTCTGCTAGTTAATCCATCTAAAATCCTTTGTTATTTAGTAATTCTCTCCTCCCCTTTAAGATCTATTGTAGCTTGTAAGGCTATGTGCGCACGTTGCATACAGTCACTGCAGAAATTTCTGCAGCGATCTGAAGAGCACACGTGCGCTTCAAATCGCTGCAGAAAATGTCCGTAGTGAAAAAAAAAAAAGCCAATTCCATGCGCTCTGCCTACAGCTCCTGCCATAGACAGAGCAGGAGCTGCCGGCAAAGCGCACGGAAGAAGTGACATGTCACTTCTTGAACGCAGCGCTTCGGGCAGCAGCCGAAGCGCTGCGCTCTAAGACGCCACGTGCGCACGGCCCCTGCACAATCTCCATAGATTATGCAGGGGACGCAGGACGCATGCAGTTACGCTGCGCTACAAAGCGCACTGTAACTGCATGAATTACGCATCGTGCGCACATAGCCTAAAGGTGTATTCTCAGGCAAAGGATGACCAGCAGTGGATGCAGTGATTCAAGGAACTCCCATTTCTAAAGCTTTCTTTGTACCGCCACAAGGACGAAGCCAATATTAATTTTTGCTATCTTGTTTATTCTTTCCTTTCTTTCAAGACCCATAACTTTTTCATTTTTCCATACACATAAAGGTTTGAAACAAGTAAACAGAAAAAAAACACAATTATGCTTACTTTAAATGAAAGGAGCATTACAAAAAAGAGACATGTAGTGACTGACAGTTCACTCTTGTGATTTACACGCCTCCCACTGGTAATGCCCCAGCTAAGCAGATACTATCTTCAGCGTTATCCTACTACACTCCCCAGCCTTAAACATGAGAAGACCAGCTGTGGAAGGTAATCAGCAGCCTGTCTTTCAGAAGAGTAGCACGCTGCTTCAAAACGAATAACTCCTGCACGGCTAGGCCTCAGCCAACAGAAAAATAATGTTGCTTCCTGGTATCAGCTATGTTGGCTGAGTCCCCACCCTTTCTGGTCACATGGGTATGACATCAGCACAGGTCCTTCTAGTCAAAAAGTAAAACAATTCCATAATAGAATTACCTTTAAATAACAGGGGGAGAGGATAACTATGAATACCCACCCAGCTATCAGCTGATCGGCAGCTGCTGTCAATCAAAAAGCTGCTCATTTTACAAACTTTACTTGCATGTGTTTCAAAACCTAAACATCCGAGCTGAAAACTAAAGGTATATATAGAATCAGCCTGATAGTGCCAGTACAGCAATGGCTTTATGTTGTATAGGGAAATCCTGGATATTAATACTCTTTAAGAGATCAGGTTGCCTGTTGAACTCTGCAATGTGAACAGAATCCAACGGCGCATAAAACAAAATTTGTGTTTATGAAAATTGTTTCAAATCCAATGATCGATTCCTATGTTTTCTGATTGCCTGACTTTAGAAAAATAAAAAACATTTCTAGTTTTAGCTAAATAGAAGACTTTTTTATTTTTATTTTTTTTTTTTAAATCGGGCATAAGGAAAGAATTTCCATTAACCCAAATCCCTCTAACATGGAAGGTAAAAGAAGGCATGGTTTGGATACTTAAAGGGAACCTGTCAGGTGCAATATGCACCCAGAACCACGAGCAGTTCTGGGTGCATATTACTAATTCCTGCTGACCGTCCCTGTATCTAGTGGCATAGATAAAGGGATCTATAGAAAAAGTATTTCTAAAGATCCTTTATGATATGCTAATGAGCGAGGGGACTAGTCATAAGGGTGTTACTTACTACTCTCTTTCTGCCCTCTTAGCATGTGAGCACTCCCACAGATGCATGCTAACATGCTATTCAATACTAGCGTCATCGGTGGTGATGCATATGCCTGTGTCCGTTATCACCGTCTCAGACGCCAGGTTTAGTGTCAGTGTGCACGATCAGAAGTTCCTGGCACTTCTGGTCATGTGCACTATAAAGTTGGGTGTACGCGTCCCGGCTTCAGAGAGGTCTAGTGAGCATGATCGGATTCTGACCCTAAGCCCCACGTTCTGTAGCGGTGACAATGGACACAGGAAAGCACATCGTTGCTGAAGACGTTGGACAATGGGCATTGAACAGCATGTTAGTATACCCCTATGGGCGTGCTAACATGCTAAGAGGGCGGAATGAGCGCAGGAAGTAACACCCTTGTGACTAGTTCCCACGCTCATTAGCATATCATAAAGGATCTTTAGAAATACGTTTTCTAAAGATCTCTTTATCTTTGCTAGTGTGTATATAGGGACAGTTAGGCAGGGATTAGCAATATACACCCAGAACTGCTCATGGGTCTAGGTGCATATTGCACCTGACAGCTTCCCTTTAACCTGCTTCGAGTGCCCTATTACAGACGATCAAATGGGACTTTAATCTTTTAATCATCTCCAACGTCTCAACCTATTTCAGCTGATAAAAAAGGAAGACAACATTGTATAAATGCTAATTGACATTTTCAATTAGATAGCACGAAACGGAGATATAAAAAACTAAACTTTGATACTTTCCATTATCAATGACTACATAGATGCAATCCGCTCCGTAATTGAAAGCGCCTACAATGCTGCTAAAAGCGTAAGTGATCAGCAACACGGTGAGCGTAAAAAAAATAATAAAAGCAATATTTTGTAAAGTCTGTCCCTCCCATGATAAGTATTACCCTGGAAAGATGAGTTTATGTAATTTATGTGCAGAGCTGGACTAGATGAACGGCAATGAATTTTCTCCTATGCAATCAGTTCTAAGTACTATAACTGAATGTAATCCCGAGCTCCGGGAAAGTAACTCCGAAGAAATCAGCTTATATTCATCAAGGTGGACTATGAAGCTAAGAAACGCATTAGCTGTGCCAGAAATAACGGGTATACATTTATCTTCAGTGGAAAAAAATAATCTCTGCCCAAAACTGATGAACGCATTACATTTCTGAGCGCTTTTATGACCCGTTCAAGAGCATTTAAGAAGATCATCAAAGCATGTTGTCATGTGGTGAACTCCGCTAATATACTCGGGGACCTTAAGCAGTGCTCGCTGCGGATAGAGCATAAATCTTCACTTCTTAAAGTATTAACAATGTACTAAAAAATCTCCAAAAAATACATTCAAATCCAAAAAGTTGTCCATGGTTAAAATGTAATTTTTTTTGGGATAATACTTTTATTTCTCTGATATGATATGAATATTGACCTTCATTGGGGTTTTACGGCCTCAACCATGAAACAGATTTTAATGGAAAGTCAGCGAACCAATAACATTCTCTCAAAAGGGATTAGATTTAGGGATGATCGAATACTTCGATTATTCGTCTTCGCAAATAGTTTCCGAATACCTTCGGAATTTGACTATTCGATGCACAATGTAAATCTATGGGAAGCCCAAATAGTTCCGAATAGTTGTTATTCGGTTTTCCCATAGACTTACATTGCGCATCGAATATTCACGAATAGTCGAATAGCGGCGAGGTATTCGGAAAATATTCGCGAAGCCGAATAATTGAAGTATTCGATTATCCCTAATTAAATAACAACTTCGAGAAGTTTCGTAGAGTTTGGAGCCTAAAGGAAATAGGTCAAATAATGATTTTTCCAGTGTGGCCATACTGTTAGGACCCCTTCACAAGTCAGTGTTTCCGGTATGTATGACGTCCGTTTTCATACGTATTGGAGACAAGGACATACGCAGACCCTTTAAAATCAATTTGTCTGTGCACACCAGTGTTTGCACAAGGACTGTGTCCGTATGGAGCACACGCGTGTCCTTATGGTCCACAAGGAGACAAGTCTGTTTTTCTCCGGCAGCACTGATGTCACACGGACCACACACTGATGTGATCCATGTGACATGTACGGAAGAAAACTGGTGTCATTGAAATAAAATGATTTTCTATACTCACCTGCCTCCAGCACTGTTGTCTTTGGCGCTGCTGGGCCTACTCATTATACTCATGAATATTCACTGCACCATGGACCCAGAAGCATCAGCGAGACATCAGCATCGGGGACAGCAGTGCCAGGGAAAGGTATCAGGGTATTATAAAAGCACACAAGCACACATCCTAGGAAAGTGAGAGCCATGATTGGAAGAACTGGTGTGGAAACTATGGATACTAGATGATGACAGTGTGGGATTATGAATACACTTGACTAGTAAGAGCTTTTTCAATATTTGAAAGGGAGGGGGAAGAAAGTGAACAGATAACTGTTGTATGGAAATCAATAATCAAAGAGTGTGAAAGAGTTGTCTGGTATGTTAGGCGTTAACTCATCTCTTGGAATGTAGCTATTGCGCACACTCGGCCAGACTGTGCAAACACTAGTTGCCAATCTCCATGGAAACCAGCTGTACACTATGTAATGTAAAAAATATCATTGCAAAAAAATAACAGCAGACAGAAATAGCAAGTCAATTGCAAAATTGCTTATTGTCTTGCTGTCAAACTAATTAAAGCAATTAAATAACAAGGCTATTTTTGACTCTCAAACCAATGGTTTATGATTACTGGGCTTGATGTACACTAATTCAGCTAATTGGTTTCTATAATACTGCTGGGATTTCCTAGTGTAATAGAGTAAAAGAGAAAGCTATTGCATTCTGTTCATATACTAAAATACTGTAGAAAACACTGTTTTGTGTCAGCTACACACTAAAAGTAGACATGCTAGGGCTTGGGACCGAAGTTTATAGATGTAAATTCAGATATCTTCCAAGACTGAACTATATTAGTAAATTGCATAACTTACTAATTTAAAAATGCAGTCCAGTTATATTTTTTTATCCTGTCAATAGTCCTTAAATAATGTAATTATCTTATTTACAGTTAGGTCCAGAAATATTTGGACAGTGACACAAGTTTTGTTATTTTAGCTGTTTACAAAAACATGTTCAGAAATACAATTATATATATAATATGGGCTGAAAGTGCACACTCACAGCTGCAATATGAGAGTTTTCACATCCAAATCGGAGAAAGGGTTTAGGAATCATAACTCTGTAATGCATAGCCTCCTCTTTTTCAAGGGAGCAAAAGTAATTGGACAAGGGACTCTAAGGGCTGCAATTAACTCTGAAGGCGTCTCCCTCGTTAACCTGTAATCAATGAAGTAGTTAAAAGGTCTGGGGTTGATTACAGGTGTGTGGTTTTGCATTTGGAAGCTGTTGCTGTGACCAGACAACATGCGGTCTAAGGAACTCTCAATTGAGGTGAAGCAGAACATCCTGAGGCTGAAAAAAAAGAAAAAATCCATCAGAGAGATAGCAGACATGCTTGGAGTAGCAAAATCAACAGTCGGGTACATTCTGAGAAAAAAGGAATTGACTGGTGAGCTTGGGAACTCAAAAAGGCCTGGGCGTCCACGGATGACAACAGTGGTGGATGATTGCCGCATACTTTCTTTGGTGAAGAAGAACCCGTTCACAACATCAACTGAAGTCCAGAACACTCTCAGTGAAGTAGGTGTATCTGTCTCTAAGTCAACAGTAAAGAGAAGACTCCATGAAAGTAAATACAAAGGGTTCACATCTAGATGCAAACCATTCATCAATTCCAAAAATAGACAGGCCAGAGTTAAATTTGCTGAAAAACACCTCATGAAGCCAGCTCAGTTTTGGAAAAGTATTCTATGGACAGATGAGACCAAGATCAACCTGTACCAGAATGATGGGAAGAAAAAAGTTTGGAGAAGAAAGGGAACGGCACATGATCCAAGGCACACCACATCCTCTGTAAAACATGGTGGAGGCAACGTGATGGCATGGGCATGCATGGCTTTCAATGGCACTGGGTCACTTGTGTTTATTGATGACATAACAGCAGACATGAGTAGCCGGATGAATTCTGAAGTGTACAGGGATATACGTTCAGCCCAGATTCAGCCAAATGCCGCAAAGTTGATCGGACGGCGCTTCATAATACAGATGGACAATGACCCCAAGCATACAGCCAAAGCTACCCAGGAGTTCATGAGTGCAAAAAAGTGGAACATTCTGCAATGGCCAAGTCAATCACCAGATCTTAACCCAATTGAGCATGCATTTCACTTGCTCAAATCCAGACTTAGGACGGAAAGACCCACAAACAAGCAAGACCTGAAGGCTGCGGCTGTAAAGGCCTGGCAAAGCATTAAGAAGGAGGAAACTCAGCGTTTGGTGATGTCCATGGGTTCCAGACTTAAGGCAGTGATTGCCTCCAAAGGATTCGCAACAAAATATTGAAAATAAAAATATTTTTTGGGGTTTGGTTTATTTGTCCAATTACTTTTGACCTCCTAAAATGTGGAGTGTTTGTAAAGAAATGTGTACAATTCCTACAATTTCTATCAGATATTTTTGTTCAAACCTTCAAATTAAACGTTACAATCTGCACTTGAATTCTGTTGTAGAGGTTTCATTTCAAATCCAATGTGGTGGCATGCAGAGCCCAACTCGCGAAAATTGTGTCACTGTCCAAATATTTCTGGACCTAACTGTAGTTGTTCCTTTCTTTGTGAAACTAAAGGGTACTTACACGCTGCGATCTGGCTAGTGAGATCGCAAGCGAGTGTACCCGCCCCCGTCGGTTGTGCGACACAGGCAAAACGCTGCCCGTGCCGCACAACCTCGCTTACACCCGTCACACATACTTACCTGCCCTGCGATGTCGCTCTGGCCGGTGAACCGCCTCATTTCTAAGGGGGCGGATCATGCGGCGTCACAGCAACGTCACACGGCAGGCGTCCAATAGAAGCAGAGGGGCGGAGATGAGCGGGACTTAAACATCCCACCCACCTCCTTCCTTCCTCATTGCCGGTGGATGCAGGTAAGGAGATGTTCGACGCTCCTGCGGTGTCAGACACAGCGATGTGTGGTGCTGCAGGAGCGACGAACAACATCGTACCTGCAGCCGCAACGACATTAAGGAAATGAGCGACGTGTCAATGAGCAATGATTTTTCACGTTTTTGTGGTCGTTGATCGTCGCTCATTGATGTTAGACGCTGTGATGTTGGTAACAGCGCCGGATGTGCATCACTAACGACGTGACCCTGACGATATATCGTTACCGATATCGCAGCGTGTAAAGTACCCTTTAATTTTAAACTTTTCTTCAGTTACGCATAGGATCAAGGGGGACTTTTTGAGAATTATACAGCTTTATGTTTTCTGAAGGAAATCACCATCCCAGTCACCAGAACTCCCTGTATGATCAAATTAAGTTTTCCACAGGAGAGACTCCTATCACAGTCACTGATGATAATTGCACAGCTCCTGTCACACAGTTATAATGAAGTAGATCACAGTTAAGTTTTCATGTCCATCTCCTTATAGTCTGATAACTGATTAGGTAAATTAACAGGAGGGATTAATAAAAATGTAACTAAAGGACATAGGGGTGGTGTTTGTTCTAGCTACTGATGTGATTCTGTATTAACACATAAAGGAATTTATAGCAAAAAGAATTAAAATGTGGGACCAAATCTGGGAATCAAAATGGAGGCTAAAGAAAGGCAAACATGAGGCTGAAATGCATCAAGCATGGACAGTGCAGGAAAGGTAAAATAATCACTGAACTGCTTAAACACATTTATCAACATTTTCCTTCGTTGGGAATATTAAAGGGGTTATCTAGGATTTTTTTTTTATTATATGCTCAAAAAACTAACAGGCAGGTAGCTTCTAAACTACCTGTCACACTTGCCTGGTGTAGCAAGTGTGGCGGGGTGCATTCAGATAGATGTGCATTTGATGTACAACACAAACCACAAAAAGGGGGGTACCGGGGACACAAAAACAACGGGAGGACCTGGAAAAAGTGAGAGGGGTTGGCGGGGTATCTCCTATTCTCACTTGCAGCTGTTACTCCTCTCCTAACCAGTCCCTATACAGTCTCTGCAACTGTTGCTGGACAGAAACCTGAGACTCTTGGAAGACCCTATAGTAGCCCTGACTAGTGAGGGGCAGGTGGGGTTCACTAGACCTCACCACTGCACTAACAACACACCAGGTAAATAAAGACAAACAGGGGGGGGAAGAAACAACCAAAAGGATATAGCCTGAGAACAAATGTCTACTGCAGAACCTTCCTCAAAGTCGACTAGAGACCAAATGACTTTGTATCTTCAGCAGGGAATGCTGGGTAACACCACTATTTAAAGCTGAAAGGCGTGACTACAAAGTGAGTGCAGCTGAAAACACTCAGCAAGGAACTGCTTGGAAAGGCTGCAAGAAAAATTGACACTTAACCACTTCAGTGCCAAAAGAAATGAAACCTATTCAAATGTAGAGAGCCAGATAAGAGGCTCCAGTCCAAAGGTTGTCGCTGGTCTCTACATGCAGGGAGATGAATGTGACACTATCTACCTGTTGTGCCTGGTGCTGGCTCCTGTCGGTGATTCACCTGGTTATTGACAACAAAGCAGCTCTTCTTCTTCTGGGCTGCTTTGCTGATGGGGCATGACTGCAGGCATTATGACGATTGGCAGCCGGCTTCCCACAGTTAGGCAGCGGGGAGCCAACTGACAATCAGCATGATGTCAGCAGTCATGCCCAGTTAAAAGAGCAGAGCGCTCTGTTGACATGATGTAAATGGAAGACACTGAATTGCCGGCAGGAGCAGTTTGTGACCGCTCTGTGCTGGAGGAGATTGGAACCAGGCACAACAAGCAGGTCGATAAGTAACTCCCTACCGGTTGGTGCTTGGGCACATTGTAACAAAATAGTCCCAAATAACCTCTTTCAAGGTTTTTTTTTAATTAAAGAACTCTACTTATTATTGGTGAGTGGAAATATTACTATTTACATACTAGGTTCCGAATATCTGTCCTGATCATGATCAACCTACACAACTGCATAATTTGTTCAATTCACTAACACCAAGCCAATCAGTTTAGAGCACCACTTCTTCTATCGCTGCCTCTCCAGTCCTGCAGTGCTATCTTGTGACTGCAACTTCTGATTGTCTGGAAGTTAGAAGTCAGAAGTTTATAATGCATGTCTATGAGAGCCAGAATGATACTTTCATAGATTTGTATTGATTTATGACTTCCGGTGCACTAACACTAGAGCTGCCAGTCATCGTCTATCGCCGCCACTCCAGTCTTGCAGTGCCATCTTGTGACTGCAACTTCTGATTGTCTGGAAGTCAGAAGTTTACAATACATGTCTGTCTATTAGAGCTAGAACGAGGCTCTCATAGACTTCTACTGATTTATGACTTCCGGTGCACTAACACTAGAGCTGCCAGTCACCTTCTATCACTGCCTCTTTGGTCCTGCAGTGCCATCTTGTGACTGCAGCTTCTGATTGTCTGGGAGTTAGAAGTTTATAATGCATGTCTATGAAAGCCAGAATGAGGCTACCATAGACTTGTATTGATTTATGACTTCCGGTGAACTAACACTGCAGCTGCCAGTCACCTTCTATCGTCACCTCTCCAGTCCCACAGTGACATCTTGTGACTGCAACTTCTGATTGTCTGAAAGTCAGAAGTTTACAAGGAATGTCTATGAAAGCCAGAATGAGGCTCTCATAGACTTGTATTGATTTATGACCTCCGATGCACTAACGCTGGAGCTGTTGGCTGGTCACAAACTATCAGAAACCAATGAGAGCAGTGGCAGTAGAAGCTGAAGACGGCGGCTGGTAAGTATAAGTTGAAGTGTAGGGAACTTAAATTAATAACACCCCTCCAGTATTAATAATTGCGTTCATGAAATGCAAAGACTTGTATACATCCCTCTTTTACATCTGGAATTGTGAATATTATGATTTACCTTGCATTTTATTTTATTGTCCTTAGGAAAAGGTGAAAAATATATGATTAATGACATTGAAATCCTCCGCTTGGAGGTCTGTAATATAATAGCCACTGATTCACTGCTTTTTGAAACTATGTACAAAACAAATACATCAATTAGCGCCCAATCCCCTTGTAGGGCAGCATTAAATATTAACCATAAAAATATCAAGCCTTTTGCAGAATCCACTTGACTTGTAATTAAATAGGATTTATATACAATTTTTCATGCATCGGTGTAATTCTTTAGACCTTAGTTTAGTCTCGAGTACAATAAGTTGATTCATTTTCCGGTCTCGTCCATCCCCTTCAAATAACTTTTCAATGTTGATCCAGTGGGTTTAATGAGTTGCGGTTAGATGGAGCTCATCCCACACAAAATTACTTTGCTACCTGAAACATGAAGTAAGGATTTATTGCTATGACTTTACATTAGAAGTTAGAAAGTAACTTTTACACTAGGACAAATGCAATCACCAACGTAGTATTGAGATGAGACCCATCTATAAGCGTTGGACCTCTTGGGTTGCTAAGAATTTGGCTTGGGAAAATCTCAGAAATGGGGGACCCTGGGACGTTCTGATATTTACCTTTCAACCTTTGTAGCGGAATACTTTAGGGCTTTTCGAATCATAAGCTCAATTTCTATTAGCTAAAGATGACATATTGAGAAGCAAACTATGAAGAAAAAGCCATGGATCGCACATCCCAAGAATACAATGAACTAAAGCCGCTAGGCAAAAAATTAAATAATAGAACATGAGGTTCTTTGTTACCATTCTGATCAGATTGTATTAAACCCACTGCCACGTCACGGCAAACCTCTGAGTGGGTCCCTATTCTAAACCTTATAGTGCAGCACTGTGGACTAACCACTGCTGCAGCGACAAAGCGCCAGCAGGGCAGGTGACCCGGTGCCTCACAGCACCCATGCTGCAAGGCGAAGCCCCATGGCTCCAGGCCGCACCGCCCCACCGACACGACACCACCCCAACAGAGGCCACCACACAGCACCAGCGCACAGCGAGAGGAGCTGCGCACTCACCTCCCACTGGCTCCCATATTTTTTCTCCATAGTTTCTTATACAACAGTCTATACCCCTCTGTTTTCTGTTTTTTTCTTGGATCTGCACTCCCCCCATTTGGCACAGGTGATTTTAATCAGCAGAAGACTGCAAGAGGGGTCAGCCTTTTTTGATCCCAGTTCACATATGGGAGCCAGTAGGAGGTGAGTGCGCAGCTCCTCTCACAGTGGAGCAGGTACTGTGTGCTGTCCGCTATTGTGGTGGTATCGTGTCGGTGGGGTGGTGCGTCCTGGAGCCTTGGGGGCTTCGCCTTGCAGCATGGGTGCTGTGGGACACCAGGTCACCTGCCCCGTACTGCGGCGGCGGTTAGTGCACAGTGCCACACTATAAGGTTTAGAATAGGGACCTACTCAGAGGTTCGCCGTGACGTGGCAGTGGGCTTAATACAATCTGATCAGAATCATAACAAAGAACCTCATGTTCTATTATTTAATTGTTTGCCTAGCGGCTTTAGATCATTGTATTTTTGGGATGTGTGATCCATGTATTTTTTCTCCAATAGTTTGTTGTGACATATTGAGAAGGTACGACTAAGACCAGATCTGTAATGTATAGTCTAAAAAGGGTCAGGGCAGGCGGAAAACAAAATTCATAGTCAGGATATCAGCTGAGTCAGTAATTAGAAGGAAATTTAGTAGAACACCTTTCCACAGACAAAAGCTATATAATCTATCAGCAGGAATGTCTCCAGTGCTCATCCTAAATGTGTCCATAGCCTTCCATTCCTAGAGGTCAGAAAAGTTTTCCATTGGTCTGCATGTGACCAATATACAATTGAAACCAAAAGTTCTCTGCTCTTTATAAAGACACATCTGCAGGTTTTTCCCTCCGCTCTCTATTCAGACACATCTGCAGGTTTTTCCCTCTGCTCTCTATAAAGACACATCTGCAGGTTTTTCTCACTGTCTGACATGAAATCAGAACAAACCTTTCCCGTTTTAGGTCAATTAGGAACCAAAATTATTTATATTTGCCAAATGCCAGAATAATGAGAGAGAATTTTTTAAGGCATTTTTATTACTTTTGCAAAGTCAAATGTTTCCCTCCATTTCATTAGTATTTGGTACCATTGCCTTTAAACTGTATGACTTGAGTCAAATGTGGTTTCGGGCGTAGGTACCACAACAGCTCAGTCATAACAAATTAAATGAGCTGTGGCGCCCCACCCCTGCCACACTATGTCCTGCCCCAGTTCCACTGATTTTGTCAGAGCTGGGAGGAAGGTCTGCTCTTCCCCATCACATGACGCCCCGTTCTCCGTGACCTCTGGGATCTGGTGATGTCAGGTCAACTTTCAGTTGACCTGACATCACCGCACTGGCCCCAGTCTCCGTGAGTGACTGGACTTTGGGTGGAGTTTCACCACTTATCCCAGGCCAGCATCTCGCGTAAACTCTCCTTCACTGCAGAGCGCTACAAGCAGGAATAATACTGGGCTGTAACGCTCGGTTGTGAAGAGCGGTGAAAGGCCACCCACAGCCCAGTCACTCAGGAAGACTGGGGCAGGCGCGGTAATGTCAGGTCAACTGGAAGTTGACGAGACATCACCAGATCCCCGAGGTAACAGAGCCCGGGAGTCATGCAATGGGGATGAGCGTACCGTGATAGCGCCACTCAGAGGCAAAATTGGCAACACAAGGTATTTAGAAAAAGCCTTCCCTATCCGTTTTACAGAGGTGTGGTCACTATTGCAGAGTAGTGAACCACATCTTTAAGGTTTCGTCCTTAAAAATCAACATCTAATAATCTTCTAAACAATCACAAAATTATTAAATTTTCAACTTATAAGGACGATTAAATTGGCTAGCTTATCCAATTTTGCCACTCGTGGTTGGAACAAAGGAATTGCTTTGACATACGTGATGGATCCAAAGTAAATGTTGTAGAAATCCAGCTCCAAAAAAAGGTTTCAAAGCAAAAATATTGATTGGTAGATTCTTAAAAACAAGATACAAATCCATCTTAAAAACAACAAGCTGCGGCTTGTGTGCAGTAATGTCACAGGGTATATGGAGACAGGACAGGGCCCGGAGGCTGGCTCTCAGACTTGCGACCCTGCGCTGTCCCTTATCTCAAAGGTAGGTTTGATGGTAACTAGGTTCGAGCCCCCATTGTGACCCTAAGTTCTGTCTAGACCCTGATCTTACTCCCCCTCTCCCACACCCTTGGGGCAGGCCAGAAAACACAAAGACAAAACCCCACAAAAAGACACCGACAAGGGAGAATTGAAACTTGTACACACAGCACTCAAAACACACAGGAGAGACAGGAGAGACAATATGTGTACTGGGGAGTAGCAAAAAGGGGAGGAAGTAACGCACAACAGGGGAACGTTCATACCACCATGTACAGGAGATTAACCTAGACAGGGATTGCAAAAGCTATCATTGGCACAAAAAGGAAGGAAGGTGTGCTTAATATAGGAAAGAGACAGCTGCACACAACAATCAGCAACCTAAGCATTTAGGTCCTGCTCACCAGTCTGCAGGTCTGAACCAGAAATAGCTGACACCGGGCTCTGGCTGAACACTCTAGAAGCCTCAGGTTGCTTATCAGACTCTGCAGTGTGAACAGAGTCTGACGCCACACTGCCAGTTGGGGTGTGCAGAGCTGAACATCCCATGACAGTACCACTCACTCTACGAGGGACCTCCGGAACATCAGGACAATCTGCCCTCGGTCTGTCAGGATGGTGTCAATGAAAAGACCTAACAAGATGATCCATATGGATAGTGTGAACAGAGTCTGACGACACAGTGGCAGTACGTGAGTGCAGAGCTGAACATCGCATGACAGTACCCCTTGCTCTACAAGGGACCTCCAGATCCTTAGGACAATCTGCCCCCGGTCTGTCAGGATGGTTGCGATGAAAATACCTAACCAGATGATCCATATGGATAGTGTGAACAGAGTCTGACGACAGTGCCAGTAGATGTGTGCAGAGATGAACATCACATGAAAGTACACCTCCCTCTACGTGGGACCTCCGTAACCTCAGGACAATCTGCCCTTGGTCTGTCAGGATGGTTGCGATGAAAAGCCCTAACAAAGTGATCCGCATGGATAGTGTGACCAGAGTCTGATGTCATAGTGCCAACAGGTGTATGCAGAGCTGAACATCGCATGGCAGTACTCCTCCCTCTACGTGGGACCCCCGGAACCTCAGGACAATTTGCGCTCGATCTGTCAGGATAGTTGCGATGAAAATCCCTTACAAGACGATCCTCATGGATAGTATGAATGGAGTCTGACGCCATAGTGCAACAGGTGTGTGGAGAGCTGAACATCACATGACAGGTGATGGCCCATGACTATGCGGTTTGGGTGCAAAAAAAGTATTTTGTCTAAACTTTGAATTGTAAAGGGAACCAATCACCAAGATTTTCGTATATAACCTAAAGCCAGTGCAATACTGGCACTATCAGGCTTAGTCTATACATACCTTTAGTGGTCAGCTCGGATGTTTAGGTTTTGAAATCCAAGAAAGTAAAGTTTATAAAATCAGCAGCTTCTTGAGGGACAGCAGCTGAGGATCAGATAATATCTGGGGGAATTCATACTTATCCCCTCCCCCTGTTAGCATTAGGATAAGTATTATACCATTGATTCAGTTTTTACTTGTAGGACGTGTGAGAGGTCATATCCATGTGACCAGAAGGGGCGGGGCCTCAGCCAACATAGCTGATACCATGAAGCAACATTTTTTTGTTGGCTGAGGCACCACCCCTACTGGTCACATGTGTATGACCTCAGCACAGGTCCTGCAAGTGAAAAAAGTGAATTAATGGTATAATATTTATGCTAATTCTAACAGGGGAAGGGGATAACTATGAATTTATTTTCTGATCCTCAGCTGCTGTCACTCAAGAAGCTGCCGATTTTATAAACGTTACTTTCTTGGATTTCGAAACCTAAACATCCGAGCTGACCACTACAGGTATGTGTAGCACCCCTGAAGCAATCAGGGTGCTACAAGGTTCTGCATCCCCAACAGGATGCAGGGCCTACACCCTAGGGCCCCTGGAGACCATTGCCGGTAACACACAAAAACTGCAGGTAATCCCAGTTTTCCCCAACAATCCCCCATACAATGGTACAAGGCTAGGGTCGGATCAATGGATGGCCACCTAGAGGTGGAGCCAGTCCAGTCCACTAGTTGACCAGGTGGGAGGGGCAAACTGTGGAGAGTAGTCAGTTCAGAGTAGCAGGAGAGGAGTGAAGGTGGATTTGAGGAGACGTTCTGACGTGGGGTTAACAGTGACCTGGTGCCCAGGAGAGGTGGTTGCCGGTGGAGTACTCCCCAAACTACACACCAACGGGGTACAAGACCCTAGGACAGGAAAGAGCTTCAAGCTGACCTGTTAACACCTGCACAGCAAAAGGGACCTTCAAGGACCTTGCTGACCCCAAAGAATCTGAAGACTCAGTAGCAAAGGAAGAACCGGGGACAGGACCAGAGACTCCAACCCCACATGGTTCACGCTACCGTCAGGCGGACAGAAGTGGACAAACCACAGAACGGGGACCCCCAGTGTTCCATACCACGGGAACCCACTTATCAGAGACAGGTGCAGGGGAAGAAGGTACCAGAAAACCAAACTGGCACTGGGGCGAAACCAGCTGGCCTCGGGCAACCAGTCAACATCTACCAGCAGCGAGTAATCCAGATGCACTGAACACCTGTGTGGACTACCTTCCTCCGACGCCCACTGCACCATACACCCTCTGGGAGAAAACCCTACTTGCGGAGGGACTACCATTCTAGGTGCCAATACCACCAGCCCCAGTAGAGACATTCTGCAGCGGCGGCTCCCTACACTTAGCTGCAACACTGCAAGTGGCGTCACAAGTGAACATTAACCTAATCTCCCCTGTAAATATCCCCATTACAAAAAGGGCCCAGGGCACGGAACCGGGTAACGGCCACCACCGTGACATTCCCAAGAGAGACTCTGCCCGGAACCGAGCACCCCATATCCCTGGGTGCTACATATGTATAGAATCGGCCTGATAGTGCCAGTATAGCACTGGCTTTAGGTTATATATGAAAATCCTGGTGATTGGTTCCCTTTAAGCTATTTTTGGAGCTGGATTTCTACTACTTTTACCTTGGATCACATTTTTTAACACGGCTTTACCCTTAATAGTTCCTCTTCTTACACAACAGCTCCTTCAATAGCACTAGATCTAAGTATGTAGATAGAACATACTGAAAGCGCCATTTAAAAGCCCTACATATGGTACGTATTTATGTGCCGCTACTTTAGTAAACTGGAGTATATCTAATGATATAAGGCTATACTTAAAACAATCATGATCCGTGCACTTAGAAAGGTAAGAGGCGATGCCTTATGGGAACGAAGAACAATAAAGTAGTAAAGAAAGCGTAAACCAAATGGGGCAAATGCATATTTGTTAAACCTTAGAGTATTTTACTGTTTCTGCAGGGAAAGTTAAGTGTATTTCTTTTGTATGATGCACTTAGTCCTATGCACTTATTCCGTACTTTACCCTTCCTTTTTGCTTTTATAGTCTATTCGTTGCCCTGCGGTAAATGAAGCTGTAAGGCAAAGGAATAATAAGTAAGCAATAAACAATAGAACACAATATTAGCCATATATTTTGTATCCTCCAGCAAAGCTTGATAGAAAAAGTAGAAAAAGTAGGGCTTTTTAATTATTATTATTTTATTTTATTTTTATTTATTTATTTTTTTTTAAGTCAAGGCAGAACTAGTTAAATACAATAGGAATCTGAAGCCCGGACGATAATCTATTTTTTTTTATTTCAATGAGCTGTGCGAAATTGAAGACCGGTGAAGTAAAAAAGGAAGAAAAAAAATCTAAAAAAAAAATAAAATAAAAAAAAATAAAATTGAAATAGAGAATAATTCTCTAGAAAAAAAAAAAAATTCTGCTCACTGAACAGAAAAGCAATGATCCACAGGAGCCCGGTCGCAAAATATTAGTATTTTTTAGTTAAAAGGCAATAAAATAATCTCCCTCTACTCCCTTGTTTTGTTCTTTGAAACGCGGGAATCTCATTTCTGCTCAGAATAGACAATGAAGATGACTTTACCCTGTGTCACCTTATTTGTGTTAGTGTTAGTCAAGCATAGCCAGGGAAATGCGGAGAATTAAAGGGCCAGTAACCCTGCGTAATGAAAACATTTATGGCACAGTATTTCATTACTGAGGATTGATGCTGATTCAGGGACGGCGGTATCCTCTATGTAATGTTCTCTTCTTCCCTCGGGAAGATGCACGTTAGAGAGGGCACGGTCACAATAGACAATACTGCAAGCTACGATGACTTTTATTAAAGGGGAGCTTTGGAATTATCGAAAGAGGGCTTAAAAACTGGTCACTTGTACTGCTCTATTATGCTAGTCAAAAGGGTTGTCTGGTCTTTTGTTACGTCTGTGACTGCAGACCTCTTAATGCTCACAGCGCGCACACTGCACACTGTCAGGATTCTCAGGTGCTGGCAGCTAGAGCAGCTGGTCATGTGACCACAAATATGCAATTTGCATACATGCGGTAATGTTCGACTAGACGTGCTTGGTCTTGCTCAATGCAATTGAATTGAGTTAGGCGGGCTTTACATGCTGCGGCAGCGTCACACGTACTTACCTGCTCGGCAACATCTTTTCTAAGGGGGCGGTTCGCTCGGTGTCACAGCGACGTCACTAAGCGGCCGCCCAATCAAAGCGGAGGGGCGGAGATGAGTGGGACGAACATCCCGCCCACCTGGTGGACGCAGGTAAGGTGAGGTTCCTCGTTCCTGCGGCGTCACACATAGCGATGTGTGCTGCCGCAGGGACGAGGATCAACTTCGCCCAAGCGACAGCAGCGATAATTGGGAGAGGACCCCCATATCAATAAGGAGCGATTTTGGACATTTTTGCAACGATCCAAAATCGCTCCTAGGAGTCACACACAATGAGATCGCTACAGCGGCCGGATGTGCGTCACAAAATCCGTGACCCTAACAAGATTGCTGTAGCGATCTCGTAGCGTGTAAAGCCACCCTTAGGCTGTACAAGTCTAGTCGGAATGTAAACAGAAGTATACAAATTGTATACCTGTGGTCACATGATCGCCCATTCTAACCACCAGCACCATATAATCATTGCACACACTGTGAGTATTCATAAACAAAGTCTCTGTTCAGTTTTTTTCAATATTTTAATTAATTTTTCACTCTATAATGACTAAGCTGTGAACCGTGTAGTCCTTTTATTATCCAGATTCATCTAAATATGGCTGCTGGATTCCCTGTCTCTGCTTTTATATCAATAACAACAGCGCTGCTGCGCCTACAAACCCTGTGTACAATCCTCAAGGCACCTTCTTCTATGCATTAGTGCTACAATGCACCTCATCTTTCATCCACAAGACACCCACTATACAGCGACTCCTGACTAAGACCCAGGCGGGTTGAAACGTTTGATTGCATAGTCGCAATTCCTTATTTAATAAAATTTGTCGCATTTTGCATCACATATATCGAGTGCAGTGAATTCATTTGGAATTTGATACTAGGGTCCTTGACCCAATTTTCACTTGCACCACCATCATCATAAATCTGAGTGCAGACCATCGTTCTTTCTATTTATACAGGCTACGGCAGTCTTTCTGATTGGCGGTGTTATACCATGTGATGTGTTAGCTGGAAGGACTTATGGGAAAGCTGAGTTCATGTGATAGTTCAGTAGCTGGTGCAATCTTCTGCAGTGTATAATATAGCACGAGATATTTTAAAAAGGGAACCTGTCACCAGATTTGGCGACTATAAGCTGCGGCCATCACCAGTGGGCTCTTCTATATAGCATTCCAAAATACTGTATATAAGAGCCCAGGATGTTGTGTAGAATGTAAAAACAACTTTATAATACTCACCTAAGGGGCGGTGCGGTTCAGAATGGTTGTATAGGTGTCTCTGTTCTCCGATACGGTGCCTCCTCTTTCGGCCATCTTTGTCCGACATCTTCTGAAGCCTGAGTGCATGATGGATGCTATGTCATGCACACAGGTCAGCATTGAGGTCCTGCGCAGGCGCAAATTGATTTGCACAGAGCAAAGCAAACTAAAGTATTGTAGTGCGCCTGCACAGGACCTCAATGTCAGCTAGTGTGGATGACACAGGACGCGTCATGCACACAGGCTTCAGAAAAAGGAGGACAAAGATGGCCGAAAGAGGAGAACGGAGACACCCATCCAACCAGTCTACACGGCACCGACCATTAGGTGAGTATTATAAAGGGATTTTTGCTTTCTACACAGCGGCCTGGGCTCTTATATACAGTGTTTTAGAATGCTGTATATAAGTCTGTCATCCACCTGCAGCGGTTGCCCCAGGGACACCACTCCACCCTCGGGGACGCCACAGGGTCTTCACTTTGGGTATATCTGGCTACAGGTATGTCAGGTTTATTTATATGATGAAGATAACTGTGGAAGAGAAGACGCAAAATAGGGTCTTACCCGGTATGACACGTGGGGGCAAGTGTGGGTTAGTACACTCACCTGAAGGGGTTGTGCAAGTCACAACCCCTATGAAGGCACGTAGTAAATGTGGAAGGCAGCGGTCCCGCAGTGTAGATGAGATCCAAGAGATAAAGCAGAAAGCAGGTTTCAAATTCCGCGCCAGGCCACAGAGAATCCAGATGCTTGTTAGTAAATCCTTTCTTTATTTTTACACAGGTCTACGCGTTTTGAGGACATATCCATCCTCATCATCAGGGCAAAATACAAAGAAAGACTATCAAAGTCTATAAGACTCAGATAGTCTTTCTTTGTGCTTTGTCCTGATGATGAGGACGGATATGTCCTCGAAACGCGTAGACCTGTCTAAAAATAAATAAAGAAAGGATTTACTAACAAGCATCTGGATTCTCTGTGGCCTGGCGCGGAATTTGAAACCTGCTTTCTGCTTTATCTCTAGGTTTATTTATATAGGAGTCGTGACGCCACTCATGGTTTGCGCTCAGGGATAGGGGTGACTGCCACTGCAGGTTTAATGAGCGTCTGGGGCTGATGGAGTCTGCAGTCGGGTGGTGTGGCCTCCTGTGAGTGAGGCTGGCCCCAGGGGCTCGAGTATGTAGCACAACAGGTCCCAGAATAACTCAGTCTCAGTCTGGAAAGTCTTTCAACTTGCTTTTACTCACTGTTAGATGTTTTGTGAGGTACCCGGGCGATGCTGAGATTAAACAGGTGGAACCAGGAGCTCCTTCAGGCCAATCTGAGGGTAACCATTAACTCGTCTTCCTAGGACTTCTTGTTTCGGATAACCCCTGACTTGAAGTACCGTGGGGTCTATCCAGGGAAGTCGCTACTGCCTTTTCTCCCCTTTTTGGCCCATTTGCCGGCAGCGTGGACCAGGTGAGATGGCTTCTGGCTCTGTCTCCTTATGGGTCCCCCTGTTGCTGCTGAGGCTCAGACTCTAGTTCGTTGGTGAGGTACCTCCAGTCCGCTCACCGACAGGTTTAGCAGATCAATAAATGGACGTCTACTTTGGGAACCTGTTCCCCGTGCGTGCCTAGTCACCAGCAGTCCTCGTACTCGACTGCCTCTCTTCAGGTGTCTTTCTGACTGACTCTCTGGTAACTGTTCTCCCCCACTAACAGCTACTACACGTGCAGGGTCTGACTAGTGTGACCGTGTCTGCGTCTCCTAGCAACCACGCTCACTGCTCCCAGACTGCCTTGCTCCACCTCTTTCCTGACAGCCTCTGCAACCTTAGCTTCCAGCCCCTCCACTACACCCCTTACAAGAATTGAAGGCTAGCCTCTTTCAGAGGCTACGCAAGGGTCCCATCTAATGGTTTGGAAACCTGGTTGCTATGTGTCTGCGTGCACACACCCCTTTCTGGCCTTCGGAATTACCTGGAAGCACTGTCCCAGCATGGGTGCAGTACTCAGTGGTGCCTGACCAGGTCAGGGGTGCCACATAAAAGCCCATTGGTGGTGGCCACAGCTTATAGTCGCCAAATCTGGTGAAAGATTCCCTGTAAGCGATTCGACGGAGGCGAATAGCAAATTGTTCAAATAGTCCAAATCAAGCAAATTCTTAAATATTCTATAATATTTCCTAAATGTTGTTTAACAATTGGAAACAGGTCCGGGAGGCGGTCTGTTAACGATGCTTTACTTGTAACAAGTCATTCAATGGCATTTCCACCCTCTGGCCTGGACATAGTTACAATATTGCCTGATATTATGGGAGTAGCCCTGACTGGAGGCTCTCTACAGCCGCTAATATTTTCCATGTGACTTATTACCGTTTTTCCAAGATTGTATTTAAGTAACTAATGCAATAAACATTCAATTCTGCAGAATTATAGATTCCGGGAGGAGAAAATGGACTAATTTCTCATTGACTGTAACATGTCATATTCTTAAAGAGTCAATTAGTTTCCCTTTCACATAGAATAATATTGTTTAAAAGAAACCAAGCTGCGTACGGCGTACAACATATTATTGTACTAGATCTAAATCAACTTATAAATCACTGTCTTCAGTAACTTGAAATAAAAATGCTGGACTGGAAAATGCGTAATACCGAGTCACCATTATACAGATTTTAATCATATTATGCAGCTTTCAAATTTTCAATCCCTTTTTTAAAATACTATTAACCAGTTATGTGGTGTCTGGGCCATTCCACTCATGAGAATATGTGAGCACTGTCATGATTAAGCCATATTCGTTTCATTACCTGTTGGCTGGCATTACTACAGAAAGTTATGGTGGAAGACTCCATCATATTTGCCAAATGTTCCGATTTTGTAATGGCAATCCTGCAAGTTGGCTCAAAAAAGATGGTATGATTTACATAAACCACACACCAAATGTGGGCATTTTTTAAAATTCCAAATTTGGGAAGTTCCAATTTTGTAATGGCAGTTCAGGTTGACCAAGAAAAATATGGTATAATTTATGTAAACTACACACCAAATTGAGCATTTTGGGAAGTTCCAAAGATGTGTCAATTATTTTGTATTTTTTTGTATTTTCCGTCCATAGTTATTGTGGGATTTCTGGAATAGTCATAACATAACTTATCCCCAAAAGGGCAAGTTTTTAGGACTTTTTAAGGTCTAAGGGCTTTTTCTTAAAAGCTAGTAGCCTTATTCTATAACTTCTCATGAGGAGACAACCCCAAGTTATCTTGTGTTTAATTTTTTTTGAGTTTGGCAATACACGTATATATAATAATACGGCAACCCCTAAAAGTAAGCCCTCGCCCATCATTTGGAGAAAAACAATAATATAAGTCCCGATAGATAGATAGATAGATAGATAGATAGATAGATAGATAGATAGATAGATAGATAGATACTGTAGATAATGAAAGTTTGATTGGCAGTATAGATATTCAAAAAATGTGATGTTATACAGTGGAACCTTGGTTTACGAGAACAATCCGTTCTGGGCCTATGCTTGTAAACCAAGTTACTTGTCTAGCAAAGCAAAATTTCCCACAGGAAATAATGGAAGCTCAGACAATTCGTTCCACAACTTGTGCAATGCCCCATCCTGGTCCCATATTGTGCCATTCCAAACACGCACACACATATTATGCTCACCTTACCCTCCGTCCCCTTGGTGGCCTCCTTTTTCTTGTAGTCCGCAGGTACAGTATGTGTATCCGGCAACCATCGTGACGATGCAGGAGCTTCCGCTGTCAGCGTCAACATCATACGAAGGAGTCGCTTGCCTCTGATTGGCCAGCGCGCTGTCCAATCAGAGGCAAGTGGGTCATGCCTTTGAGAAGCGCTGACAGCGGAAGTTCTCTATCGTCACGATGGTTACCCGATACACATACTGTACCTGCGGACTACAAGAAAAAGGAGGCCGCCGAGGGAACGGAGGTTAATGTGAGCATAATATGTGTGTGCGTGTGTGTTTGTGCGGACTACAAGAGCGGGTCAGAACGCGGTGAAAGTACAGAACCGGAAGTGTGTGCAGTGAGTATTTGATCGTACAGCAAAGCTTGCTCGTAAACTAAGTTACAACTTTACAGAAAGCTTTGCTCATATAGCGAAATACTCACACACCAAGTTACTCGTAAACCGAGGTTCCACTGTTTAAGTATTACATGTTCAAATCTTTTGAAACTAGAATTTGTGGCAAATTGCAAGTCCCCCAATTCCCCTGGCTTCTTCATATCTAATAAATATGTTATAATATACAGAGTACAATAATTTTTGCCCTTAGACATATATTGAATTCTAGGTGCAGGTTGGGGTAATAGTGTGAAATACCGCATTACTCATACAGGACAGCGTGGAATCTCAGCCGGAAGTGTTGGTGGTCACTGCTACGGCTATGAATCCAGGCAGTAGAAGAAGTCCGGGCCCCATCTACAATTAGTCCCAATAATGATCATTTTTCATAATATGATATTTATATTACGCCTCTACCTAACAATGCACTTTGATGATTGACACTGAATAGCAAAGTTACATGAAGTCATATTCTGCTTTAGTAATGGGGAGAATCCATTTATTAGAGGTCAGTTATAAATAAGGCTTTTATCGCATCTTCCACATGGCTGGATTTCGCTTAAAAAGATCAGAGCATTGGCTGGATTCAGATGAACAAATTAATCTATTCTGAGTCTCCGATCCTTTTGTCAAACAAACAAAAATTAATTTCAACAAGTTCATTTTTCATCTGACTTCACTAATCTCTGTATAAACTACACTGTCTATAACAGAGCAAAATAATGCCCGCTCTACCATTGGGAAAAAGCTTTGATGCTGTATGCTCGTTACTTCACTTATGAGGCATTTAGCTTTTTCTATTTTCAGCTTTTAAAATAAATATTATACATTCATGGTGTGTGTGTATATATATATATATATATATATATATATATATAATTTTTTTTTTTATTAATTTATTATTTCATATACTTGTTTTTGTGCAACTAGAGCACAGAAAATAGACAGACACTTTCTTTGATGGTTACTTTTCGGCTTTGTTGTATGGACTGGGACAGATGAGCGGAGTCATGTCACTATTTTAGAGGCCTGTAATTTTGATGCCAGATAGCAGTTTTATTGTACTCAAGCATGAATCAACACTTCACACTCTGATAAAGCTGTATATGTATCAATCTTTTTAGACCATCTATTTGTCAAGGGGCACTTGATCTGTTCCTGTATTGTTATATGGACTCTTTTCAGTCCATTTCATCCAATTCATTGAAGTTGCCATAAAGTACAAACACCTTTCAGCACTGTCTGTACAGACAATACTCTAAGAAGAAGAGTAAGACGTCTGGAAGCCGCTTGTTTTCCTACAGGCTACTTTGGATGTTATATTCCTAACATAACCTAGAGATGAGCAAACCTGCTCGGTTAGCGTTCTCCAATTTTAGATTCGGTACAAGCCTTGGCCGCTTAGTTCAGGCACGGGTTACTAGATGCTTTGCTTAAAAGTCGGTGTGGTGCCCTGGCCTAGCCAGGTCGTCACAGATAACATACAAACAGCCCCCACCCCGATTAGACAGGGACACCAGCCAAACAAAAATCCTTGTTGCCTCCCTCCAGTGTCTGATGTCCACACCAGGTGGGGCGGAGCCAAGAGGTTGGCCCCACCCACCGAGGAGTTCACAGGCCTGGAGGCGGGAAAAGTGACAGTCGAGTGTAGGAGGTGGAAGAGAGAGGAGTAAATACTTGGGTGTCTGGGTTTGTGGCCTAGGCACTGACATCAAGGTTGGCAGACGGTGGTGGCAGTCTGCAGGAGTGGTGGAGCAACGCGGAACCGTAGGACCGGGGTCGGGCGACGGCCCGCCGGTACCGACTGGGGAGCGAAGTGAAGCCAGCACACACAGGCAGGGCCATCGGACCCTGACCGGGCTTGGAGCCGCCGACAATAGTCAGATCCGAATGTGACTGGAACCCCAGGGGTTTCACAACAGCAAAAGTCCCGTATGAAGGCAACAGCCCACACCATGAGGGTATACAGCTACCGCCTAAGGCTAGAGACCCAAGGGTCAGCGTCTGTGGGCAAACGGGCTCCTCCGGTACCCATACACCGGGGAGCGGACTACCATTGGGAATCCATAGTAGTCAGCAGAAGAACATCAAGGTCCAGGGAAAGACAGCCGCCATCACCTGTCCGGGGAGAGACACTGCAGCCGGCTGCGGGACCCGTCCATCCAGCCGTTTGGTTTACCGAGGACTTTGTACCTTTCTTGCTGAGTGAGTACACCTGTGCCATCCGGCACCGCGCCGCGCTGTCCCTGCAACCCTGCACCTCACCAACCCTGCCTCCCCGTCACAACATCACCGGGCCCCGGGACCACCGACCCCTACCCACGGAGGAGGAAAACAACATCCCAGCTGCTCCCTACTATCGCTCCCGGGATCCCCGTCACCAGCAGCGGTGGTGCCCATCTTCACCACGACCCGTGGGTGGCGTCACGGACTAAATCCCCCAAACCAACCACCCCTTTCACTCACGGGCGAGGAGCGCCGCTCGAGTCTCCGGATCCGGCCCACCGCTCGAGCCACCGAGCAGCAGCACCAGCAGCCGCAGCAGCGCCGGACCCAAGCGTTAGCGAGAGCGCAGCAGCGACGGCGTCCTCCCCGCCCGCGACATCGGCAAGACCCTCCTCATTACTAGTCTAGGGCTTAGTGGCAGCTGTGAGCTGCCATTAACCCCTTATTACCCTGATTGTCACTGCAACATGGCAACTAAGAACTGCCTGGTACAGTGCCCTGACTGTCACATCTAATGGATACGACAATCCTGGGCAGCTGTAAGCTCCTATTTTTAGGCTGGGGGACCTAATATCCCTGGTCTCCCCAGCCTGCAAATACCAGCCCCCAGCTGCCAGGCTTTATCTTGACTGGGTGTAAAAATTAGGGGGACCGCATGCCGGTTTTTAAAAATGATTTATTTAAATAATTTTAAAAAAAGTTGCATGTAGTTCCTTTTATTTTGACACACAGCCAAGATAAGCACAGGGCTGAGGGCTGCAGCCTGTAGCCATGGGCTTTATCTGTGCTGGATATCAATAGATGGGGGGATCCTACACCAATTTTATGTATTGATTAATTTATTTTATACCATGATAGACCCCCAGACAGTGTCTGTGATTCCAACCAATCACAGATGCTGTCTGGGGGCGCCGTTTGACTGCAGCCAATCAGAGACAGCAGTGAATGGGGAAAGCAGTGACTATGGATGAAGGATACTGACTGTCTGACTCCTCCCATCTGGTTGTCATCTAGTGGACTGGATCGGTACCACCCCTAGGTGGCCATCCACTGGGTCCAACCCTAGTCTGTCACCAGTCTTTGGTGGAAAAACAGGGATTAATTTGAATGTTTTGATGTTACCGGGACTGGTCTTCTGGGTCCCAGGGGGTAGGCCATGAATCCTGGTAGGATGCAGTACCTTGTAGCTCCTGATGGCTTCAGGGGTGCTACATGTACACTGTAGGAGTTGTGAATGGTGGAGAGCAGTCACATGGTCCAGAGGTGGACTGGAACAGTGAAGACAGAGATCACTAATTATTTTAGTATAAAGGCCGCTTTACACGCTATGACATCGCTAAAGCTACGTCGTTGGGGGTCACAGAATTTGTGACGCATATCCGGCCGCTTTAGCGATGTCGTTGTGTGTGACACCTATGAGAGAATTTGAATCATCGCAAAAAGGTTCAAAATCGCTAATTGGTGACATCCCCCCCTATTCCCAATTATCGTTGCTGCTGCAGGTACGATGTTGTTCGTCGTTCCTGTGGCAGCACACATCGCTATGTGTGACACCGCAGGAACGAGGAACCTCACCTTTCCTGCGGCCGCCGGCAATGCGGAAGGAAGGAGGTGGGTGGGATGTTACGTCCCGCTCATCTCCACCCCTCTGTGGAGACACGGGGCTCAGTGGGTGCTCTCGTCCACTAAAACCCGCCACTTTTAGAAAGACAGCGTGGCTCAGGGCTCATCCCAACTGAACGCCGGCCTCCTTAACCGTGGGCGTAACACTACTCAGACAACACAGGGTGAGGGAACCACAATAATTAGACTTTATTGGATCCCCAAACAATTAACGGCACAACACATAACCATCAAAATACACAAATATAACAGGCAACAGAGTCTCACCCTTCCGCTGGCTCACCAGGGATTTAGAATGTCCTTGCCTCAGAGCTTCCAAGGGCCGCTTACTCCAATCCAGCAGCACCCCGCGTTCGGCGGGCACCCAACGAGATAGGAATAGCGCCAGATTTAGGAAGCTGTCTGAGGTCTGCAAAGTCTGTAACAGGTGACTGAACTGTCCCAACCTGAGTGTCCTCCTTAGGTAGTCCTGGTATGATGTTACAATCCTGGCAGCCGGAGTCGAAATTCCTAGGCTGTGGATATGGTCTCCAACCGGAACCGGAGTCCCTAGATTGAAGCCATAAGATATCCTGATCCTCTAGTCAGCTCCAAAGAGCTTAGACTGGATCCATCAGCATCTATCAACAACCTGGTGGCTTAAAGAAGTCCCTTTTATAGCCACAGCCTTCCACTTAGATACACTGCGTCCTCATCGATTGGTTGGACAAGAGCGCCTCTCCCATTGGATGAATCTCAAGCTGCATGGACAATGTTCATCCAAATGATGTCTACAGAAAGACTGAAGATATCTACATGGAATCTGCAAGTCACAGACTCAACAATGGCTACTAAGGTAATCACATTAGCAATACACAACTACAATACAATGGTTACTGGAAAAGTCTGGAGAACAATACGTCTGGCTTCCAGTGGCCAACACAATTACAATTAGTCAACAAGAGTCTTGTAAAAACAATAAGGGACTTCTCCCCCATCTATAGACAATCTATCATGCTGTCTGTCTGAATTTTAAGAAACTTTAACCCATGAGAGTCCATGTCGTCACACCCTCTGCTTCTATTGGGCAGCCACTTAGTGATGCTGCAGTGACGTCGCTATGACGCCGAACGAACCGCCCCCTTAGAAAGGAGGCGGTTTGCCGGTCACAGCGACGTCGCAGAGCAGGTATGTGCATGTGACGCTGCCGTAGCGATAATGTTTGCTACGGCAGCGATCACCACATATCGGCCATATGACGGGGGCGGTTGCTATCACGCTCGACATCGCCAGCAAATGCTAGCGATGTTGTAGCGTGTAAAGCGGCCTTAAGTGAACTACATCCCAGAAAATCTGCATCACTTAAACATCGCTGAAAATGTATGCTGTTTATTCACCAGGCATGTAACATTTTGACCTTAAAGGGGTTGTCAACTGATTTTATATTGATGGTCTATCTTTAGGATAGGTCATCAATGTCTGATCGGCTGGGATGTGACACACCACAACCTTGCCAATCAGCTGTTCTCGGTGCTGGTGGCAGCAGGAGGCTGGAAATGCTCAGTTCCGGAGATGCCCCGTCAACATATAGTGGCCGCGGCTGAGAATTGCACATCCACCTCCCATTCAAAACAATTAGGGGTGGATATGCAGTACCCGGCCACGATTGCTATCAGTTGACAGGTCAGCTCTATAACTATTTCCGGCTGCCTGCTGCTGCCGCTGAGATAATAATAAATTCACTGCGACTCTTGACTAAGGTGGGCTTTGCACACTACGACATCGCAGGTGCGATGTCGGTGGGGTCAAATCGAAAGTGACGCACATCCGGCGTCGCAGTCGATATCGTAGTGTGCAAATCCTTTTTGATACGATTAACGAGCGCAAAAGCGTCGTTATCGTATCATTGGTGTAGGGTCCGACATTTCCATAATGCCGGTGCAGAGACAGGTACGATGTAGTTCCTCGTTCCTGCGGCAGCACACATCGCTGTGTGTGAAGCTGCAGGAGCAAGGAACATCTGCTACCTGTGTCCCGGCTGCAATGCGAAAGGAAGAAGTGGGCGGAATGTTTACATCCCACTCATCTCTGCCCCTCCGCTGCTATTGGCCGCCTGCCGTGTGACGTCGCTGTGACGCCACACGACCCGCCCCCTTAGGAAGGAGGCGGATCGCCGGCCAGAGCGACGTCGCAGGACAGGTGAGTGCATGTGAAGCTGGTGTAGCGATAATGTTCGCTACGCCAGCTATCACAAGATATTGCTGCTGCGACGGGGGCGGGGACTATCGCGCTCGACATCGCAGCATCAGCTTGCGATGTCGTAGCATGCAAAGTACCCCTAAGACTCAGGCGGGGTCAAAACGTCAAATGACTTCCCAGTCACCTCAATAAATTTAAATATTTTTTTGAATCACAATCTATAAGTGCAGTAAATTTATTATTATCTTGTATTGGACCCATTTTTCACTTGCACCACCACCAACTTGTCTGAGTGCAGACCATTTTGGTCTAACACCGAGAAGAGATGATCGGCGGTGGTGCCGGGTTTTGGACCCCAGCTGAACAGACATGGATAACCTAGCCTCAGGATAGGCCATCCATGTAAATTGTCTTTGTCAATCATACTAATACGCTTAAATCACCTTCCCTACCTACAACCCCTAATCACAATTAACCAATCATCTACTTATAGAAGAAGATCTTTTAAATATAGATAAGCTATGAAATATTTCACAATGTGTAATCTACATCCTTATTCCACAATAATTATGGTCAAAAGGGCACCAAGAATAAATAGAATAGTTTTAATGAGTAGAGAATTTACAATTGATGATGTACCAATGGGTGAAGGCATGCAACCAACTTGTTGCATAATTGTCAGCTTCAGGTTGCATATTTCATCTGATCAGCTTATTTCAGCTTTGAGAGGAGATCTAAATTGTAAATGGAATCAGTACAGCATGACTCCATTCACCAAGGCTATATCATCCATAGCGACAGACCACGAATCAGGTCTCTGCTTGTTGCCACAATTTCAGCAGTATCTGCATCCTCAGAAATTAATAGTGTACTAGAGAGCCAATGGTTCCCTCATCCACCACTTAGCCAGCAACTGTTAGTCTGAGACTCAGAGCACTGCAGGCACGATGACATTGTGGTGCCCCTGAGGTGTCAGTCGCCAGAGGGTACTGCACCTCATTTAAGTTCCATACCACACAAACTCATACACACAACTAGGTTGCCCTCCCCAATGGGGACCGTGCTAGGGTCGGGTCTTAAGGCAGTCACCAAACATGGGGGGCTGCCACCCACTAGTAACAGGGAACCGGGGGAGGAGCAACAGTTAGAGTTCTCCGGCAGGACAGGTAAGGAGCAGACGAGTTCTACCGGTAGATCTGGTGGGACGAAGGATTCAATACGGTCACCAAGGGGAGAGCTTCATTGCTTCCTCGGGACTGGGGAAGTGCAGGGTGCAGAATCCTAGGGTGGAACAGACTTCACGTTGTATCACCAGAATCTGCAGGACAGGGGGATTGTATGTCCCTCTAGCCTTCACAGTTCCCGGAGCACAGTGCTATATAGGGTCCGGAATTGGGATCTAAGTCAGGCCCCACCACAGACCCGTGGCACCTGCATACGGGACAGGAGCAAACACTTTAAAAACCGGGGTCCCCCAAGCAGCTTCAGGCCATGGGGATCCATGTCTATAGGCGCTAGAGTGAAGGGCCCACCAACCACCATACCAGGTCTGACCTCCAACGGATCCAGGATCGACTGGGGCCCATCACAGCAGTGACCGTTATCTCCCGGGCAATCTAAGAACTGTGAGTAACAGACCTGGAACTGCAGCAGCTGACTCAGCCTTTTGATTGCCGGCACTGCCGCCCCACGCTTCGGCGCCAACGGCCACTACTCCCCTCATCATCCTCCCCGGGGCCCGCTCCACCTGTGGGGAGCAGAACCATCCTTGCTGCTACAACCATCCGCCCCGGAGGACAGCTACAGCAACGGCGGCTAATCCCTGGCCACGTACCGCAGGTGGCGTCACAAGACAATCCTCCTCATCCTCATCCACTACTACGCTCATCCTCTCCGTTCCCTCATCCATCCCTTTTATTGTACACCTCGGGGCCACGTAGCCGGGCAGGGTCACATGTGACATCCCCTAACCCGACATCACTGGCGACGAATAACGTTTAAACCCTTTCCCCGTTGTTGCTACAACATCACTACATCACCCCTCCTGTGTGAAACCTCAGTCCTCACACTACATAGGTTGAGCAGCACACTGGGAGAATGAGGGTGGGTAAATAATGTTTAATTTTAAATGTCACTACTTGTAATGGCATCATGCTGTGTTTGTGTCACCCTAGGTACAGGGAAGTACCAAGTGAGAGTTGAAAGGTAAGGAAAGAGGACCCCCGTGAGTCTGTGGAAGGGGGACATGATGACCCCTGACTAAACATACTGCTGGTCATTGGGGTCCTTCATTTCATAGATAGGTTTTGCACCTATGTGCCGAGTCGGATACCTGACCCTAGGTATCCCTAATGCTGGACCTTAAATAGGGAACAGGTGGGATGATTTCTTCGTCAACCCCACCAAATGCTAAAGGAAGACACAAGGAGGACACACATGGGAAAAAGCATGAACTACTTATCCACAAATGACTTAAGCAGACGTTTAGCGAAGCTTCAGCAACAATACAACAAATGAGTACAAGCCACCTCCTTACAACCAGAGCTAGAATGAACTGGATAATATCACCAGCACAAGTCCAGGAAAGAAAGCAGTATTTAAACACCAAAAGAATTCTGATAATCAGCAGATGAGTGGAAGGTGAGATCTTGCTGGGTCCAAAAGGAGGAGAGATGAGAATCCAGCACGAATATACAATGAATATTGACAGCAGGAACAATAGGAAGTCAAGGAACTTTTTGAGCAGCCAAACGCTGTGACCTTCTATTGCCAGAAACCACGTGACTTATTGTCACTAGTGGCACACCTGTGACAGTTTGAGGGTGACTGTGGGGGACCTTCATATTAAGTGAGGGACTGTGGGGGCTATCATACTGACTGAGAGGCTGTGGTTGCTATCACACTAAATGAAAGGTGGTGGGTTCATAACACTGAGTGGAGAATGTGGGGGACATTGTATTGAGAGGGGGTGGGATGTAGAGGCTATCATGCTTAGTGGGGAGTTGAGTGATGGGCTATAGTCATCAAAGTGTGGTCATGATACTGTATGTAGTATAAATACGGGGACATCATAGTGTGGAGGGACACTGTGCGGTGGGGTTATTATACTGTGTTTATTGCACTGTGGAGTCACCATAGTTTACATGTCGGTGAACTTTGAGGTGAAATTGGGGGGGTGATATCATTGTGGTGATACCATACTTTATGAGTGTGGGGACATTTATAGAGTCATCATATTCTTAGGGGCTTTACAAGGGTTATTGTTGATGGAGACACTAAGAGGCGGTACATGTTCCCCTTCATGAATATGAAATTGGAAGATATGACCATGCCAAAGGGGTACTTTGCACACTACGACATCGCAAGCCGATGCTTGCGATGCCGAGCACGATAGTCCCCACCCCCGTCGCAGCAGCAATATCATGTGATTGCTGCCGTAGCGAACATTATCGCTACGGCAGCGTCACATGCACTCACCTGCCCTGCGACATCGCTCTGGCCGGCGACCCGCCTCCTTACTAAGGGGGCGGGTAGTGCAGCGTCACAGTGACGTCACACGGCAGGCGGCCAATAGAAGCGGAGGGGCAGAGATGAGCGGGACGTAAACATCCCGCCCACCTCCGTCCTTCTGCACGGCCGGCGTGAGCCGCGGTGACGCAGGTAGGAGATGTTCCTCGCTCCTGCAGCTTCTCACACAGCGATGTGTGCTGCCGCAGGAACGAGGAACAACATCGTACCGTCGCTGCAGCTACATTATAGAAATGTCGGACACTACACCGATGATACGATTACGACGCTTTTGCGCTCATTAATCGTATCATAAAGGATTTACACACTACGATATCGACAGCGACGCCGGATGTCCGTCACTTTCGATTTGACCCCACCGACATCGCACCTGCGATATCGTAGTGTGCAAAGTACCTCAAAAGGTTGAGGTGGAAGGTTTTACCCTCTCTGTACGCCCCTGCCATTCATTGTGTTCTGACCATTGATGCAACTCGATGCCAAGATATTTCAATAGAAGCCGATATATTGTTCTCTGTAACAGCGGCTTCATCTGCTGTTCTAGCTCCATTTACTGTTTCCATCCGACCACTGTCAGAGCTGATAACTGATGTTGGTGGGGGTGCTGGGAGTCAGACCTCCACCAATCTTATACTAATGACCTATCTTGAGGATGTCATGAGCCTGGACAACCCCTTTAATGAATTTCGTGGGAAGATATGTGGGTATACATCTTTATTTCTATGCCTGCTATATTCCGAGGTGTTGAGGCACCATGCTTTGGTATGAAGTGCCAATATTCCGACTCCTATCAAACAGCTCTGTGGTGTTCCTGACACCTAACAGTTGCAAATATTCAATTATAGTTTGTTACTATTAAACAGTCTAGTTTGAGTGATACAAAGAGCCGGGCCGGCATATAGAGCTTGTTTGCTCTGATCAAAGCTCATCATTTTAGAATTGCCTCACACACACACCAAGCCAGTGAAGCGATCCTGCACTAATGAGCTCTAATTGGAATGAAACAGTAATGTATCTCTTGACTTTGTTAACATGCTACTGCGCTTTTAAACTGTGTGGATGGCGATAATTAGGAAACATGCGATGCATAAAAATGGAGCTATTATCATCATCACAGGGACATAAAACAGGCTCATGTAAAGGTTGCAAAATTATAGTAAAAAGATGATGGCACCAAAAATGGATTACTTCAAAAATCGGATTTGTTTTCCTTTATTAAAGAGGTAAGTTTGGACTTTCCATTCCGCATTAGACTCCGGTAATAGCATAGTTGATGGCTGTTCTTTACTCATTCCCATTCATCGTGCTAATGAAATACAAAGACTTATTTAAACAAATGTCTGAAAACGCAAGTCTGGCTTGACATCTAGGGTACTGGGTTGAGTGAGAAAATGGCTACAATATCGAGCAAGTAGACATGGGGCGAAACATGACGTCACTAAGCCTGATGGGGTTTTTGCATCCTGGGATCCTGGAAGTGCTGCTTGTTGATGGTATAAGATGTGCTTCTATTTACTGCTATTGAGTAGGATTGATTTGCCGCTTAAACGTCCAAGTCGGTACTTGGTGGCAGCTGGACTGGTGTCCTATGAGATTCCTTCAGAGGCATTCTAATGCTGGCATGAAAGGCTATCTTAGTCAGAAGCTGCGCCCAGGATGCCAACATTCAAGTGCCAGCTGAGGAACTTTGCATGAACTTGGCTTGGCTGCCATAAAGTAGCCAGATCTTGCATCCAAGTCAGTATTCCATGGCAGCTGGATTAGGATCCTGCGAATTAACTGAATCATGAATGCCAAAATCTTGGGCACCTATATTTATTTAGACACTCCCATAACAACAGAGAGTCATGACATCAAAGGGGCCTAAGAATCAGAAAAGGTTTCCAGGATGATGTCATGTGATGTCATGTGGGCCTAGTAATCAGAAGAGTTACCCAGGATGATGTCATGATGACATATGGGCCTTTTAACCAGAAGAGGTACCTAGGATGATGTCATGATGACATGTGGGCCTAGTAATCTCAAGAGGTGCCCAGGATGAAGTCATGTTGACATGTAGGCCTAGTAATCAGAAGAGGTGCCCAGGAAGAAGTCATGATGTCATGTGGGCCTAGTAATCAGAAGAGGTGCCCAGGATGAAGTCATGTGATGTCATGTGGGCCTAGTAATCAGAAGAGGTCCCCAGGATGAAGTCATGTTTACTTGTAGGCCTAATATTTAGAAGAGTTGTCCAGGATGAAGTCATGATGTCATGTGGGCCTAGTAATCACAATAGGGACCCAGGATGAAGTCATGATGAAATGTAGGCCTAGTATTTAGAAGAGGTGCCCAAGATGAAGTCATGATGTCATGTGGGCCTATTAATCAGAAGAGGTGCCATCAGAATAGGTGAGCAGGATGAAGTCATGATGACATGTAGACCTAGTGTTTAGAAAAGTTGCCCAGGATGAAGTCATGATGACATGTGGGCCTTTTAATCAGAAGACATGCTCAAGATGAAGTAATGATGTCATGTGGGCCTAGTAATTAGAAGAGCTACCCTGGATGCCAGCCTTTGTGTATCAACTAAGGACATTTGCAGAATGCTGGAGTGGCTGTCATGTAAGATTGATGTGGACACTGGATCAGGGTTCTGCAAAACTTTTTTCTCAAATCTACCACACAGTATAATGGTCTTGTTATACTCAATGCATTTTGTATCTATTCAGTCAGTTTAATGGAAAATGAAGGTCTTCAAGGTAAACTTGCCCCTGGGAGTCTTGTGGTTGCCATAATGCATTTTCCTATTTGGTTATACATGATATCAAAGTGCCTCATCATGGTTACACAGCTTTTAAATTAATAAACTCGTGACCAACCCTATCCATCAGAAAAGGAAGTAATATATTTCGTAGTTTCTTTCATTTACAAGGGAGGATAAGAATTTATTAAGTGGCGACAGGTTCTCAAAAATCTTACCATATGATACCCTCAAAATTTGCTCTACAACACTGACTAAATGTCCTCTGTCTTTGGCACAATTGACCACTCCCTCCTTCAATAGTTCTTCTCTTCCTTTGGCAACAGAGATTTTGCCCTCTCTTGAATCTCATCATACTTCACTTAACGCTCATTTAGCAACACCCATTGCCATACTACCTCCTCATTTCACCTTCTCTCTGTCAGTGTCTCTCAAAAACTTGGGCCCCTACTCTTCTCCATCTATACCTTTGGCCTGGGAGACATAAGTTCCTAGGATTTCCAGTAAAACGTGTACGCTGATGACACTCAAATCTATCTTTATGGCCCAGATGTCAACTCTCTGCTCTGCTGTTGAGAATCCCAGCCATATTTTTCTTTTTCTCATTACACTTTGTAAAACTAAATCTAGACATAACCAAACCAAATATTTCCTCCATCCCACTCAACACCCCATACCCGATTGTGACGGGGTCCTTCTCCCATATCACACAATCAACAGAGCGAGAGATGGCGGTACAATCCAAAGAGCATTTATTCCAAGCAAATCAAATGGTCCATAACATAATCCTCCACACAGAGGGTAAAAATAGACCAGAAATATGAATATGAATATAATTCAATGTGATAAATGTCCTGGGCTCTCTGAGAAGTCCCAGCTTCTCCCAGAGGTTTAATCTTCATCCTTCTCTCTTCAAGTTCACAACAGACTGCCTGAATCTCCCAGGTAAGCAGAGAGTTTACAGTAGGTGGACGCTAGGCCCACCTCCTCCCACACCCAGGGACGGAAGCACCTCAAGAGGCTATAACCTTGCAATATAGGGGGTGATTACTTACAAACAATACAATGTACACAGAAGCAGTACAAATAATGGACAGTGAACCAAGCTTAAAATAGGAATCTGTATAGCAATATACACCTCCCCCCATATCCCACCATCACACCGATCTATCACTATTAATGACCGCACACACGTTCCATTGTATCACAAGTCCACTACCTTAGTGTAACCATTGACTCTACCTTGTCCTTTAAATCACTCATTCCCAAGTCCTTACCACCTCTTGCCACCTCCAACTCGAAAATATTTCTAGAATTTATCCGTTGTTCAACCACAAATCTACTAAAATAATAGTGCATGGTCTCACCATCTCCCTTCTTGACTACAGCATCTTCACTTGTGACCTCCCGACTAATACTGTTGCAACTCTCCAGTCTGTCCTTAACTCTGCTGACCAAATAATCCACATCTCCCCTCTGCCAATCCTTTCACTGTCTTCTAGTTTCCAATAAATCCAGTTCAAACTTCAAACAATAACCTACAAAGCCGTCCATAGTCTGTCTCCTCCATACAGTTAGGTCCAGAAATATTTGGACAGTGACACAATTTTGGCGAGTTGGGCTCTGCATGCCACCACATTGGATTTGAAATGAAACCTCTACAACAGAATTCAAGTGCAGATTGTAACATTTAATTTGAAGGTTTGAACAAAAATATCTGATAGAAATTGTAGGAATTGTCACATTTCTTTACAAACACTCCACATTTTAGGAGGTCAAAAGTAATTGGACAAATAAACCAAACCCAAACAAAATATTTTTATTTTCAATATTTTGTTGCGAATCCTTTGGAGGCAATCACTGCCTTAAGTCTGGAACCCATGGACATCACCAAACGCTGGGATTCCTCCTTCTTAATGCTTTGCCAGGCCTTTACAGCCGCAGCCTTCAGGTCTTGATTGTTTGTGGGTCTTTCCGTCTTAAGTCTGGATTGGAGCAAGTGAAATGCATGCTCAATTGGGTTAAGATCTGGTGATTGACTTGGCCATTGCAGAATGTTCCACTTTTTTGCACTCATGAACTCCTGGGTAGCTTTGGCTGTATGCTTGGGGTCATTGTCCATCTGTACTATGAAGCGCCATCCGATCAACTTTGCGGCATTTGGCTGAATCTGGGCTGAAAGTATATCCCGGTACACTTCAGAATTCATCCGGCTACTCTTGTCTGCTGTTATGTCATCAATAAACACAAGTGACCCAGTGCCATTGAAAGCCATGCATGCCCATGCCATCACGTTGCCTCCACCATGTTTTACAGAGGATGTGGTGTGCCTTGGATCATGTGCCGTTCCCTTTCTTCTCCAAACATTTTTCTTCCCATCATTCTGGTACAGGTTGATCTTTGTCTCATCTGTCCATAGAATACTTTTCCAGAACTGAGCTGGCTTCATGAGGTGTTTTTCAGCAAATTTAACTCTGGCCTGTCTATTTTTGGAATTGATGAATGGTTTGCATCTAGATGTGAACCCTTTGTATTTACTTTCATGGAGTCTTCTCTTTACTGTTGACTTAGAGACAGATACACCTACTTCACTGAGAGTGTTCTGGACTTCAGTTGATGTTGTAAACGGGTTCTTCTTCACCAAAGAAAGTATGCGGCGATCATCCACCACTGTTGTCACCCGTGGACGCCCAGGCCTTTTTGAGTTCCCAAGCTCACCAGTCAATTCCTTTTTTCTCAGAATGTACCCGACTGTTGATTTTGCTACTCCAAGCATGTCTGCTATCTCTCTGATGGATTTTTTCTTTTTTTTCAGCCTCAGGATGTTCTGCTTCCCCTCAATTGAGAGTTCCTTAGACCGCATGTTGTCTGGTCACAGCAACAGCTTCCAAATGCAAAACCACACACCTGTAATCAACCCCAGACCTTTTAACTACTTCATTGATTACAGGTTAACGAGGGAGACGCCTTCAGAGTTAATTGCAGCCCTTAGAGTCCCTTGTCCAATTACTTTTGGTCCCTTGAAAAAGAGGAGGCTATGCATTACAGAGCTATGATTCCTAAACCCTTTCTCCGATTTGGATGTGAAAACTCTCATATTGCAGCTGGGAGTGTGCACTTTCAGCCCATATTATATATATAATTGTATTTCTGAACATGTTTTTGTAAACAGCTAAAATAACAAAACTTGTGTCACTGTCCAAATATTTCTGGCCCTGACTGTATATCTCCAAATTAATTTGCCGATACCTCCTCACAAGTAATCTCTGGTCCTCCTTTTTTCTTCTGCTCTCATACACTCCTCAAATCAATCGCCTCCAAGATTTCTCCTAGACATCCCCAGTACTCTGGATCTCCACATGTTTGATTGCCTTCTACATTCGGAATCATCCCACGCAACCTGAAAACTCATGGCCACCAATAAATCCATTGCCTCCTCACCACCACCGGAGCTGCTCCAACCTCTCAGCCTATTATCTTATTGCCATTACCCTGTAGATTACGATAATAACTTACATGATACATTATGCAACCCTCAGGACTGTATACTCTATTCACACGGCATTACTATTCTGAATATTGCAGATGGTTGTGTTTATTTTAGAGACGCACTTGCACTTTTAATTTAGCACAGCGGTATGTAGAGTTCAGCCATCTGTGGAGAATCGCACCCTTCATAATGTGGAGGAGATAGTAGAAATATCACCTGGTGATCTTAACTTGTACTGATAGGCAGATGAACTAATTCTAAGCTGACTTTTCTCAATGTCATTTGTGCGGCGGCTCTGGGGACTTTCTTGAG
Organism: Anomaloglossus baeobatrachus; assembly: GCF_048569485.1. Classification (NCBI taxonomy): domain Eukaryota; kingdom Metazoa; phylum Chordata; class Amphibia; order Anura; family Aromobatidae; genus Anomaloglossus; species Anomaloglossus baeobatrachus. The sequence goes on from NC_134354.1 coordinate 754,232,959, forward strand.
TGAAGACAGTCTAACGAATTAGAGCAATTTAAACTTATAGCATAGAGTACTGAGTAAATGCAGAAGTATCAGCTGGCAAGAAAACTTTGGATTCATGCTATAACGTGCTTTACTAGATTTATAGACAGCCAATCTGAACAACTAGACTATAGGGTACTTTACACACAATGATATCACTAACGATATATCGTCGGAGTCACAGTGTTCGTGACGCACATCCGGCAGATTAGCGATATCGTTGTGTGTGACTAAAAGGAGCGACGATTAACGATTGCAAAAACGTCATAAATGGTTGATCATTGACACGTCGCTCCTTTTCATAATATCGTTGGTGGTGCATGCCGCTCGTTGTTCCTTGTTTCTGCGGCAGGACACATCTCTATGTATGACACCGCAAAACGACGAACATCTCCATACCTGCAGCCGCCGGCAATGAGGAAGGAAGAAGGTGGGCGGCATCTTCCGGCCGCTCATCTTTGCCCCTCCTCTGCTATCGGGCGGCTGCTTAGTGACGCCACTGTGACGACGAACGAACCGCCCCCTTAAAGGAGAGATTGTTTGGTGTCCCCAGCGACGTCACTAAGCAGGTATGTGCGTGTGACGCTGCCGTAGCGATATTGTTCACTATGGCAGCGATCACCCCCATGACGAAACAGCGACGTGGGCAGGTGCTATCGCGCACAACATCGCTAGCTATCGCTAGCGATGTCGCAGTGTGTAAAACACCCTTCAGGCTGTGTGCACACAGTGCATTTTTTATTTAATTCTTGATGCGTTTTTGTAGTGCAGTTTTGTCATAAAACTGCAAGCAAATTCTTAAAGTCATCCAAGAAATTCTAAAATAAAATCCATTTATTAAGTCTAGATTAAAATATACATGCGATCAAAAGTAGCTACAGAGCATGTGGAAACACAAGGCAACGCGTTTCTGACTTTTTTGGGCGTTGACTAAGGACCATAACAGTTAGAAATGCGTTGCCTTTGGTTTTTATACTGCGTGCGCTATACCTACTGTGTCTTTTTACTCGCTTGCATATTTTAATCTAGACCGAATAAATGGGTTTTATTTTAGAATTGCTTGGATCATTTTTGTACAGGTCTTTAATCAATCATTTTTCTATATTATAACAGTGCTATTTTACTGAGACAGAGCGCTAATTCTCCTGCATTGACCTTAACAGGGAAAAAGCTGACTGCATAGAATGTATACACTGAACTCAATAGTAAACCAGTATGCAATTGTCTTCCAAGCTCCCTCTACTGGTGGCTGTAGGTAGCAACAATTTATCATTTAGGAAGGTTACTCGTGCTTTAAAATTTTAAACCAATTATCTTATTGCAGAAAATGAAGCGACAATTAAAGTTGAAACTAGAAGTTTACATAACACATCTGCATGTTCTTCTCCCTATCTGACATGGAAACATAAATCTTTTCCATTTTAGGTCAATAAGGAATCAAAATTATTTATATTTGCCAAATGCCAGAATAATGAGAGAGAGAAAGAGCGAATGTTTTAAGTCATTTTTATTACTTTCAGCAAAGTCAAAAGTTTACATACACTAAGACTATGATGATGTCATGTCTTTGGAAGCTTCTGATAGGTTTATTTGCAACATTTGAGTTAATTAGAGACACACAAGTGGATGTATTTTAATGCACACCTGAAACACACTGCGTCTTTGTGTAGCATTAGAGGAAAGTCAAAAGAAATCAGCCAAGATCTCAGCAAGGGAATTGTGGACTTGCACAAGTCTGGTTCATCCTTGGATTCTATTTCCAAATACCTGAAGGTGCCTTCATCTGTACAAACAATTATATGCAAGTACAAACAAGATGGGAATGTCCAGCCATCATACCGCTCAGGAAGGAGACAGGTTCTGTGTACCAGAGATGAACATGTTTTGGTCAGACATGTGCATATTAACCCAAGAACAAAAGCAAAAGACCTTGTGAAGATGCTGCCAGAAGCTGGTAAGATGGTGTCATTATCCATAGGGACACATGTACTATATTAAAATAGGCTGAAAGACCACTCTGTTAGAAGGCTTTACTCCAAAAAAAAAAACATAAAAAGGCCAGATTAATTTTTTCAAATGCACACAAGAACAAAGACCTTAATTTTTGGAGACATCCTGTGGTCTGACAAAACTAAAATTGAACTCTTTGGCTATAATGACCATTGTTACATTTGGCAGCATCATGTTGTGGTGTTGTTTTGCTGCAGGAGGGCTGGTGCACTTCACAATATAGATGGCATCATGAGGAAAGAAGATTATGTGGCAATACTGAAGCAACATCTCAAGACATCGGCCAGGAAGTTAAATGGGCGCAAATGGGTCTTCCAAATGGACAATGACATGAAGCTACTGCCAAATTGGTTACAAAGTGTCTTAAGGATAACACGGTCAATGTTTCGGAGTGGCCATCACAAAACCCTGATCTCAATCCTGTTCAAACATTTATGGGCAAAGCTGAAAAGGCCGGTGCGAGCAAGGCGACCTACAGACATGGCTCAGTTACACCAGTTCTGTCAAGAAGAATGGGCCCAAATTCCTACCAACTATTGTGAGAAGCTTGTAATAGAGTTTAGGGGCAATAGTGCCACATACTAATGAAATGTATGTAAATGCCTGACTTTGTAGAAAGTAATACAAATGCCTTAAAACATTCTCTCTCTCTCATTATTCTGGCATTTGGCAAATATAAATTCATTTGGTTACTAATTGACCTAAAATAGGGAAGGTTTATTCTGATTTCTTGTCAGATAGTGAGAAAAACATGCAGAGGTGTCTATTTAGATAGTGGATGGAAACGTCTGATTGCATTATTATTTATTTATTTATTATTTAAGCTCCACTGTGCTGTACATGTGAATAGAGCTTACATACATATATAAATATAAAAAAACCAATGATTAAACAGAAACAGCTTGGTATAGAGAGATAGAGGACCCTGATCTCAGGGGCTTACAATCTACAGAGTAATGGGGAAGGAGATAATAGTTCAGGGAGTTGCAGCAGCTCCGATTGTAGTGTGGTCATTGCAGGTTGCAGATCTTCCTGAAGAAATGAGTTTTCAGGTTGCATCATAACATTTGTATCAGTTGTGCTAAATGGTCACGGTTTCTGTGCCATTTTGGCTATCAGAATTAATGACCTGTTGCTGTAATTCACTGCTTTAATACAAGGTAGTATATTAAGCCAGCAAAACTGCTTTCAAGCACCTTTATCTTTCCCCACAGCTAGGCTGTGAGATTGGGACTGAAAAACTATTCATGAATGTCTTAAGCTCTTTGCACTTGGCCTCCCGAGCGGCATTGTAGTGGAAATGAAAAGTAGAAAGCAAATCATTATTTTTATATTCATTAGAGTATTAAAACTATGGCAAAGCATTGTATTACATGATGCTATGGGGCTAGTTACAAGTAAGTCATCACCGAGGGCTGATTAGCACTTCACGTGCAGAACTGCTAGGCCTGACACACCGGTGCTAAATGTTATTGTTTTACTCTATAAAAATATAAGTTTCAATGGCTGTCGGGATTTACATCTTACTAAAGCTGCAGATTTTAATTACCAATTCTTAAACTATTTTTCACTGCTTTAGAAAATGCATTCTGAAGTACTCTGTTAATACAAGAGTTTAAGGGATATTCTCTTTGAGCTACAAGCTCAACACATTCTCTATGGGCCACTATTATATTTTTTTTTCTATATGCCACTACTCAATACATTTTTTATGTGCCCCCACTATATATATTATCTACTGAATGGGCCATAACTCCAAACATTCTCTATGGGCCACCACTCAATAATGTTGTCTATGGTTAACCACTCAATACATTCTCTATAGGCTACCACTCTATATATTATTTATAGGCCACCACTTAATGCAGTCTCTATGGGCTATCACTCTATATATTATCTTTGGGCCACCACTCTATACATTCTCGATGGTCAACCACTTAATACATTCTCTATGGGCCATCATTCAATACATTCTCCATGGTTAACCACTCAATACATTGTCTATGTGCCACCAGTCTATACATTCTCTATGGTCAACCATTCAATACATTTTCTATGTGCCACCACTCTATACATTCTCTATGGTCAACCACTCAATACATTCTCTATGGGCCACCAGTCTATACATTCTCTATGGTCAACCACTCAATATATTCTCTATGGGCCACCGCTCTATACATTCTCTATTGTCAAACACTCAATACATTCTCTATGGGCCAGCACTCTATACATTCTCTATGGTCAGCCACTCAAGACATTCTCTATGGGCCACCACTCTATACATTCTCTATGGTCAAACACTCAATACATTCTCTATGGGCCACCACTCAATACATTCTCTATGGGCCAGCACTCTATACATTCTCTATGGTCAACCACTCAATTTTGTTTTGAGTTGTTCTTTCAGGACCCTATGAGAGATCACATATCACATTATAGTCCAAGGTGCTACGTACCATCTGGATGTGGTGACTTGAAAACCGAAACATTACATTCATACATTCGGCAACCCCTATTCTCAATGCTATATAAGTATACTACCACAATAAAGCTGATCTTTATCTTCTACTAGACTTGTATATTGGCCAGGTATAGATTTTTATAGCTAAAAGGGATTGGTGTAGATATTGGGAGAGCACCAGGGGCTTTAGTTTAGTGAGCTCAGCGGTTTCAGTCACACCTGGGTCCTGGAATTCAGATGGAACTAATGGTCCCTTTGGCTCAGATAAAAAGACTTTGACTATGAAAGACCTGTGATAGTAGGGGGACCTTTACGACATTTTGCAATGGGGGCTTACAAGCCTAGTTATCTAGTGCTAATTTTTATAGTCTTTATAAAGGATATGATGCTCACACGATCTTCTGGGGTGGGACTTAAGGCTGTTCTGCTTTATAACCAAATGAGCAATGCCTCATAAATATTAGTGCTAAAAAAAAAAATAACCACATCTATACAAGAGAATGACAGATTTAAATATGGGTCCAGCTATCTAGTGCTAATTTTTATAGTCTTTATGAAGGATATGGTGCTCACACGATCCTCTGGGGTGGGACTTAAGGCTCTCCTGCTTTATAACTCAATGAGCACTGCCTTATAAAAATTAGTGCTAAATAAAAATAACCTAATCTTTGCAACTGTAAAAACTGGAAAAGTTGACACTAAAGGGCGCTTTACACACTGCGACATCACTACCGATATATCGTCGGGGTCACATCGTTAGTGACGCACATCCGGCGCCAGTAGCGTCATCGCAGCGTGTGACACAAATGAGCGACGATCAACGAGCACAAAAATGTGAAAAATCGTTGCTCGTTGACACGTTGTTCCTTTCCTTAATATCGTTGCTGTTGCAGGTACGATGTTGTTCGTCGTTCCTGTGCAGCACACATCGCTATGTGTGAGTCCGCAGGAGCGACGAACATCTCCTTACCTGCGTCCACCGGCAATGCGGAAGGAAGAAGGTGGGCGGGATGATCCGGCCACTCATATCCGCCCCTCCTCTGCTATTGGCCAGCCGCTTAGTGACGCCGCAGTGACGTCGCTATGACGCTGAACGCACCTCCCCCTTGAAGGAGGGATTGTTTGGCAGTCACAGCGACGTCGCTGACCAGGTATGTGCGTGTGACGCTGCCGCAGCGATAATGTTCGCTACAGCAGCGATCACCAAATGTCGCAAGAGCAACGGGGGCGGATGCTATCGCGCACGACATCACTAGAAATCGCTTGCGATGTCGCAGTGTGTAAAGCACCATTTAGTGTTCGATTTCCCTTAAGCACCCCCACAGGGGGAATAAAATATTACATGGTGTATTTATATCAATAGGTTTTCAATGTAATGGATGACATGACTGGTCCGCCATATTCTGGCCGAGAGATACGAGTCTTGAACAAAAGTCCATCCTCTAATAAGTCACTACTCCCTGATATAGTAAATGAAATTGAGTTTTCTCAATCAAACAGACCCTTTGAGCTCTTTCTAATAATAATAACATCAATGCTTTCAAGGAAATAATAAAAAAAAAACATCTGTACAAATTTTTCTTCAATGTCTCAGGAATGCAATCAGACTAATATGCCCTTTCTGTGGACTGAACAAGGCAATTAACTTTATACGTTCCTCGCTTTCATTATCTACATGGTCTGATGACCTTTCCCTTTAATACTTGTCAGAACAAATATTACTGGATGGAAGAATAGTCACACTTTTATGTTTAACTTAATTAAATGACGGAGTAACAACAATAATCTTTAGGCGGAAAATGTTTCCAATGTTTTAAGCTCTTAAAGATTAAAAAAAAAAAAGAAAGAAAAAAAAGTGGCTTAAAGTGACGCCTGCAAGCGGAAATCTGCAAGACTGGGTTTGAATTGAGTCGTATTTAGTTATATACGCTGAAGTGAACCTATTGGAAAGTCGAATTAAGAAAATCACGGATAAAGCTGAAATTTTCCCTAACAATTAAGAGCAAATAAAAGAATTATAAGTCTGAATTCTAGCAAATACCTCTTCTGTAAAACCCTTTTAATCGACTTAAAATGTAAAACCTTTCTGTTTAGTAATTTTTTAAGTAGTATTGGCCTCTTACTCTGTAGATACTGGATTATACTAATTAATAGCAGCTATGGCAGTATTTAAAGTCTCTCCTCTCAATCATATATGCTAGGCTCATCCAGCTACTACACGAGTGCCTCCCTCCTGTACCAGCCATTGCACTGGTTACCCATCCACTATAGAATATAATTTCAAACTTACATAATAGAAGAGAGTAAGGTAGCTCAGCTGTCATGAAAATAAACAATATTAGTAATAATAAACTTGGGCACACAAGCAGGTTTTTTGCACAAAAAAGAAAATGTCCACTTTAATAACAAAATTTGTAGAGAAATGATACACAAAAAAGATTGTGTACACACTATCCTTGTATACACCTCCAACGTTTCGGCTAAAGTATAGCCTTTATCAAGGATTATCTCTTATTTATATGCAAAATGATCCTGTCAGCAGGAAAAGCCATATAATGAATGAGAAAAAAGCTTAGGGCTCAAGATGTCCTGTGGATGTACAGTATGAACAAATCGCACAAAAAGGAATAATGTGCTATATGCTAAGATCACTGTGTGAAAGGGTTGTGCGGAGACTGGTCCTGCCTGTAATACACAGCCATTACTTAAACACCTCCCTCTGACTTGCGCCATACATATACAGTGGATGTTCTGAAAGAGTTAATATAAAATAATAAAAATAATAATTATAATTAATATGTTAATATTAATATTTAGAATAATGAATTTCATATTTTTGGTTCATCACTCCCTAACAGTAAGGTGGCCACTTGTGGAAATTAATTTCTCACCCCTGTTCTATTATGTATAGCCCTGCACCTAAGTGAAAAAAAATTGCGCTCCCACATGATACATCGGAGCTGCGGAGCACACACCTTTAAACATGATACATTGGGGCTGGGGAAGCCCACACATTTGAACATGATACATCAGGGCTGGGGGAGCCCACACCTTTAAATATGATACATCGGGGCAGGGGGAGCCCACACCTTTATATATGATACATCGGGGCAGGGGGAGCCCGCACCTTTAAACATGACACATCGGGGCAGGGGGAGCCCGCACCTTTAAACATGACACATCGGGGCAGGGGGAGCCCACACCTTTAAATATGATACATCGGGGCAGGGGGAGCCCGCACCTTTAAACATGACACATCGGGGCAGGGGGAGCCCACACCTTTAAACATAATACATTGGGGCTAGAAGAGCTCACATCTTTAAACATGATACATTGGAGCAGGGGGGGCCCACACCTTTAAATATGATACATCGCGACTGGGGAATCCCACACCTTTAAATATGATACATTGGGGCTGGGGGGGGCACACCTTTAAATATGATATATCAGTACTGGGGAAGCCCACACTTTCACACTTTTAAACATGATACATCGGGGTTGGGGTGGCCCGAACCTTTAAACATGATACATCGAGGCTGGGGGAGCCCACACCTTTAAACATGATACATCGAGGCTGGGGGAGCCCACACCTTTAAAAATGATACAACAGGGCTGGAGGAGCCCACACCTTTAAGCATGATACTTTGGGGCTGGAGGAGCCCACAACTTTAAACATGATACATCGGGGCTGGGGGGCCCATAACTTTAAAAAAGAAACATCAGGGCTGGGGGGCCCATACCTTTAAACATGATACATCGTGGCTGGGGGGGGCCAACATCTTTAAACATGACATATCAGGGCTGGGGGAGCCCACACCTTTAAACTGGCTATCCTTAATCCACCCTTGCTAAGTGATATTTTGTTTGACGCTCAGTATTGTCTGATTTTCCTAGTCTTTGTTCCTAAACCGCTATGGTGTACGTTTGCGCTATAAAACTAATTATCATTACTCTTTACATATATCTTCTATACTGCACAGATTGTGAATCTAATGTTCACAAACAAAAGTAAACAACCTTGTCCTGCCCCGGCCAGAGTTAATAATTGTCATTGTGCGAAGCATTACCGGCGTAATCTATAGATTTCCAACGTTATCTCTGGATGCACCAAGGCACATAATCTTTATCGAACCTGTAAGACTGATGTTCGCGGGGATATTTTAAGCATATAAGATTTGTCTGGAAATAAACAGATCATTTCGCTAAATGAGAATGCGGTCGGCTCGTGGATTCAGGTGATTGATATAAAGAATGTAATAGCCGTGATTTATCAAAGAGAGAGAAACTTCTGCAATAGGGGAAAGGTGCAATATATTTCTCTGCATGGATGTTTACTGCGAGCTCCAGCATTAACCTTAGATATTGGCTAGATTGCTGCTACAAGCTAAATGGCAGCCCAAATTCTGCTATAGATACATAGAGTACGGCTACATGACTGCCCTACTGCAGAGGCTTCCCCCCCATCGGCTCAACACCAAACCAAAACCCATTTATCCCACCCACTAATAAACACGCAACACCATTATTTGGATAAATTCGCCAAATCGGCCCAGTTTATTAACATCATAACACATAAATAACCAGAAATAACTATTTATACCAATGCAAGGGCGGTTCTTGGTGCACCAAAACCTGGAAGACACCAAGTATGTTACCAAAACCATCCGGCATATTTGCCCCCAGCCGCGACCACAAGCTTGGAGGCACCACCTTTTGTCGGAAAACCGTGTCCCTAACCGACTCTCAGGAGACCCCACCCCTGGAGAGCCCCCCAAGTCCGCCAGGCAATTACCATACCAGAATAAACAAGGGGGGTGGTCCCCCATGTATCCGATGTACCACCCCCCTCCCCGACATTTCCACCGACTCCAAGAACCCCCCTCGCCACTGCTCGCCGAAATTACCCGAACACAGTATAGGAAGTTAAATTAACCTCAACTTCTCCATCTTTCCCTGAGACAGATTAAACATAGGGTGGGAGGGCAGGACCTTTCTCTATAGGTGCCTCGTGCCAAAGTGGTTCCCCCCTCTCTCCCTGGACATATATATACAGCCCCCCCTTATTCCCTCCCCTGGCCCTATAAATCCACCCCTTAAACTCCTGACCCTGCAGAAAGCCCGCTCTTTTGCCAGAAATACAATTAACCCCTTGTTTGCCCTGCAAAGGTGAGTCATGGGTCACTACGCCCACGGCTCTGCCCTGGCTCCGTTCAGCCTTTCAGACAGGGGTAATACAATATGGTAGCATCACCGCCATCGGAATGTGACATTAAGGCTGGAAATTCTTTTGACATGGAAAAAATGACTGTTGCATATGTTAGTGGATAATAAACATGTAATAAGTTTCAGCCAGTGATCTTCATTTCTTTCTTTCTTTTCAGAACCCCTGATATGCAGTTTGCAACCTGATTGAATTTTCAGATTTTTCTCTTGAGAGAGTGTCCCTGCCTGTAATACATGCTGGAGATGAGGTCTGTGTGTATATAGCCGGATGCTGCTGTCTTCACTTGCTTCCATGTATTTGCAGAATCCAAAGGTTGCACTTCTCTTTGCTTCCCTTGTCAATAATTCATTTTTTCTGCCCTCCCTGAAAAACATTCTCAATCCCCTTTCCACTGCAGCTATGTGCAAAACAGCTCTCCCACCCTGCTACTATCTCTAATGCTGAAAAAAGGAAGGGAAGACCAGAGAGCGCACTCAATCACATGCTCTGATGGATTTAAAACATTTTTACAGATCCCTCAGCTATAGAAAGTAGTGACAGTCTAAAAAAGGAGGCATATCCTTTAATTAAGGAGGCTAAATTTTATTAAAGTAACTAGTAGGTCTATTGGCTGGGGGAGTAGTACCTTGTTTTTAGGAGACCATCAGCTGGTATAGACAGACTTATAGGCCAGACGATGAACAAGGTATATAAAGTAGCTCTCCTCCAGGTGGAAGAAAACTTGCTGTCCAGTGCCATTTCTGCCTAGTCTCTTTTTAATGATGGAGCCATGGACCTTAACTGAGGCAAGTGTAACCTGTAGTTCTTTGGATGTTGTTGTGGGGTCTTTTGCGACCTCTTTGATGAGTCGTTGCTGCTCTCTTGGGGTAATTTTGGTCGGCCGGCCACTCCTGGGAAGGTTCACCACTGTTTCATGTTTTCATCATTTGTGGATAATGGCTCTCACTGTGGTTTGCTGGAGTCCTAAAGCTTTAGAAATGGCTTTATAACCTTTTCCAGACAGATAGATCTCAATTAATTTGTCTCTAATTTGTTTGTGAATTTCTATGGATCGCGGCATGATGTCTCGCTTTTGAGGATCTTTTGGTCTACTTCACTTTGTCAGGTGGGTCCTATTTAAGTGATTTCTTGATTGAGAACATGTGAGGCAGTAATCAGGCCTGGGTGTGGGGAGGGAGCTTGATCTCAGCTTCTCAAAGAGGTTTTAAACCACAGGTAATTTATTGTTTAAGGGAGGGGAGGGAGGTGCCAATCACTTGTTCATACCGATCCATATAGGTTTGGATTTCTTGTACCCTTAGTAGTAAAAACCTTCATCTATAAATTGCATTTTGAATTTACTTATCTATTATTTGTCTAACACTTAATTTTGTTTGGTGATCTGGAGTGACAAACATACAAAAGAATAAGAAATCAAGGAAGGGGCAAAAACTTTTTCATCTCACTATACTGTATATATATATATATATATATATATATATATATATATATATATATATATATATATATATATATATATATATAGTGACACAAATCAATGAGAATTTTCCCAAAGGTTAAAATGATAACTGTAGTAATTAGTCATTGATTGCATTCATACATTTCTATATTTTATGGAACCTGCCCAAAATACCATGTCTAATGTATCTGACTTATATGACTTGACGTTTCGATCTTTTTGAATTTAAAATTGAGGTAACATAATTTATAGCAGAATTGTTGAGGGATGTTCTTAGCTCCCTACGGCTATTTATATGTTAGGATATATTTTTCTCGCTGTTTGTGTGTAATCCTATTTCCGTCCTCCTCCCTTTCTAGCCTCCAAGTTTTCCTAGCAGGATACGTTGCAGATCTACACAGCAGGGAATAAAACCTAGAACTGACACATTCGACTTTGCAAGCGTTACAGTATTTGGGAGGATCTTTCATGGATAGATCTCCATGGGAGGTCAAATGAAAGAATTTCCGAGGCAAGTTATGGGTTTATAAGGATAAATCAACAAATACATGCACTTTTTGCATCCATCTTTGAATGGGACAGTGCAAGCATATTAGTCATTGTGTAATATCTGTTATCCCCCAATGCTGCATTGTCTGTGGCTGATATAACCTACAACATGCAATTAGGCAACGATGTATAGTCTAGAGAAATCCACTGAAAATCCCTGCGAAACTTGACAATATATTCTATCATTTGTTTATATTACATCCTATTATAATTCCAGATAGTCTGTAACATACATATTGGATGTGCGGGTCAGTCTTTTTGATATATTTGTAGTGCGTTTCTTTTTGATTGAACACGCTGCCCTATAACAAAGCTGAGTCCATCTTACTTTATAGCTAGATCCTTTCTGCCCAGACATGTCACGATACCTCTGTGCAGAGCATCTTGCACACAGGTGATGCTCTGCTGCGCCTTCCTGAACTACAGAGCTGGCAGTGACATGTTTCCTTTGTGCAGAGCATATTGCATTTGGAGATGCTCTGATGTGTTTCTTTGAGCACTAGTTTACAGATTGTTTGACAGCACTGGATTCCATGCAGGTTCTGGGAGGTGCTTTAACCCAGGTGTTCCACATTCCTGCTAATTGCTCTCTTTCATTACTGAGCATGCTCTCCCAGAACCTCGCCAGTCGTACTCTCGGGTACTGCAGTTGTGTTCTTGGCTTGTGTTTGTGCTTGTGTTCTGATCTACTTTTTCTGACCCTGAATTATTAATTGACTTCTCTCTGCCTGCTCCCTGCTCTTGTCGTTACCTCCTGGTTTCTGACCTTGGACCATTACTTGAACACGTCTCTGTCTGCTCCCTTAATCTAATACGTACTTTCCTGGAAATCTGACCCTTGGCCTGTGACATAACTGTGTTTCTGCTTACTCCATGTGTCCTGTCATGTCCTCCAGTTTCTTGACCCCAGACCGTTGTTTGACTCCTCTCTGCACTCTCCCTGTTCTTGTCGTTGCCTCCTGGCTTCTGACTTCGGATCATTACCTGACCACATCTCTGTCTGCTCCCTGAATCTAATACATACTCTCTTGGAATTCTAACCCTTAGCCTGTGACTTGACTGTGTTTTTGCTTACTCCCTGTGTCCTGTTGTGTCCTCCTGTTTCCTGACCCCGGCTTGTCTGACTCCCATTCGTCTATACTATCCGTAAGTAGAAACTAGCTTCACAGTAGATTTTTAAGCCTGATGGAGGCATTTTAAGTTAGGGTCCTGGTATATAGAGATCACCTTGTCATTGTTTACTAGGATCATATGCATTAGCCAATACATAAGCTAAGTATCTCTTTTTCCAAATATTCCTGTAGCAGTAATGCAATACCAGAGTTCCCTTGTTCATTTTTAGCATTCTAGAGTGCAGCTGTATGTGTTTTGTAACATACACATAGACATACAAAAGTAAAAATTATATGGAATCTTTCCATTGGGTTTTTGATATGTAGTCTGAATGCTGCATGATGTAGATGCAGAGAATCTAATTCGTGGGACATGTCACTTACTGGACTGCTTGATAAAAAAATGCTGTTTTCTCTGCTGTAGCTGTAACAGTCCTGTAAAAGCTGAGCTCTATACAACCCCACCCACACCATGAATTGACAGCTTTCTGTGTGCACTGTACATTGTGAGGAAGCGTAAAATCAATGGAGGGGGCGGAGTTACTCAGAACAGCTGGACTGGTTTGTAAGTGAGACGTAGTCTGGCAATGATTATCTCCTGCTGATAAAGTACTGGTTGTATTTAAACCACAGCACATGGCCTATTAAATGGCTGTCCTGTTTGGAGACAGAACTGAAGGCCAAGTTCTAGGGACCTTAGAGCAAACAGTTAAAGGACAATAAGAGCATCTGCTAATTATACAATACTAATGACTAACTGTTTGTTATACTAACCACATTATTACATTTCTCAGCAATCATTTTTTACTTATCATAGAACCCGTGATGCAAACAGAGAGCTAACGTACAAATTTTTGGTTGTTGCTTTTGGTCAGATCTTAACAAATTAGTTTTGCAAGTGTGACGCCCTGGACCCCAGGGGTCACAGGTCACAACATCACCACATACACCCCCCCACACTAGAAAGGTACCACCAGTCAACCACAAAGACCTGATTGCCTCCCTCAGTGTTAGACAGGCACACTAGGTGGGCGGAGTCAGGTGGAAAGACATGCCCCCCGAGGAGTCTGCTGGCCAGAGGCAGGAAAACACAAGCAGATGAAGTTAGGAGAGTTGAGGAGTGGAGGTCAGCAAAGAGAGCAGTCCAGTTCAGTACAGAGTCCTATGCAGACAGACGGTTCAAACAGTCAGGCAGGCAGACGGCAGTGGCCACCTGCAGGAGACCGGGAATACGACCAGCGGAACCATAAGGGACCGGGACAGGGTAGTGGCCTGCCGGAACTGAACCGGGGAGCTAACAGGATACCGGAGCACCAGGCAGGGTACTCAAACCCCAACTAGGCTATATGCCACCACCATAGTCAGATTATCTGATTGCGGTCTGGGCCTCAGGGGTTCATTCCCACCAAAGTCCCGATTGAAGGCAACAGCCCAACCCGTCCGGATAGTAGCCACTGCCAGAGGCCAGGGATGCAAGGGCCAGCGCCTGCAGGCAACAGGGGCTCATATGACACATACACGCCGGGGAGCGGACTACCAGTTCCCAGGCACAGTGGTCACACTACAAACACAGGTGCAGAAGAAAGGCGGACATTGCCAACCCGACTAGGAAGCTGCAGCCGGCTGCGGGCCCCATTCATTCCTCCGTTTGGTTTATCAGTGACTCTGTGTGGTTTAATCGTGAGTACAACAGTGCTATCAGGCACCGCACCGCGCTGCACCGCAACACTGCGCCCTGCACCCCTGCCCACAGCCCGACTGGGCCCCGGGACCAACATCCCCTACCCACGGAGGGGTCAACACCTAGCTGTGCCACTACACCGCTCCCGGGAGTCCCCGTACCTTCACCGCAGCGGTGGTGCCCACCATCACCACAACCCGTGGGTGGCGTCATGAACAATTGTCCCAAAACCAAATACCCGCATCCCCCGTGTGTAACGCCAACCCCCCTTGCAGAGTGACGTGACCCCCGGGTCCGTGAGAGGCTCGAGCCACCACCCGTTGAACGCGAGCACGGATCCGAGTGGCTCGGCGGCCGCAGCCGAGGCCGCGGGGCGGTACACAAGGCAACAATGATAACCAGTAGAGGGGACATAGGCAAGCAATGGCTGTCAGCTGACACTCCCCCCCCATACACCAGAACACATGTATGTGTTCTGAGTGGGGTGTGGAGAAGGGTAACCTGCTGCCAGAAATCCCTAGTAGGCTCTTATTTACCTTGAAAACCAAATATTGAGAATGTTAACATCCTTTTTTTTTCCAAACAGAAGCTGAATAAATGTCAATCAACATCTCATTTGTAAAGAAGCTCTGTCAGTGGAAGGCTGGCAGCACTTAAAAGAGCTTATATGGGCAGGCTTAGTGCTAGCCACTTAAAGGCCATGGTACCCCTGATACCTTCTACATTAACTTTTAACCTCTATACAAAGATATGTACTTCTGAAGGGAACCCTGGGTTGTGTCCACTTAGAGGCTGCTGTCTGGTAGAGCAGGTTGGCAGGATGGTCAGAAAGTTTTATCAGCATGGATATGTCAGAATAGGAATAAAGTTGTCAGGCAGTAAAATAGTCAAAACGTGAGCCAAAGTAACGGAAAATAGGTTACTGTGGCTAGACAAGTGCAATAGTATCCTGCCCAAAAAACAGAGAGAAATCAAGAGGGCTGGTCGCTCACCTTGTGTGGTTGTGTGACACATAACCAGTAATACAGGCGTAGTGCAGCTGTTTCAGAATCCAAATTCCTTAAGGCGAAATGAGAAATACAGGAACCAGAAAAAAAACCATGGAAGAAGAGCAGCGCTGCTGCTGACAAAGGTAGATCCAATACACCGGATAATGCATGAGAGGTGGTTATCAAAGTGAGACCCCATTTCTTTTTCAAGAAATCCACCGAAATTACCGAAGTAATGGAAAACACATTGTTTGAGCAGGACTAGAGTAACAAGAGTAAACCAGGGTAAGTTAAACCTATAACTTGCATTCAAAGTAGGGTACTAGAGGCTTAAAGAGGTGGTTCACCCGTATTTATTACTGGCCACATCGATATTATGTTGAGAAACAAGGTTTCTCTCAAATACCTTGTGTTGCCAATAGTGCCTGAGAGCGGCGCTATTGTGCTCCGCTCACCCCATTTGCAATGACCCCAGGCTCCATGACCTCTGATGTCTGGTGATGTCACATCAACTAAGGAGAGCTGCAGTCTTCCTGAGTGACTGGGCAGTGAGCAGCGTTTCACCACTCGTCACAGCCCAGCGTGGCGCAGCGAAGGAGATAGCACACGAAATGCTGAGCTGTGATGAGTGGTGAAACACCACCCACAGCCAAGTCACTCAGGAAAACTGCGGCCCTCCTCAGTTGACGTCACATTACTGGACATCAGAGGTCACGGAGACTGGAGGTCTCACAAAGGAGGTGAGCGGACTGCAATAGCGCCATTCACAGGCACTATTGGCAACACAAGGTATTTGAGAGAAACCTTGTTTCTCATAAAAATTTCAATGTGGCCAGTAATGGAAGTGGGTAGACCACCTTTTTAAATAGTTAAAAACCCCACCCAAGGTTGAGAGCATGGAGTTAACAAAACAATATTGTGAGGAATTAAACCACAATATCCCTGCCTGGATAGTATCAAAATGTTAAAAAGAACTGCTGCATTGTCAATCTGCATCATCCATAACGAAGGTTCGACACCGGTCAGTAACAGGAGCAGAAGCAGAAGGGGCAAATACAGTTATCGATGCTACACAATCTCCGAGTTCATCTGACATTGCCTAGTGAGTTCACTATAATCAGGAACTTTCAGAAATTGTTACCCTATCAGTAGAAATAAACCAACCAGTGCTGATATAAGTAATGTAAAACTAATATGTGCTGATGATAGGACCCAACAGAAAATATAGCTCTGAAAGTCTACTGTCAGCTTTTATAGAACAAGTCTACATTTCATTGCATCCTAAACGATGTTGTTATAACGGTTCACAAAGTCATACATCATTAATGGACTCTTATAAAGTCTTTTATTGTCTCAGAACCTGGGTCCACAAAGTGATTTTCTAGTTCTCGGGAGGAAAAACCTAATACTGGAGATGAACAGAAAAACAGACCATAGCACTAGTATAGGTTATGGGTTGAGGTCAACATGACCAAAACTGGAGGAGAGGACTGGACCCTTTAGAGGTGGAGGAGTAGGGGTGCTGTAGGGCTTTAATGCCTTGCAGGAGTTGGCACCGTTTACGCACTCTGGGGACAGTGATTTAGTCCCACCCTCCATAATATGAAGTTTACTCATGTGTGGGTGATTGTGGTTTTATCCGACAAGCCTACAACCTGCCGTAACCCTCAGTTTGATACAGCGCCGCACAATCAGCTCTACCCTCACCTACTGTATCCTCACCTATCCCTTGTAGACTGTGAGTCTTCGCGGGCAGGGACCTCTCTCCTCCTGTACCTCTCTGTGTCTTGTATTGTTTATGATTATTGTACTTGTCCCTATTATGTACATCCCTTTCCCATGTAAAGCGCCATGGAATTGATGGCGCTATAATAATACATAATAATAATAATAATCAGGTCAAGGAGGCATGTTTTGGTGGGTCATTTAATTTGTTTTAAATTGGTCTGGTGGATCTGTCCGGGTATGGATCCCCTAAATGGCAATGAATTCTTGATTACCTGGTGATTTTGGAGGGATCCCGGTGGTACATGTCAGGGCCCCCGTGGGAGCTTGTTAATGGTAAACACAACATTTTGTGTTTTGGTGCTCCCGAGCAATGTCGGACTGGCTACTGGAGCAATCTCCAGTAATATTAGTCCTGGCTGCGGTTACCTGGATTGAACTCCAAAGCTCTCACCTGAGCTCCGGAGTGCAGCCTGGACTGAACTCGGAGTTTGCAGGACTGAACTGCAAGCGCTGACTGATTCTCTGGGGATTGCGGTTCAGTTCATGACAGCTGCGGAAATGCCGGGCTGAACTCTGAAGCTGTCACCTGAGCTCCGGAGTTCAGTCCGGACTGTCTGTAACTGTAACATGAACTGAACCGCAATTGTCGGGGAATTAGTCAGCGCTTGCAGTTCAGTCCTGCAAACCCAGAGTTCAGTCCAGGCTGCACTCCACAGCTCAGGTGAGAGCTCCGGAGTTCAATCCGGGTAACCGCAGCCAGGACTGGTATTACAGGAGGTTGCTCCGGTTGCCTGTCCGAAATTGCTCCCGAGCCTGTGTGGGTAACGGCTGGGAGCAGTTTGGTTTATGGTTTGGTTATGAAAATGACCAGGTTCTTGTACAACTTCAAGGACTTTACCAATTTCTTAGTATTTTTTATGTTATTTATTTGTTAAATAAAATGGCTGCTGTGGCCAAAATAATCCAAGCAAAGTGTCTGAGAGTTTATTGTTAAGGGTGGGGGGCCCGCTGGTTATTCCAGAATCTACAATTTCAGGGTCATGTGTCTGAATCACCTCCAGTGATGGGCTACTAATTAGCCCACTTTTAGTGCTTGTTAGAGTGAACACTTAACCAGGGTTCACTTGTGTTGCCTACTGCCTGACCTAATTGGTGTGGATCAAGTGCATGCTTAAGGGAAATCACCACTGGACAAAAAGGTCAGATGTGATCTCTCTTCTTGATCAGAGCAAAATGGCACCGAAAGACATTTTATTAGACATGCGGCATCTTATATAGACTAAGGGCGTAGGCATGTTCGAACATGCCCATTGGTCAGTGGGACAGTTCATGGGTTAATCAAGGGGGGATCTGTGATGTTGATGGGCGGGTCTATGACGTTATCTGGGTGGATCTGCGATGACGTTGATGAGCAGGTCTATGATGTCCTCTGCACGGATGTACGGTGATGCAGATGGGTTGGTCTATGACATCATAGCATGGATCTGCGATGATGCTGATGGGCAGGTCTATGATGTCCTCTGGGAGGATCTGCGGTGATGCTGATGGGAGAGTCTATGACGTCATCGGGTGGATCTGCAATGATGCTGATGGGCAGATTTATGATGTACTCTGGTTGGATCTGCGGTGATGCTATGATGCTGATGACGTTGATGAGCAGGTCTATGATGTCATCTGGGCCGATCTGCAGTGATGCTGATGGGAGGGTCTATGATGTTATAGGGTGGATCTACGATGATGCTGATGGGTAGGTCTTTGACGTCCTCTGGGCGGATCTGCAGTGATGCTGATGGGAGGGTCTATGATGTCATAGGGTGGATCTACGATGATGCTGATGGGTAGGTGTTTGACGTCCTCTGGGCGGATCTGCAGTGATGCTGATGGGAGGGTCTATGATGTCATAGGGTGGATCTACGATGATGCTGATGGGTAGGTCTTTGACGTCCTCTGGGCGGATCTGCAATGATGCTGATGGGAGGGTCTATGACGTCCTCTGGGTGGATCTGTGGTGATGCTGATGGAGGGTCCATGACGTCATTGCGGGCCATCTTGGGTTCTCTGATGACTGACTTATGTAAGGCAAATTCACACACTTCCACAATCCCCTATGTCAAGAGGTTAATTAAGTATTTGATGAAAAAGCCCTCCTCAACAGTGCCCACCAAAGAATCCACTGGTACACCCATGGGCCAATCCATCTCCGGAAATTGAAGTCATCCGGCAGTCACAGCTGCCTTTGGAGAACATAAGGATGTGTGTAACCATCCTACATCCAGATACCTAAATTCTAAAAGGCGATTTTTTTATTTTAATTTATTTTTTTTTACCAGCAATTTCCTTTAATTACGTCTCCATACAATCAAGCGTCTATTTATGTTGCATCGCATCCTGCAACTGTCTGAATTCTGATCAATCAAAAGCGGAGATTTACTCATTTGTGGTACATGACGGAATTTCATAAGCAGAGCTTAATTAATATATTATTAAAGACGTGCACAGTGGAGGGAATAGGAGCAGATGTTTTATTCCGCTGCACATTTTGATTCCGTGATTTTTTAGCCTTACAATCAAGGAATGCGTTGCCGAACATTATAGGGCAAAACAAGTTATTTTAAAATGTACAACTAAGGAACCATCTGCTTCACTACACATCTAACACATGGACAGTTTCTGGAATGAATGATGGCTGGCACATCTTGAAGCTGAGCATCAGTAAGGGAGAAGAGAGAAGTGATATGTATTAAAAAGAATGGCTGATATCTCCATTTAATATTTTAGGGATTGCAGAGCATAAATAAAATATATTGGTGATTATTTAGTTACTGGTAGAGCTTGGCTCTCAGAAGCAATTATAGAGTTGCACATGATCCTGCGCCTTTGGATATCATCTCAGCTGAACTCTAAGTGTTTACGACTCTGTGCAAGATTTTTATTTTTTGGTAAACAGAATAATCACTGGATAAAGGTTTCCGACTTTCTAGGACATAGACATGTCACATCACAAGCAAAATACAAAGTGATGTCCCAATACTTAGATAATAACGATAAAAATGTCACAATACAGGGAAAATAAACACAGTGATGTCACAGTACAGGGATAATACACACAGTGATGTCACAGTACAGGGGTAATACACCCAGTGATGTCACAGTACAGGGATAATACACACAGGGATGTCACAGTACAGGGATAATACACACAGTGATGTCACAGTACAGGGATAATACACACAGTGATGTTACAGTACAGGGATAATACACACAGTGATGTCACAGTACAGGGATAATACACACAGGGATGTCACAGTACAGGGATAATACACACAGTGATGTCACAGTAAAGGGATAATACACACAGTGATGTCACAGTACAGGGATAATACACACAGGGATGTCACAGTACAGGGATAATACACACAGTGATGTTACAGTACAGGGATAATACACACAGTGATGTCACAGTACAGGGATAATACACACAGGGATGTCACAGGACAGGGATAATACACACAGTGATGTCACAGTACAGGGATAATACACACAGTGATGTCACAGTACAGGGGTAATACACACAGTGATGTCACAGTACAGGGATAATACACACAGTGATGTCACAGTACAGGGGTAATACACACAGTGATGTCACAGTACAGGGGTAATACACACAGTGATGTCACAGGACATGGATAATACACACAGCGATGTCACAGTACAGGGATAATACACACAGTGTTGTCACAATATAGGGATAATACACACAGTGATGTCACAGTACAGGGATAATACACACAGTGATGTCACAGTACAGGGGTAATACACACAGTGATGTCACAGTACAGGGGTAATACACACAGTGATGTCACAGTACAGGGATAATGCACACAGTGATGTCACAGTACAGGGATAATACACAGGGATGTCACAGTACAGGGATAATACACACAGGGATGTCACAGTACAGGGATAATACACACAGTGATGTCACAGTACAGGGATAATACACACAGGGATGTCACAGTACAGGGATAATACACACAGTGATGTTACAGTACAGGGATAATACACACAGTGATGTCACAGTACAGGGATAATACACACAGGGATGTCACAGTACAGGGATAATACACACAGTGATGTTACAGTACAGGAATAATACACACAGTGATGTCACAGTACAGGGATAATACACACAGTGAAGTCACAGTAAAGGGATAATACACACAGTGATGTCACAGTACAGGGTTAATACACACAGTGATGTCACAGTACAGGGATAATACACACAGTGATGTCACAGTACAGGGATAATACACACAGTGATGTCACAGGACAGGGATAATACACACAGTGATGTCACAGGACATGGATAATACACACAGTGATGTCACAGTACAGGGATAATACACACAGTGATGTCACAGTACAGGGATAATACACACAGTGATGTCACAGTACAGGGATACTACACACAGCGATGTCACAGTACAGGGATAATACACACAGTGATGTCACAGTACAAGGGTAATACACACAGTGATGTCACAGCACAGGGATAATACACACAGAGATGTCACAGTACAGGGATAATAGACACAGTGATGTCACAGTACAGGGATAATACACACAGTGATATCACAGTACAGGGATAATACATACTGTGATGTCACAGTACATGGGTAATACACACAGTGATGTCACAGTACAGGGGTAAGACACACAGTGATGTCACACTACAGGGGTAAAACACACAGTGATGTCCCACTACAGGGATAATACACACAGTGATGTCACAGTACAGGGGTAATACACACAGCGATGTCAAAGTACAGGGGTAATACACACAGCGATGTCACAGTACAGGGATAATACACACAGTGATGTCACAGTACAGGGATAATAAACACAGTGATATCACAGAACAGGGATAATACACACAGTGATGTCACAGTACAGGGATAATACACACAGTGATGTCACAGTACAGGGATAATACACACAGTGATATCACAGTACAGGGATAATATACACAGTGATGTCACAGTACAGGGATAATACACACAGTGATGTCACAGTACAGGGGTAATACACACAGTGATGTCACACTACAGGGGTAATACACACAGTGATGTCACACTACAGGGATAATACACACCGTGATGTCCCAGTACAGGGATAATACACACAGTGATGTCACAGTACAGGGATAATACACACAGTGATGTCACAGTACAGGGGTAATACACACAGTGATGTTACAGTACAGGGATAATACACACAGTGATGTCACAGTACAGGGATAATACACACAGGGATGTCACAGTACAGGGATAATACACACAGCGATGTCACAGTACAGGGATAATACACACAGTGTTGTCACAATATAGGGATAATACACACAGTGATGTCACAGTAGAGGGATAATACACAGTGATGTCACAGTACAGGGGTAATACACACAGTGATGTCACAGTACAGGGGTAATACACACAGTGATGTCACAGTACAGGGATAATGCACACAGTGATGTCACAGTACAGGGATAATACACAGGGATGTCACAGTACAGGGATAATACACACAGGGATGTCACAGTACAGGGATAATACACACAGTGATGTCACAGTACAGGGATAATACACACAGGGATGTCACAGTACAGGGATAATACACACAGTGATGTTACAGTACAGGGATAATACACACAGTGATGTCACAGTACAGGGATAATACACACAGGGATGTCACAGTACAGGGATAATACACACAGTGATGTCACAGTACAGGGATAATACACACAGTGATGTCACAGTACAGGGATAATACACACAGTGATGTCACAGTAAAAGGATAATACACACAGTGATGTCACAGTACAGGGTTAATACACACAGTGATGTCACAGTACAGGGATAATACACACAGTGATGTCACAGTACAGGGATAATACACACAGTGATGTCACAGGACAGGGATAATACACACAGTGATGTCACAGTACAGGGATAATACACACAGTGATGTCACAGTACAGGGATAATACACACAGTGATGTCACAGTACAGGGATAATACACACAGGGATGTCACAGTACAGGGATAATACACACAGCGATGTCACAGTACAGGGATAATACACACAGTGTTGTCACAATATAGGGATAATACACACAGTGATGTCACAGTACAGGGATAATACACACAGTGATGTCACAGTACAGGGGTAATACACACAGTGATGTCACAGTACAGGGGTAATACACACAGTGATGTCACAGTACAGGGATAATGCACACAGTGATGTCACAGTACAGGGATAATACACAGGGATGTCACAGTACAGGGATAATACACACAGGGATGTCACAGTACAGGGATAATACACACAGTGATGTCACAGTACAGGGATAATACACACAGGGATTTCACAGTACAGGGATAATACACACAGTGATGTTACAGTACAGGGATAATACACACAGTGATGTCACAGTACAGGGATAATACACACAGGGATGTCACAGTACAGGGATAATACACACAGTGATGTCACAGTACAGGGATAATACACACAGTGATGTCACAGTACAGGGATAATACACACAGTGATGTCACAGTAAAGGGATAATACACACAGTGATGTCACAGTACAGGGTTAATACACACAGTGATGTCACAGTACAGGGATAATACACACAGTGATGTCACAGTACAGGGATAATACACACAGTGATGTCACAGGACAGGGATAATACACACAGTGATGTCACAGGACATGGATAATACACACAGTGATGTCACAGTACAGGGATAATACACACAGTGATGCCACAGTACAGGGATAATACACACAGTGATGTCACAGTACAGGGATAATACACCCAGTGATGTCACAGGACAGGGATAATACACACAGTGATGTCACAGTACAGGGATAATAAACACAGTGATATCACAGTACAGGGATAATATACACAGTGATGTCACAGTACAGGGATAATACACACAGTGATGTCACAGTACAGGGGTAATACACACAGTGATGTCACACTACAGGGGTAATACACACAGTGATGTCACACTACAGGGATAATACACACCGTGATGTCCCAGTACAGGGATAATACACACAGTGATGTCACAGTACAGGGATAATACACACATTGATGTCACAGTACAGGCGTAATACACACAGTGATGTCACAGTACAGGGATAATACACACAGTGATGTCACAGTACAGGGATAATACACACAGTGATGTCACAATATAGGGATAATACACACAGTGATGTCACAGTACAGGGATAATACACACAGCGATGTCACAATATAGGGATAATACACACAGCGATGTCACAATATAGGGATAATACACACAGCGATGTCACAGTACAGGGATAATACACACAGTGATGTCATAGTACAGGGATAATACACACAGTGATGTCACAGTACAGGGATAATACACACAGTGATGTCACAGTACAGGGGTAATACACACAGTGATGTCACAGTACAGGGGTAATACACACAGCGATGTCACAGTACAGGGATAATACACACAGTGATGTCACAGTACAGGGATAATACACACAGTGATGTCACAGTACAGGGGTAATACACACAGTGATGTCACAGTACAGGGATAATACACACAGTGATGTCACAGTACAGGGATAATACACACAGGGATGTCACAGTACAGGGATAATACACACAGTGATGTCACAGTACAGGGATAATACACACAGTGATGTCACAGTAAAGGGATAATACACACAGTGATGTCACAGTACAGGGTTAATACACACAGTGATGTCACAGTACAGGGATAATACACACAGTGATGTCACAGTACAGGGATAATACACACAGTGATGTCACAGGACAGGGATAATACACACAGTGATGTCACAGGACATGGATAATACACACAGTGATGTCACAGTACAGGGATAATACACACAGTGATGCCACAGTACAGGGATAATACACACAGTGATGTCACAGTACAGGGATAATACACCCAGTGATGTCACAGGACAGGGATAATACACACAGTGATGTCACAGTACAGGGATAATAAACACAGTGATATCACAGTACAGGGATAATATACACAGTGATGTCACAGTACAGGGATAATACACACAGTGATGTCACAGTACAGGGGTAATACACACAGTGATGTCACACTACAGGGGTAATACACACAGTGATGTCACACTACAGGGATAATACACACCGTGATGTCCCAGTACAGGGATAATACACACAGTGATGTCACAGTACAGGGATAATACACACATTGATGTCACAGTACAGGCGTAATACACACAGTGATGTCACAGTACAGGGATAATACACACAGTGATGTCACAGTACAGGGATAATACACACAGTGATGTCACAATATAGGGATAATACACACAGTGATGTCACAGTACAGGGATAATACACACAGCGATGTCACAATATAGGGATAATACACACAGCGATGTCACAATATAGGGATAATACACACAGCGATGTCACAGTACAGGGATAATACACACAGTGATGTCATAGTACAGGGATAATACACACAGTGATGTCACAGTACAGGGATAATACACACAGTGATGTCACAGTACAGGGGTAATACACACAGTGATGTCACAGTACAGGGGTAATACACACAGCGATGTCACAGTACAGGGATAATACACACAGTGATGTCACAGTACAGGGATAATACACACAGTGATGTCACAGTACAGGGGTAATACACACAGTGATGTCACAGTATAGGGATAATACACACAGTGATGTCACAGTACAGGGATAATACACACAGGGATGTCACAGTACAGGGATAATATACACAGCGATGTCACAGTACAGGGATAATACACACAGTGATGTCACAGTACAGGGATAATAGACACAGTGATGTCACAGTACAGGGATAATACACACAGTGATATCACAGTACAGGGATAATACACACAGTGATGTCACAGTACAGGGATAATACACACAGTTATGTCACAGGACAGGGATAATACACACAGTGATGTCACAGTATAGGGATAATACACACAGTGATATCACAGTACAGGGATAATATACACAGTGATGTCACAGTACAGGGATAATACATACAGTGATGTCACAGTACATGGGTAATACACACAGTGATATCACAGTACAGGGGTAATACACACAGTGATGTCACAGTACAGGGATAATACACACAGTGATGTCACAGTACAGGGATAATACACACAGGGATGTCACAGTACAGGGATAATACACACAGTGATGTCACAGTACAGGGATAATACACACAGTGATGTCACAGTACAGGGATAATACACACAGTGATGTCACAGTAAAGGGATAATACACACAGTGATGTCACAGTACAGGGTTAATACACACAGTGATGTCACAGTACAGGGATAATACACACAGTGATGTCACAGTACAGGGATAATACACACAGTGATGTCACAGGACAGGGATAATACACACAGTGATGTCACAGTACAGGGATAATAGACACAGTGATGTCACAGTACAGGGATAATACACACAGTGATATCACAGTACAGGGATAATACACACAGTGATGTCACAGTACAGGGATAATACACACAGTTATGTCACAGGACAGGGATAATACACACAGTGATGTCACAGTATAGGGATAATACACACAGTGATATCACTGTACAGGGATAATATACACAGTGATGTCACAGTACAGGGATAATACATACAGTGATGTCACAGTACATGGGTAATACACACAGTGATATCACAGTACAGGGGTAATACACACAGTGATGTCACAGTACAGGGGTAATACACACAGCGATGCCACAGTACAGGGATAATACACACAGTGATGTCATAGTACAGGGATAATACACACAGTGTTGTCACAATATAGGGATAATACACACAGTGATGTCACAGTACATGGATAATACACACAGTGATGTCACAATACAGGGATAATACACACAGCGATGTCACAGTACAGGGATAATACACACAGTGATGTCACAGTACAGGGATAATACACACAGCGATGTCACAGTACAGGGATAATACACACAGCGATGTCACAGTACAGGGATAATACATACAGTGATGTCACAGTGCAGGGATAATACACACAGTGATGTCACAGTACAGGGATAATACACACTGATGTCACAGTACAGGGATAATACACACAGAGATGTCACAGTACAGGGATAATACACACAGTGATGTCACAGTACAGGGATAATAGACACAGTGATGTCACAGTACAGGGATAATACACACAGTGATGTCACAGTATAGGGATAATACACACAGTGATATCACTGTACAGGGATAATATACACAGTGATGTCACAGTACAGGGATAATACATACAGTGATGTCACAGTACATGGGTAATACACACAGTGATATCACAGTACAGGGGTAATACACACAGTGATGTCACAGTACAGGGGTAATACACACAGCGATGCCACAGTACAGGGATAATACACACAGTGATGTCATAGTACAGGGATAATACACACAGTGTTGTCACAATATAGGGATAATACACACAGTGATGTCACAGTACATGGATAATACACACAGTGATGTCACAATACAGGGATAATACACACAGCGATGTCACAGTACAGGGATAATACACACAGTGATGTCACAGTACAGGGATAATACACACAGCGATGTCACAGTACAGGGATAATACACACAGCGATGTCACAGTACAGGGATAATACATACAGTGATGTCACAGTGCAGGGATAATACACACAGTGATGTCACAGTACAGGGATAATACACACTGATGTCACAGTACAGGGATAATACACACAGAGATGTCACAGTACAGGGATAATACACACAGTGATGTCACAGTACAGGGATAATACACACTGATGTCACAGTACAGGGATAATACACACAGAGATGTCACAGTACAGGGATAATACACACAGTGATGTCACAGTACAGGGATAATACACACAGTGATGTCACAGTACAGGGATAATACACACAGTGATGTTTTGAGTGACCAGACAAAACTTTTAATAGAAAATATAAAGCTCTGTACAATATTTAGTTTCTGAGAAAGTGAAATAAGCTTTAGATCTGACAACTTTGGTTTATGTTCTATTTTGGTAAACGACATCAGAATATTACCAAAGTAATAAAATAAATGATGTTCTGTGGGCTTATAATTGTAGCCATGCTGTTCTCAGATTGCATAATAACTCATAATGGTCTTTTAAATTTGAAATAAGAAAAAATAAAAAGAGATCCCCTTAAGTACTCCATACTGCATGTATTCTGGAGTAAGAGGTAATCTTATAAAAACGCAATTATTGTTAATTAATCACTTAAATCTCAACCAACCAAGCTACCAATTAGCTTCCATGGCTGCCAACATGATCACAATAGACACTAAGAAATGTGTTTTATGCCGTGTTATCCATTAGGGAACTCAATTTTTGTTCCTTTTTTTCCAGTAATCAACACTTATAATTCCTACAGGGCCTGGTTGCTTTTTATGTAGACTATGATAATAGCTTTATACACAGTCATTGCATTAAAAACAGGAGACATAAATGAGTATGTGTAAAAGTTATATAAAGCACTGTGAAGTTTTTAAATATTGCGGACAATTAAGGATAAGAGACTAAAGTTATAATATGTTTTTTACAAGCATCTTTTTATGTATTGGGTAAATAGACACGAGAAAATCTTTTGAAATGCTAATTCACCAGAGTCGCTGAATTTTCTCGAGAAACCTGATTTGCCTTGACATAAAAGTACTCTAAAACCTCCAATTTCCCTGTTAAAAAGTGTATAACACTATTTTATCTTCCCCACATACTAATCTTCTTCACTACCGCATAGTCTTGCACACTTTCTTCAGTATTTTATGGTTTTCTCTATCGCTACGGCTCTCACTATCCAGATTCGTCACAAATGCTGCTGCATTTCCTGTTTCCTGCTTCTGCTTTTATACTGGCTACCATAGTCCCTCCTGATTGGCTGTGCTATACCATGTGATATGAAAGCTGAATTCTACTGTGGGAAATCCAGCCTGTGATCACGTGATCCTTCTCTTACTAATGTGATCTTCTGCTGAAAATAATTAACATGTGAATTGCAAATTGTTCGAATTTCCATCAAATCAATATGCTCATCACTATCCAGGACTAATATTTTATAAAGCAATGGTAATGGTTTTATTTCGAGATTTTGATTTTGGCTCTTGGGCTATCCAAATGAGGTGATGTTGGGATCCACCCATGAGGTACAGATGAGTCCACCTATACATTTTTACAAATTTTGTTGAAGGGAACTTGAAAGGTCCCCCACACCCTCCCATCTAGTAGCATTTATATACTTATTACTAAATACCCTGCCTAACAAGCCCTTTATACTACGGTCACGACTAAGGTCTTTGTAAAGTCCTTTTTTCATATGGAAAATTAGCCCTGTGTCTAGTCCATGTGGTGTTAGTTCCCCAGACTAGTAGGCCTTCCCTGCATGTAATCACACCCCTGTGGGCATCATAATGTGATTTGTAAAGAGACGTGTCATCGCCAGCTGTGTACAAATCCTGCTCATGCTTTCTTCATTAACATCATTGCACCTGTGAAGCAAGGTGTATGCAACTTGACATGAGAGTGGTGAACTGCGCATGTCCAGATGTGAACCGCCATCTTCTTCCAGACATGCACAGTGCTTCTCTGATGCCGGGCTTGTGCACCTGGCTTCAGAGGTGCAATATGTTAGTGAAGAAAGCCGTGCGCATGCCCAGAATTTGCAGAGACCTGGCAATGATGCCGTCTCACTGCAAATCATGTAATCATGAGGAGGGATTAAGCAGATGTATTAACGCAAAACGTACGTCGAGGTCTGAGGTCTATAATTGGAGAATTTTAAAGGCACCTTTGGTTCCACCTTGAGACCAATCATCCATACTTTTAAGCACTTAGCACTTTGGTACGTATTTCTGAACTCCCTTTGACTTGACCCTTAACTTCTGTTCATAATTATTCTTATTAGTGGAGGTCATAGTACAAGTGAAACCAGAGATAATAGGTAGTGATGGACGAACCCAAACTGTGAACTTTGCGGTACATACTGTACACCTAGTTTCTGTGCACGGACCCCAAACACAGACTTCTCAGGGAAGTCTATGTTACTGTTAAGGTACGACCACCTGGATAAAAATTAAAAAAAAAGGGAAACAAAAACAAAATGGGGATTAAAGTCGGACAATTATACTAACCAAGTTTCTGCTGTCACACTGTTTCTGGTCCGCTCATTAATTCTCGTGAATATTCACTACTTCCGCCGCCCACCCTCTGTGACAGCATCTAAGACTGGTTGCAGTCAGACTGCTGGTGTGCTGGCATCTGTGGTTGATTGACCTCACACTAGCTGTCTAGGTCCCCGAAGGGGAGGGAAAAAATAAATAATTGGATAAAGGGCTTGGGGTCCCCCATATTTTGATACAGATACAGCAAACAACTGGAGGCTTCAGGCCCCAGATGTGTGCTTTGTCTTGACTGTGTATAAAAATATGAGAGACCCCAAGTGGCCTATTTTTTAATTATTTAAATAAATCATTTAGAAAAAAAAGATGTGGGGTGCCCCCTAAATTTTGATACCCAGCTATGACAAAGCAGACAACTGGGAGCTGGTATTCTCAGGATGGGGAGTCCCATGGTTATTGGGCCCTCCCCAGCCTTAAAATTGCTGCCCACAGCTAAAATAACTGGGGTAATCAAATTTCTTACCAGTGCTAGTTAAATCAGATGACTGTTCTGCCAATGGAGCAGCAGACATTATGAAGGTCATGTATGAAGACTGATGAAGTGGTTGAACATCAGACCGAGAAAAGGTACAGAGTTCACAGTATTCGCCAAAAATGTGAAATACAACATAATGTAGCAAACAAGTCCAGGAGGCAATCTGTATCACTTACTGGTCATGCTCTCTTTTCCAGACACAGAGTGGTAGAGGTCCTTTGCGAATTTCTGTTTTTTCAATATGGTTAATCAGGATTCTTTAATACGTTGCGATGTAGGAAGCTAATTAATTTCTATGATCTGCCACTGAACTTTCTAATATGTAAGAGTTACAATAGCGGATTTAAAATTGCACAATATATCAGAAAGGGTCTCCTATTTTCCAGAATCGTCTCTAGTTTTATCCTTGAATTCTATTTGCTTCCTCAACTCGACAAGTAATAAGGAAGAATAAGAAATAAGAACAGATACACAAAGACCAGGATTCTATTAGCTATAGAGGTTACAGCAAGTAAAAGCTCATTACAAATGGAAGGTGTGCAAGCAAACGATCCTGACACAAACCGCAAGGACTTAACATGCAAACAGGAGACTTTAACAGCCTCACATTTAAGGGCAAATGGTGTAAACGACACACTATTAATATTGGACGTTTAATCTTTTCTTGACTGTGTCTCTCGGGATGATTAGAGCAAATTACATTTTTTGTAATGATGCAAGGTATATAGAATAATGTATGTGTTTAAGGTTGTTTTTATCTTTGGGACAGTTATTTGTTGCTGATAATCCAATACAACATCTGACAACATCAGAAAAAAATTCAAATCAATCAAAAAGAATGTAGTTAAAAAAAAAAGCAATGGAAGAAGTATCCAATTTTGTTACCATTTCTCAAAATATTATTCAGCCTTTGCCCCGCTTTTGCATAGTTATTAGGGATGATCGAATACTTCGATTATTCGGCTTCGCGAATATTTTCCGAATACCTCGCCGCTATTCGACTATTCGCGAATATTTGATGCGCAATGTAAGTCTATGGGAAACCCGAACAACAACTATTCGGAACTATTCGGGCTTCCCATAGACTTACATTGCGCATCGAATTGTCGAATAGCGGCAAGGATTCGGAAAATATTCGCGAAGCCGAATAATCAAAGTATTCGATCATCCCTAGTTATGTCTAATGTCCTGTTGTGCCCCTTACCATACATGCAACACATTCTGGCAAAAAAAAAAATTACATGGGTGAGGTGAAATAAAAATTTGTAGTAAGAATAATGCTTGTATTTATGGGATAATGTACTGTATTTTTCATTTTATAAGACACACCGGATTTTAAGACGCACCCCAAATTTAGAGGAAGAAAATAGGGAAAAATAATTTTTAATATTAAAATGAGGGTCCATCTTATAATCCTAGTGTGTCTTATATCTCACCAGGGGAGTGGCGGTGGTGGATCGGCTCAGGAAGGTCACAGGAGGGAGGGTTGGCGATGCTGCGGGCTCAGAGGAGGGGGTGTCATGGCTCATGAGGGTCAATGGACGGAGGCTTGGCGATACTGCGAGCTTGGGGGTGTCGCAGCGGCAGGTGCCATTGATCTGCCGGTGGACTGTGGGCTCCATTGAATTGCCCACAGTTGACGAGATTGACTTCAAGAAAATCGCTACAGAGGCGGTGCGTGCACAGATAGGAATCCGCAGCCATTTTCTTGAAATTTCTTGAGTCTGTAATATCCATAGTAGTACAGACTAGTATAATGACTTTTCCTTATAAAACAGAGCTATGACATCCAGGAGTGGACACCGGCAGAAGAGGGCCCCTGTGCAAGGACAATATATAGGCTCATTTCAGTCAAATAGCTCATCAAAATGCATAATTCCGCTTGCATTTGAGGTGGCAGTGGCCCCCTTACCTCTCAGGCCCCAGTGTGGCTGCACAGGTTTCACCATCGGTGTGTCCGCCACTGACAAAAGCTGTATCAGGTCCATTTCTGAAATGAAAAACTCTAATGGATCTAATTTTTGTAAAGGTTCTACTATTTCTAAGGGCAACACAAGTGTTTTTTTCTTACCATAAAAAAAATGTGTAGGAGCTAAAAGGATCCCTTTACCATGTGTAAAAAGAGTCTAATTTTGATATTAATAGACAGTGTTCAAGCTTTTTTTTTTTTCCAATGTAGCTAAACATGTAGAATCTAGGATCACTGTCACAGCCGAGCCACAGAAAGGCAACTAGAGAACCTACAGCGTTAAAGAGGGAATATACATCAGGAGTGGGGATTGGGGAACCTTTACCCACAGGGCACATTTCCATGAACTGAAATGCTTGAGAGGCCTGGTTTTGCCGGTACTTTATTTC
The DNA here is from genome assembly GCF_048569485.1 of Anomaloglossus baeobatrachus. Taxonomy (NCBI): domain Eukaryota; kingdom Metazoa; phylum Chordata; class Amphibia; order Anura; family Aromobatidae; genus Anomaloglossus; species Anomaloglossus baeobatrachus. Next base: position 754,266,381 of record NC_134354.1, read on the forward strand.
CTCCTTACACTGTGAGGAAAGCTGCAGCGCATGCAATGAAAAATTAAGTCCTGACGCCAGTGCCAGTATTAGGTTGTTCTTTGTGGGTAGCGCTAGCATTCTTTGTGTTGTCATCCCAGCGATGCAGTGTCTCCTATATAATGTATGTGCACCAGTCCCAGTGTCTCCTTAGTGATGTGTATATACATTAATCTCAGTGTCTCCTATGTGATGTATACTGCAATATATAACAATATACTGCACTCTCTTAATTAGGAACCAAACAGACTAGTTTATTAAGTGGATGCTAATTTTTTATTGCTGTTTAAGACAAAAAATTCAGATGACAGGACATAAATAGTGACAATTGAAATAACGTTTCGGTCATTTCCTGGACCTTGGTCACATATTGCCAGCTTATCTATATGTTTAATTAACAGTTGAAAGGTTTTGGTTTGTAGCTCTCATGTGCAAGGCAGCAATGATTGGTACCAGTGGTGATCACTATAATAGAAGCTCCAATTGGGGGAGACGTGGTTAGCGTATTGAATCCGGTGAAGTCCCGTGTCGTAATCAGGTTATGGTGGTTTTTTGTAGGTTCTCGGGGTGTGTACAAAAAGAGAATTGATTTTAGGGAGTTGGCCTGTTCGATCTCAGTTCCTGGTAACCCTGAATGAATGTCAAAATCCAGTGGTAGCACTGATCTGCAATATCATGGGATCTGCTGTATCGGTTCTCCTAATTTTACCTAGTTGGTTTTCAAATCACGGATTTTAATATTTCTATAGTGGCACAGTAGCCAATGAAGGGTTATTTTGTAGAAACCTCTGTGTGAAATAAAGCTGCCTTGCAGATTCTGCTGTTTGTTTAAAGTAGAAGAATGCCAGCTCCCAGGATGGTAGCCGTTAGTAGAACGTTTGTGTAGTGTCCCCTTTGGAGTGGTGGCCGGTGTGTGTGTGTGTGTGTGTGTGTGTGTGTGTGTGTGTGCAATCGCTGTGTCTCCTGTGTGCTGTATATATACATTAATCTAAGTGTCTCCTATGTGATGTATACTGCAATCGCAGTGTGTCCTGTGTGATGTATATAAAGAAATCTCTGTGTCTCCTATATGATGCATACACCACAGTCCTCCTACTGCTTGAGTTGTATAGGCGTTACTTAAGCAGTGATAAATTTGCCCACTTTTAGGAGACCTGCACTGTAATATACATCTGTGTTCACAACAACTTATTGCTGCAAGCCATTCTCTACAAAACGTATCACAAAGAGTCAACTGCGTTCCTGATCGACCAACGAAACCTAGAACAGCAGTTGTGAGTAGCAACATCATCAATATCATTTAACATCACACACCTTGCCAAAATCATCACAGTAGGGGTGAGTTAATTAATTGTTTAACCAGATATAGACAAATATTTTTCAAGTTGATAATTTTTATACGTGAGTGATGTAATAAACATCCAAATGGCCCTTGGCAGAAAATATTTTCCCTATCCCTGTTTTACATGTTGCTGTCATTTTGAAACTTTACAATATTGATGCAATTTTTTTCAAATTTTCAAAATATTCTTTTGACTGCGGATTGTTAACTAACTCCAAACAAGTTGACTTGTCATAGGATGGTGCCAGTTGATCTACCTGGCCCTGACTCTTAAGCCCCAAAGATAACAGATGGTTTTGCTGGAGGATGCTGCAAATGTTTGAGTCAGAGTCCTGAATACAGTATTTATAATGGGTTTTCAAACCTAGAAAGCCCTTTCGAATAAGCTCTTTTGAAAGCTGAAAACTCTTTTTGGCTACATTTTGCCGGTGAATGTTCAATGAGCCATACAACAATTTTTCAACATACAAAACTATTCTGGACCATTACCTTCCATTAACTTGCTCCAGGAAAGTGTGGATCCTTGTCATGGGGCAGTATGGATGGTACAGGGACTTGTAGGCTGACCCTAAAAGGTACTTTACATGCTGTGATATCGGTACTGATATCGCTAGCGAGCGTACCCGTCCCCATTGGTTGTGCGACACGGGCAAATCACCGCCCGTGGCGCACAACATCGCTAACACCTGTCACACGGACTTACCTTCCCTGCGACGTTGCTCTGGCCGGCGATCTGCCTCCTTTCCAAGGGGGCGGTCCGAGCGGTGTCACAGCGACGTTACACGGCAGCCATCCAATAGCAGAGGAGGGGCAGAGATGAGCGGCCGGAATATGCCGCCCACCTCCTTCCTTCCTCATTGCCGGTGGACGCAGGTAAGGAGATGTTCGTCATCCCTGCGGTGTCACACATTGCGATGTGTCCTGCTGCAGGAACAACGAACAACATCGTACCTGCAGCAGCAACAATATTAAGAAAATGAACGACGTGTCAACGAGCAACGATTTTTCACGTTTTTGCGCTCGTTGATCGTCGGTCATTGGTGTCACACGCTGCGATGTCGCTAACGGCGCCGGGTGTGCGTTACTAACGACGTGACCCCAATGATATATTGTTAGCGATGTTGCAGTGTGTAAAGCACCCTTAAGTCTAGGGACCCTGTGCTGTCCCTCATCCTTATGGTAGTGTCGAGCCTCTAACATAGCACTGTCTCGTGTCCTGGCCCTGATGACTATGTTCCCACCTCACCCACCACCCAAGAGAACAAAGTCATCAGAGCCAGAACAACAGACAGGGCTTTGTTGGAGGCTTGACCCTGACTACCATCTATTCTACAGTCAGGATGAGGGACAGTATAGGGTCCTTAGACTTAGGGTCAGCCTAGAAGCCCCTGTACCATCCATACTGTCCCATGACACTCCTACTTAGATCATAGGAGGCATTTTAGCAAATCATAATTCCAAGACTTGCTAAAGTCTACTCTTATGAGCATACAAATACTGAACTTGCCATGAACAGTCAAATAATCCTAAACTCTTGGGAAATTTTGCTTCAAATCTAAGGTCCTGATTCATTATTGACTTTATGTCTTTTTTTGTCTAGTTTTGTGCATTTTTTTTGTTCACACCCAATTCATTATTCTATTTTCACCTTTGTTGAATTTAATTTTATACGCACTCACCTGATTTTTGTGTCCTGCATTGTGGGCAAAATTTAATAATTCTAGATTTTCTAGAATGATTCATCAATTGAGAATTTTTAAAAATTTGCACAATTTAAAAAAAACATCTCCTCCAGTTACCCCCTGGTGCAGTTTTATGAACGTGTACCAAAAATTCCCATCTTTTAAAAAAGATGCAACATTTTGCTGAAAAAGTCAAAAAATGGTTAACGACCGGAGAGAAGCCTTTTTTGACCTTGTGCCAAATTCATGAACCAGGTACCTCATTTTGATGAATTTGCTCAGAAAATACCTCAAGACAAAAAAAACCAAAAGGAAGTTATAAAATAAAAAAATGATAAATTGTAACCTAGAATTTTTAGATATTATAAATAGAGATGATCAAATTCCTCAAAAATTCGGCTTTGCGAATATTTTCTGAATAGGTCGCCGCTATGTGAATATTCGATGCGCAATGTAAGTCTATGGGAAGCCCGAATAGTTCCAAATAGTTGTTATTTGAGGTTTCCCATAGACTTACATTGCGCATCGAATATTCGCGAATAGTCGAATATCGGCGATTTATTCAGCAAATATTCGCGAAGCCGAATATTTGAGGTATTTGATCATGCGTATTAAGAAACTTATATGAAAGTTTGAATATTTGTCCAAAATGTTTAATAATTTTCTAAAAGCAATAATTTTCTATAATGGCAGTTCTCATGTTCAACAACTATTGAGAACACTCTTCGACATCTAAGTATACTTTTAAGTCATTAAAATTTAAATTTTTTGTGAAAGAAAATTAAAATGAGTAGCATTAACATTTGTAGGTGGATTGATCTATATTTTCCATATTTAGACATCTTTTAAAATGGAACAAGTGAAGCAAAAATTAGGTATTTAAAGTATCAGCCAATAAATCCTATAATACAAGAAAATGTTATAATTTTCTTCTATTAGAATTAATAACGGCCTCTTATCTCTGCCACTTGTAGCCAATACTTACTTGTACAGTTCCTGTTAATGAAGCCTAAAAGCCTAGACTGCATTATAATAATTAACTAGTCTTGGTAATATGCAAGGGACTAATGTGCTTAATGGAGCCAACAGCTACCAAAATGAAGTAAAACTAATGCAAAATCATTTGTATTACTGTGGAAGGGAATGTAGGCGTTTAAAGCCCTATAATCATAAAAATAGACTAGAGGAAACAGAATTATTGATTGCGTGTATGAAGGAGCAAAATGAAGGACACTTAAAACTTAATACAAATTACAATTTCTTAAATGAGAGTAGATTTTAAGAAATTGTTTACAAAATTGCTAAAGTGTACAAATTATAAATGCACGGGAGAAAAAAAAAGAAAAAAAAAAAATATATATATATATTCTTTTTTTTTTTAAAGTATTGTTGATTTTGAAATCATTAAAAAAAAATTAGCTTTAGCAAAAGAAAACCGGGACTGAACACACTTAACAATATTGACACTACAACCAAGAGATGCCAACTAGTGAAAGGCGAACTCGCAGATATCCAGGATCGGTGGGACTTAAAAAAAAATTCGTTTCAGCCCGGAATTGGTCCCGGATATCTGGCCAACTGCCGGTCCCCATATAAGTCTATGGGGACAAGAATCCGGTGGCTAAAAATGGTGGTAGAAGGGTTAGGGGGGATTGCACAGATCCAGATTTTGACAGACCAGGTCCGCCCATCACTAATTCCAACGTGATACATACAGGATTGCTTCAACATTTCTTAACAGAGCATCCTAATTTTTTTTTTTTTAAAGCTGGGCAACTTCTACCACAAATCTCCATGATCGGCTGCAGTGATATTACATTTTTCTTTCACCCCTACCAGTCCTCTACAAATCATGTAATGATGGACCATCAGCCAACAGGGGGCATAGACAGCACTGTGGGGCATAGACATCCCTGAGGGGCATATACATTACTGGGGGCCATACAGATAACTGGGGGCATACAAATTACTGGGGAGGTATATACCTTACTGAGGTGACATACATTACCGAGGGACCATATACATTACTGAGGGGGCATAGACATTTCTGGAGGGCATAGACAATATTGGAGGGGCATACACATTACTAGGCACATACAGATTACTGGGAGGCATACACATTACTGAAGGGATTATTCACATTACTGGGGGCATACACATCACTGGGGGGCATATACATTACTTGCGACACATACAGCAGTGAGGGACACTGGTGCTGGTGATTCTCTCTTCATCTGTGAGATGGGAGTGACTCGCCCACCCCAGGGCTATGGGACACCCGGTGCCGGGCCGGACTAGTCCGGGGGTAGTCAGTGGTGGCGGGGCCCGACTCCGTGACCCTGGCGGGGTCAACTAATATGGCAGTGATGGTGGTGGTGATATTAATTAAAGTTTGTGGGAATATTTGTGACGCCACCTGTGGACTGCGGTTATGGAGCCGCCGCTGCTGGATGGGACTTCCGGGGCTGATGGATTAGTAGCTGGGATGGTTCTGCTCTCCACTGGTGAAGCGGTACCCAGGGGCAACCGTTGGTGCTTATTAAAGTCTATGATGATGTTGTAGTCAGTGCAGTGCAGACGAAATAATGGAGGCAACACCAGGGGGTGCAGTTTCAAGATGTTTACTCACAGTTCCAGGGCTGCAGCACACTGGTGTCTTTGGATTGCTAGGATCCACTGTCAGGGACCTTCGCCGATCCCGGGTAATTTGGGGAGTAAAAGCCGGTGCACCCTGCTGTTGTGTCTCTTCCCTCGGCTGTCTTCAAAGCCTAGACTTTTCTGGATAAACCTGTCCTGGACTCCACTATAGGTTCTGGACAAGAAGGCTTGCCTGTATGGAACTTGCCCTCTTCCCAGGGGTTCTACAGTGGGATATGGCCCTGGGCGCTTGCAACCACCCTGGGCCTCGGTGTTCACCTTTGGAAATTACTTCTCTTCCTCCAGTTTCTAGGGACCGTTCACTGTATGCAGCCTGATCCCTCCACCCGATGACTTAGTGGAACAGGCCACAAGCTTGAAAGCCTTTCAGTGGCTCTGGAATCCTTTCTGTAGCTCACTGCTGTGGTGTCACCTGGGCCCTGCTGGGCCCCAGGATCTCCACCAGGAAGCTTCATTTTGTCTTGCTGTTCTGAGGTTTCAACCTCCCTCTCTCTCTCTCACTCCTCACTCCTCTCCTCTCTCAGACTATCTAACCTTGACCTTCCTGTCTCTGCTCTATCTAGCTGTTGGCTCCTCCCACCCACCCAGTTGCTAGGCCCCACCCTATGGGAGAAGGGATGGGTCTTACGCCCCCCCCCCCAGCATGCAGCATGGGGGGGTAGCTGCCACTATCCCCGGTCCAAAAATATGCCTAACAATGGGTGTAGTGTGAATTTGCCTGTGAACCGGCGTTTACTCCTTTCCTTACCCAGAATGGGACATCACACCTCTGGCTGAGGTGCAATGTCTCTGTGGTGACGGAAGCCTCAAGGGCGCCACAGGAGTGCATGGTGTGTTAACTTCACCCACAGATTAGGTCTGACCTTTAATGCATGTGCATGCAGTGTTCAGCAGAAAAAACTGTGTGCACGTGCTCGCAGTGCAAGTGCAGGTTTCAAGGTCTGGCAGCTCACAAATTGCAGTTGTTGGCCCGAGCACTGCATTCCCCAGAAACCTGCTGACAGTGAGTGGTCCCCCCATTTGTCTAGGGCCCCTGCACTTGAATGGCTGCGCCAGGTGGTGTCTATATGGGTCTCCTAGACCAAGTCCAGTTTGGTCTTTATTTTAATGAATGATAAGAACCTTATCCTCCAAACAAGAGTATGGGAAATAAACCCAGGGAAAAAAGATGGAGGAATCAAGCACCAAGGCTTCCTGACCCATGTGACAAGGGATGAAATAGTTTTAACCAGCACAAAAAAAAAAAGTCAAAAGTTAGCCCCTACCGTGGCTATTGTATGACGTTTGCTAAAGTATGATACAGATTACTGAAGGGCATACACATTACTAGGGGGCATGCACATTATTGGGGCCACATAAAGAACTGCATACACTGGGGCTGTTGCTCCCTTCTTCATCAGTGGGTCAGGAGTGCATCACGTGCTAACCCCGTCCTCAGATTAACTATGTCCTTCAATGCATTTGCTTGCGACGTTCACCAAAGAACACTGCATGAACGTGCTCACAGTGCAAGTGCAGGTTTAATGGCATGGCAGCCAGCAAATTTCGTCTGCCACCCCTTGCACTGTGGTCCCCAGGAATCTGCCCTGGCGCTGCAGAAATGGCCACTGCTCATGCTGACGATGATTGCAACCCTCATTTGTCCAGGGCCCGGACACGTGTATGGGTGCGCCGGGTGGTGACGCCAGCCCTACCTAGATGGGTCCCCTAAAGAAAACGTACAAAGTTCAGCTTGATCAGTCTTTATTTTAATGGGTGATAATAACCATGTCCTCCAAACAAGAGAGTGGTAAATAAACCCATGTGATAATGGATGAAATAGATTGAATCAGCACATAAGGAGTCAAAAAGTTGCCTCTACAATGACTGTTGTATGACTTTTGCTAAAATAAAATAATAACTGTACAAGTCTAATCATTTAGAAGAACTGAATTTCTAGTAAACAAGGCGTGAGAGACTAACCCAAGAGTAATGAAGGAGATAAAAAAAATCAGGTTTTTGGGCAGAGTCCAAAACAAAAACCACAACGGAGGGATCTATTTGTCATAGTACCCTCTCTTATTTACGTAAGTCACTCTATGTATGCTGAATAAATGCTAAATCAGTATATTATGAGAAGTAGCATACTTAGATGCAAGAAATACAGATATTCGTCTTTCGATTATAATTTCATTGTACAGTAATGTTGTTAACTGATCCTTCTGTCTCCTGACCCATTGGCAATGCCAACCCACCAGCAAAGTAATGTCGCCAACTGAGCTCGATAGACTTCCAGTCATTTCAGTGGAGTGTAATGAAACAACCCAAGTTTATTTTCCCCTGGCACAAGTCCAGGAGACATCTAAGTGATTTCCGCGCACGTCACCCGGCAATTTTGATCAGATTTCAGAACCTATTATGACATACTGACATTTCCAATCATTATATAATGAGACCACTTCACATCTAATGAAGATGTAATGCTGAAAACATGAATAATTATACAAGAAAGCAATTTGTTAAGTGAAAGTAAACTGAACTCGGGATACAGCAAAAAACATGATCTCGAGATCCAACGACGGTAACGGTAAATGACAGTTTACGTTCTACAAAATGAAGAAATCAATAGTTAAAATTGTGAATCTAATTTATATCTCCATTGATTTTATTTCACGGGATGACATGTAATAAAGAGACAATGCTGACATCTGATTTAAAGCATTTTCATCACAAAATATGGATGATAAATGACAAAGACCAATCAAGTTCAACTGGGGGATGTGGTATGCAAGAAACAAGAAAAAAAAATCATTGTTAACCATCACCAATCCAGAGTAAAGGGTGCATTACACGCTGCGATCTCGCTAGCGGGATCGCTAGAGAGTGTACTAGCCCCCGTCGGTTGTGCATCACGGGCAAATCGCTGCCCGTGGCGCACAACATCGCTTACACCTGTCACACGGACTTACCTTCCCTGCGACGTCGCTGTGGCCGGCAAACCGCCTCCTTTCTAAGGGGGCGGGTCGTGCGGCGTCACAGCGACGTCACTAAGCGACCGCCCAATCAAAGCAGAAGGGCGGAGATGAGCAGGACGAACATCCCGCCCACATCCTTCCTTCCTCATTGCTGGCGGGACGCAGGTAAGGTGAGGTTCCTCGTTCCTGCGGTGTCACACATAGCGATGTGTGCTGCCGCAGGAATGAGGAACAACATCATTACTGCAGCAGCAACAATAATTGGGAATAGGGGGTGATGTCACTGATGAGCGATTTTGAATGTTTTTGCGACGATTCAAAATCGCTCATAGGTGTCACACGCAATGACATCGCTAAAGCGTCCGGATGTGCGTCACAAATTCCGTGACCCCAACGAGATCGCTTTAGCGATATCGTAGCGTGTAAAGCCACCCTAAGAAACTTCATAGCATGACCAACCGACTACAAAAAAAGTGAAAAAGAATCCTTAAAGCCTTGGAAAACAACATTACACCATTTTCTTTATACATTTGTACAATAATTTGCATTATTTTGCTTCAAGACTGTTCGTTTTTTTTGTTGAGATTTTTTATGCTATTTTCAAAAATGTTGATTTATTATTGTAAAACAAATTGTATCTTCAGGGAGGAAGGAGACAAACTCTAGCGCCACCTATTGGAAGTAGCAATCCTATAAGTCAAAAGTAACCTTTAATGAGTCTTTTCATATGACTTAGGCGGGCTTTGCACACTACGACATCGCATGTGTGATGTCGGTGGGGTCAAATTGAAAGTGACGCACATCCGGCATCGCATGCGACATCGTACTGTGTAAAGCCTAGGTGATACGATTAACGAGCGCAAAATCGTCGTTATCGTATCATCGGTGCAGCGTCGGCGTAATCCATAATTACGCTGACGCGACGGTCCGATGTTGTTCCTCGCTCCTGCGGCAGCACACATCACTGTGTGTGAAGTCGCAGGAGTGAGGAACATCTCCTACCGGCGTCACCGCGGCTTCCGTAGGATATGCGGAAGGAAGGAGGTGGGCGGGATGTTTACATCCTGCTCATCTCCGCCCCTCCGCCGCTATTGGCCGCCTGCCGTGTGACGTCGCTATGACGCCGCACGACCCGCCCCCTTAGGAAGGAGGCGGGTCGCCAGCCACAGCGACGGTCGCAGGGCAGGTGAGTGCGTGTGAAGCTGGCGTAGCGATAATTTTCGCTACGCCAGCTATCACACGATATCGTACCTGCGACGGGGGCGGGGACTATCGCGTGCGACATCGCAGCATCGGCTTGTGATGTCGCAACTTGCAAAGCCCGCCTTAGGATTTACGTAAGATCAGAACCTCAATTTGCAGACACGATGTTTCGGGGTGATTTCCCCTCATCAGTGCAAAGTGTGAGGTCTGATCAGACTGTATGATAAGCTATAGTGGGGTCTAAAGGGAAAATGTATTGCAAAACAAGTCAGCAAAGATTATGGAACAAATCGCATGTGGATATAGACTGTAGGACGTTTTGCAGCACCATAACTAATATGGCTGTGTTGGATCAATCCGCGGCAAGCCAAATTTGAGATGAAATTTTGAAAATTTGCAAGTCCCTTTGAATTCAAACAGTTTGCAATTTTATTTCACAAACTGAAGAGTCACAGAATGGGCTAACAATGACTGACGCGGCAAGGCGGGCTTCACCATAATGCTCTGCAAGAATCATGCCACAATATTTAGCGACTTTCATAGCCACTATAAAAGGAGGACAGGCAGCCACACAGCGCCCGTCTTCTAATTTTATACTGCAGGAATGAAAGTCAAAGTGCACAGTTCGTTCCACATAGAGACAAAAGAAGGCACTGTTGTTGATGATAATTTAATTGCATCAGTAAAAAGAGAAAGAAATGGCGGGTGGCAGCAGCAGTGCCCATGTAAATGATTTAGGTATTCCAATTACAGACATACAGAGCTGAAAATTGAATGGGTCCTTCCTGGATATATAGGTAGATATAGTGTCCTTGAGGTAGAATGACTAGGCCAGTGAACGATGGCTAAGCTGTTACACAGGCTCCACGAACTAGAAGATCATTCCAAAAAGAAAAATGAGTCTATTGATCTGTGCCGCCGTCAAATCATGTGGACAAAAAATGGCTGTTTATTGAGTCTCACATTTCAAAGTCTCTGACTTCTTCATCGGGACTTTAACCAAATATCTGAATGAAGCTCTGATCAAGAAGTCAGAGACTTTGAAATGCATGGACTTAATAAACAGCCATTTTTGAACCACATGGTTCCATCCTTTGACGGTGGCACTGATCAATAGATGCATTTTTTGGGAGGAATTACAGACAATTCTCATCCTTCTTGCAGTACAAAAGCTTAGTCTCCATCTCTCTCAATAGCACAACAGATCAAATAAAGGATTGGGGTATGGCAAAATATTCTATAAACAATTCTAAGGCAATTGGTCTTCTTAAAATTAATCACAAAAAAATTAGCTGCAAATTGAATTTTTGGAAAAAAATCACCAAAGCTGGCAAATTTACATTTCAAAAGCTTCAATCATTTTTACGGTGTATAACCGGCTTACACCTTAAATCACACATTTTTGTGGCAGTTCTTGATGCAGTTTTTAAGCCACAGAAAGCATGGAATCCAAAAGGAATGACTGATAAGTCTCGTCTCAATTGCATCCAAGCTGCATGTCGGATTTCAGCTATAAGCGGTATTGCCACAGTTGCTATTCATCACTGATACCTATAGATATTGAATTGAGCAAAGTCTGTGTGTATCTGAGTGTAGTGTAGCATGAGTGTATTAATATACTCACCTCCCGTACCTGTCTCTGGTTTTAAGTGCCGTTCTGCTCCTCTTCTCAGTGTCTCCTCTCTGAAGACTCTTCAGGTCACATTGTGCTCTGCGTGACCCAGAAGTAACTTTTACAGTTTACAACTAGGGAACGTCAGAACGAGACTCCATAGACTTATGTCGTAAAAAGATTTTGAGTTCACACATAGAGCATAGAGTGAGCCGGAGCGTCTGAAGAGCAGTGATGTCACTGAGAAGAGGAGCAGAACGGTGCTGGATTCCAAAGAAAGCGGTGTTAGGTGAGTATATTATTACATTCACTGTACACTACATGCACATACACACATTTAATGAAAACAAATCTTCATGGGAGAGCTTCCTTAAATTCCTCCAAGCTGTAATCGGGCTGTGCGGAAGAGGAGGTGGCTTAGGACCACTAATTTAGTGATTTATTCTTGAGGTAGGCTATTCCAGTCGTCCTTACAGTTCTTATAGCAAAGAAGCTTTCTCTCCATTGATCACGATTTTTCAGATTGATATCACAAAATGCAGGTATATTATCTGTGTGAACTGGATAAAAAGAGAGGACATGAAACAGACCCATTTTATACTTAAAATGGTTGCCCACTTTGGCCAATTTCATTTTTGTACAATTTCCTTACAGAACCATCACAAGAAAAATGAAGTATTACCCAGTATCCATTCAAGTCGATCTGTCATTTGTGTAATGTAGGACAGGACAGGTCCTCCAGAGTAAGTACGTAACTCCTCCACACTTTGACCGAAAAACGAAGATCCTAAACAGAGGGCACTTCTTCTATTAACAGACAGAGGGGAAAATAGACTCAAAAATGAAAACACTCCAAGCTTCTCTAATGCAGCTAAACACCACAGTTGCAATAGTCACGACTCCTCAGCTTCTTCCAGAGACAGGCTCCTTCCAAAGTGGACAGCATAAAATGAGAATCTATAACCGACATCCAATGGTAAGACAGGTGACTTTTTATAGTGAAGGGGAATGGTCACAAAAGAGCTGCACCTGAGATTAGGACTACAAAAGACAGGCAGATAGGAAAGATTCCTAAACTCTTACAGCACTAAAAGAAAGTATATTCCTTGAAATACAAGTTATACATCTGCTATACATCTGTTATACATCTGCGTATAATAAGGCGTTGTAACCTTCTGATTCTGGACTTGTCAGAAGTCTCCCCAGAGCGGCACAAAATCATGACAGCTCCTTAGTGAATTAGGAGCATCATATTCCTGCATATGCTCATCATTAGGTGTGGCGTAGGAAGCACCAGGATTAATGAATTACGCTCTATGTGTTTTCTAAAATGCCATGGAGTTAAAAAAAATCATATACGTTTGTTAAGAGGGAGCTAACCCTGATTTTATTCTGCCTGTGGTTTAGGTAGGATAAATCTTGTGACAGGTTCCCTTTAACACTAGCACCAGTCAACTATATGAACCAAAACTCTATTCTCCTAAATGTTGATGACGTCAGCATAATTGAATGCATGCATAAACATGTTGGGAAGGAAATCATTGAGACATTTTTGTTGTTTTCTTTTTGTGGCATCGCTAAAAACCAATCATCCAATAAAACATAATGAAATATTTTCAGTATGCAGAAGACTTCTGTGCCTCCCTGATCAGGAGCTATAGAGAAACTTTGTCATGCTTGGGGAAACCCTGAATAAATGTTGAGCAGAGAAACAAAGGCTTTGGAGATTGCAGGATTTCAAGTGTTTATGGAATGTATGAAAGAATTTAAATCATGCCACGCGTTTTCTAGAAAAATCCTAGAGGTTTGGGGATATGTTACATATAGTAACAGATGGTGATATAGAGAAAGCCAACTGTTGGTCCAGTTTTAGAAAGCAATAAGGCATCTAAGATGGAAGTTGAGTGGTGCTTTGAGAGAAACTCTCCATGTTTTGCTCAATGGTGTCAAAATGATAGCTCTTACCAAATATGTCTCCCAAAGTGCATCCGGCGACCCACTGGGTATCATATCTGTAAAGCTCCATGCTATGTTTCCAGGTCTTTAGCCCACAACCTCTTCTCCAAGGGAAAAGTTACTCCAGGCCACAACCTCTCATCTAATCGAAATGCTGCCCCCAGCTCCAGGGAGCCACTTCTCTTGCAATGGACAGTCCAATCCAGCCTCCAACCATCAATGTACCCCAAATCCCAATTCACTACTGCTCTTTAAATTAATAGGTCCTAAGTTGAACTTTCTACTCAAACCAACAACTAGACTATTACTGCTCCATTTATTAAGCTTCTCTAAGCCAGTCCATCAGCACTATGATGCAGTACTTTTAGCAGAATCCTGTAAACAGAGCACAACAGTGGAAGGGTTTTTGTAAACTCCACCCAAAAAGGGCTTTATGGAGAGTATGTATATTCATTATATATGAAGGTAATCTGTCAGGTGATTTGCTAGTACAAAACTAATGGTATCCTGGAATAGAGCTTGGGCAGCCCTTTCAGTATCAGTAACTTTTATTGCTCTACCTTTTACTAGTATCTTTCTGTAAGCACCAGAGAATTCAGTGACACATGCTGGCTAGTCAACCATATGTAAATCCACACTGCTAATGCACTGATCCCCATGCCCAACCCCTCGGCAGTGATAGTACATATTAGTGAAGATTTTTACTATCACTGACCTTGGTACTGAGACGTGGATGGGATTATGAGGTTGGGGATTTACACATTGTTTGGATTTACATATGCTTTATTAGCTGATGCACACCAATTTATCAGTATCTGGATGAAGCCCAGTCGAAACGTGCGCCGAGGTGCAGGGCGGTGTGTCTTAGTTACTTCATGGCTGCTGCGGGTCTATAGCCAAAATGGTTTTACTGAATATTTTCCTGGTGCTGTAGCCTGATGGTGTTTATCAGTATCTGTTGGTTACTATGATATTGTACACATATCTAGATGTATGAGTGCCTACAGTTGGGTACTTTCCAGTGAATTGGAGGATTTTTTAGGAGGTTCACATCTTACACTGTGTGCTCTTTTTTTCACAATAAAAATATTTAACTATCAGCACAAAGTCCATTTGGATATTATTAATTCATTACTATAGAATACTATGGGTCAAATGTAGGTTAATGGGCCGTTTCACACATCCGGTATTTTGCCGGATGCCGGATCTGGCACACATGCAGTACAGTTAGGCTGCTTTCACACATCCGGTTTGAGCAGTGCGGCTCAATCCGGCTGTGAAGCCTATGAAACGGATGCGGTGAAAACACCGCATCCTTTGCATAAGTTTTTTACATGCGGCCGGTCCGGTTTTTGCCGCTTGCGGCATGCTACTGAGCATGCGGAGTGGCAAAAACCTCATGCAGCGGCCGGATGCGGTTTTTGCCGCATCGCGCCGCATCCGGCATCCATAGGGATGCATTGGAAAAAGCGCCGCATGCGTTTTTTTTTGCCGGAGCAAAAAAACGTGCCAGGGAACGTTCCATCCGGCTGCCGCATTGGCTAAATCTGCCGCATGCGGCAAAAACCGGACCGAACGCAAGCCCATGCGGCACAATGCGGCACTAATTAAAGTCTATGCAGGAAAAACGCAACCGGCAGCAAAAAAAAACGGTTGCGGTTTTCCTGCAAAGTGCCGGATTGTGCCGCATTGCAAAAGCCGGATGTGTGAAAGCAGCCTTACATTCATTTACAGTGGAAGTGCGACACCAGGCAGTTGTGTACTTCATACCCAACTGCATGTGTCCGCATGGTGCCGTATGAATGTAATTGTACTGCATGTGTGCCGGATTCGGCATCCGGCAAAATACCGGATGTGTGAAACAGCCCTATATGATTGCTGCTGGGTTGGAGGGCGTAGGGGGACCTGACAGCTTCCCTTTATGCCTCTTTCACATGTTCGTGAAAAACCACGCACGTTTTTCACGGACGTGTAAGAGGTGCGTTTTGCACTCCCTGAGCCGTGTTTATGGCCTACGTGTGCTCTCCATGTGTTATCCGTGATAACACACGGAGAATGGGAACTTCCTGCCCACCTGTCCCTCGCGTCGCTGTCCGTGGTGCTGATCTTCAGTCTCCGCTCCTGCCGACTCACCGCTGCTGCTGCTTCCGGCCGCAGTGAAGTGAATATTTAATGAGCATAATGAGCTGCGGTCGGAAGCAAATGACAGCAGCGGCAGAGACAGGGGGGCTGGAGAAGGTGAGTAATTTTTTTTTTTTCTCGCAGACACATGTGTTTTCTCCGGTGCATGTCATATGGAACACCTCCGTGTGGTCCGTTTGCGGGCTGTGTGACGCCCGTACTGCCAGAGAAAAACAGACATGTCCACGTGTGGAGCACACGGGCATACATATGCTCCACATGTACACATGGTCCATAGCAAAAACACGCACGTTGATTTTAATGGGTCTACATGTGCCTGTGTCTCCGGTACGTGAGGAAACGGGCCAAACACGTACCGGAGACACGGACGTGTGAAAGAGGCCTTAAACCTATAATGACAATATTAAAAAAAATCTGTATATTATGTTTTAGAAAATAATATACATAAATCTACAGACAGTACCAGCACAACTTTGATATCACCCGGCATTTAACAGTAGTAAACAAAGTCCTAGCTAAAGGGTCTATTGATTTCCTATGTTTGTAACATTCTGATAAGGTCTAAGCCGCCCGTGACATTTAAAGTCATGGCAGAAATTACATTACCATAATGATGCGAGAGAGTAAACTTGGATCGGCTAATAAATCTCATAAAATAGCTCACTTTTTGTCGTGTCATTTTAATGATGTTCCATGGACTTTCTCTTAAATATAAAAAAATCAGTAAGAAATTGTAATAAAAGTTAATATACCAAGTATTAAAAATGATGTCCATTCAGCTACTGGCTGTACGCATTTACTGATCTTTCTTGCAATAAAAACTAGATACCAAAAGAAAAAAAACGTTCACGATTCATTTTTCTCATTCATAGCGGTTTTAATGCCTTTAGTGTAAATGTCTGTAGATTTTAAGACTCCCTCTGCAAGGTTAATACAGCAGTAACATGATTCAGATGACATAATAAGGGCTAATCTGGAGGCCTCTAATGACCATAATGCCTGGCGATAATCATTTTACTTTAGCTACAATGTCGTCTTAAATCCAAGTTTGGTGCCGTTTTAAGTTCAGAGTAAATTCGTAAATATGACATTTTCTTGCTCATTTTACTAATTGGAGTCAAAGTGAATTAATCAAATGGTTTGCAATGGGTAGAGCGGCAATAGGCTTACTCAGCTTTTCTGGTGGGGATAAATGCTCCACTTAGGGTGAATGATTGAAATTTTCATATTAGTTGTCATGCACAGATGTGGAAAAAAATATATAAAAACATTTTGCCCAAAAAATAGAAATCAAGCAACATCTTCAATTTTTTTCCATTTGATCTCAGGATTTCAGAAGATTTTTTAGGGTTTTTTTTTTTTTTTTTCTTTATTTTTCAAGCAGGATTAGACGTTGAACTCAGGCTAGGTCAATGTTTAAAATTTTGATCACCAAAATAGTCTTAAAAAGTTTAGCAAATAATGCTACTCCAAACAATATTTTAATATTTCCAAATTTAAAGGGAACCAACCAGCAGGATTTTCATATGTAAAGTAAAGCCAGTGCTATATTGGGGCTAGTATGCTTTAAGCCCCCGTCACACACAGCGAGATCGCTAGCGAGATAGCTGAAACGTCACAGGTTTTGTGACGTATCAGCGACCTCGCTAGCGATATCGCTGTGTGTGAAAAGCAGCAGCAAGTGGGCCCCTGTTGCGAGGCAGCTGATCGTGACAAAACGATCAGAACCATTTTTTGCCCGTTGGTCTTCCGCTGTGCAGCACGCATCGGCGTGTTTGACGGCGGGAAACCAACGAGCGCCCAGAGTCGGACTGGCTAATGGAGGAAACTCCAGTGATGCCAGGCCTGGATTCAGTTGTCTGGATTGCACTCCGGAGCTCTCACCTGAGCTCCGGAGTGCAGCCTAGACTGAACCGCGAGCGCCGAGTGATTGATTCCCTGGCGATTGCGGTTCAGTTCATTACAGCTGAAGACATGCCAGACTGATCTCCGGTGCTCTCACCTGAACTCCGGATTGCACCCTGGCCTATCCTCAACTGTTAAGAACTGAACCGCAATCGCCGGGGAATCAATCACTCGGCGCTCGCGGTACAATCCTGCAAACTCTGAGATCAGACCAGGCTGCAGCTGAGAGCTCCGGAGTGCAAAGCAGGTAACTGAATCCAGGCCTGGCATTACAGGAGATTCCTCCAGTAGCCAGCAGGGAGCCGTCGTTACACGGGTCACTGGTGGCTGATCTCTGACCATTGATAGCTCCCCAGCGACCATGTAGCGACGTTCCAGCGATCCCTGCCAGGTCAGATCGCTGGTCAGATCGCTGGTGCGTCGCTACGTGTAACTGGACCCTTAGGCATAGGCCGAAATGTGTCGCTTTTTTCTCCCCCCCCACCCCCACTTTTTCATGGATGTCTGTTTTATAGCTGTCTAACCATTTAGCAAATGATTTTAATGGAAAAATAAAATATACATTTTATATGATAAATCTTTTTAGTTCGGTCCTCTCTGCGCTGGAATTTTTTCTTTGTTGGACTTTCTGCCATGCCCAGCACTTCGAGTGACAGATATAAAACCGGACTCTATACTCAGAAGGTGAGCCTACACAATTTTCTTTGCATTCATGCACTAATCCAGTTACATATGTTGTGGGTGCTGGCTGTTTTTACACAGCAGACACCTGAAGGTAACTGCTGTAATTGTGACTACATGTAAATGAAGAAATAAAACCCCTTAGGTGCCATAGTGGACAGTGACCATGGAGTCTCAGGTGTTTGACAGTTGGAGTCGTGTGTCAGCTGCATAAGGACTCCTGACAGTAACTGCTGCAATTGGAACTGCTGGGCAGTGTAGTGTGTAACGAGAGTGCCCCAAACTGTGTGGTGCCTGGTTTCCCTCCGCTTCCTCCCCCTCTCCCCTGCGCTGTAATCATATTAAGCCTGTGTATGGTCCTAGTGGCTTGTGGGGGAAGGGGATGTCCCAATTAATCCTCCTACCAGCCCCCGTTGAAAATAGGGGGCTGGTTTAAGTCCATATATATATAACTCTTACCTCTGTGGGATATCCCCTTCCCCATCATGGTATTTGGGATCTGGTGGCATGGTTTTCCTACCCTACTTCATTTGTAAATGTTCGTAAACACAATTGTTATTTGATATTCATACCGGTTTCTTATCTGACCTCAAGTCACAGCAGCGTTAAAAAAAAAAAGGAGAATGGTGAGAGCGGAGTTCCACGCTGTCCTTTTGAGCATTGTTATCTCTTCTTATCATGGAGATTATTATTATTATTATTATTTATTATTATAGCGCCATTTATTCCATGGTGCTTTACAAGTGAAAGGGGCATACATACAACAATCATTAACAGTACAAATCAGACTGGTACAGGAGGAGAGAGGACCCTGCCCGCGAGGGCTCACAGTCTACAGGATCAGAGAGGACCCTGCCCGCGTGGGCTCACAGTCTACAGGAGGAGAGAGGACCCTGCCCACGAGGGATCACAGTCTACAGGGAATGGGTGATGGTACAATAGGTGAGGACAGAGCTGGTCAAAGAAATGTAACCACTTAGGTGCCATAGTGAACAGTGAACATGGAGTCTAAAATGTTTGACAGTTGGAGCAATGTGTCATCTGCATAAGGCCGCCCCACAGTACCATGAGCAGCAAGCAGACCATGTTAGCTCCAATTCGTAACTTCACTATGTGGCCACCAATTTTCCTGTAGTATAAATAATAAACAATAATATTCATGTATCCTCTTCTAAAGGTAGAACACTTGCCTTCTGGTGACACCTATTGAATGATAATGTGGGAACTTTAAAAAAAAAAAAATTGTATTCTGTCTCAAAAGCCAAGTACTCTCCAGCTAAAGAAATTTTGACCAATGCTACATATAGGCACAATTTTTTTTTTTTTAAAAAAAGTTTGAACTGCCTGAAGACTACAGTGAGTGGATGGACCCTTCTTGACTCCAGTAGACTATCTGTATTGCTTAGGGGTTAAAAAAATGAAGTTTTCAAATAAATAATTAAAACGTTTTATTAGTGTAGAAAGGTTGCCCTCATTATCTCCCATTTGGACTAATCTCCTGGTAACCTTCTATCCTCACACGATCTCATTCTCTACCCCCCTCGCATGTCCTCTTTCCACAATCGCATCCAAGATTTCTCCCATGCAGCCCCCATACTCTGGAATACTCTGCCACAACACATCAGACTCTTGCCTACCTTGACAAGCTTCACAAAGAACCTGAAGACCCACCTCTTCTGACAAGCCAACAACCTGCCCTAACCCTCAGTCCGCCATAGTGCCGAATGAGTAGCTCTGTCCTCACCTACTGTATCCTCACCCATCCCCTGTAGACTGTGAGCCCTCACGGGCAGGGTTCTCTCTCCTCCTGTAGACTGTGAGCCCTCGCGGGCAGGGTCCTCTCTGCTCCTGTAGACTGTGAGCCCTCACGGGGAGGGTCCTCTCTCCTCCTGTAGACTGTGAGCCCTCACGGGCAGGGTCCTCTCTCCTCCTGTACATGTTTGTGCCCTATTTTGTTTATGATTATTGTAATTGTCCCTATTAGGTGTACCCCCTTTCACATATAAAGTGCCATGGAATAAATGGCGCTATAATTATAAATAATAATACTAATACTAATACTAATAATAATAATAATAATAACTTGAGGGACCTGTGTCTTTTCCCTGCCTATAGTATGTAAATACTTTCAAGCTATATACACATCACAAAGGTGACCAAACTGGATGTATTTCACCAGCGACGAACTGGCTACCGGAGGAATCTCCAGTAATGCCAGGCCTGGATTCAGTTACCTGTATTGCACTCCGGAGCTCTCAGCTGCAGCCTGGTCTGACTTCAGAGTTTGCAGGACAGAACCGCGAACGCCGAGTGATTGATTCCCCGGTGATTGAGATTCAGTTCATAACAGCTGCAATCCGGAGTTCAGGTGAGAGCACCAGAGATCAGCCTGGCATGTCTTCAGATGTCATGAACTGAACCGCAATCGCCAGGGAATCAATAACTCGGTGCTCGTGGTGCAGTCTAGGCTGCACTCTGGAGCTCAGGTGAAAGCTCCAGAGTTCAGTGCAAGTAACTGAATCCAGACCTGGTATTACAGGAGATTCCTCCGGTAGGCAGTCCGACGCTGTATTTCACCAATTTGTATCAGTTTAGATTGTCTAGATTACCTCTTTGCGGAAAATAACAATCTTTACAGTAATTTGGGTCACTCATTTTGGACTCTGTAAATAAGACTCAAAAGTCCAAATGTAATAGTACAAGATAGAAAGTGAAAAGGCAGGTTTTCACGGGCTGTTATAAATATAATATAGAGAAGTACAGTCCTGTATAGTGTGTTACAGTAAAATAGGGTCACTAATAGAAACATCCATCCAATCTTTTTCTTTCCTGTCCTCAGTGACACAACCTAATTTACTGCAAAATTCTCCTTCTCCATGAGGAAACATTGATCAGAACAGCACTGACAAATATGTGATAGCATTAAGCACAGTAAAGAGGAAATGAATACCAAGCATCCGGCTATATCTTATTATCTGCAGACTGTTGTCTGGATTAGAAGGACATTCTGTGTGTTTATAATGTAGGATATATATAGGCTGCCATTAAAATGCGCTTAGATTCTACCAGTCCTTTCAGGTAACTGTTCAGAATAAGCTGTCATGTGAGTACATGTGAATGTAAATTGCCTTTGCACAGCGGACTTTAATTTTAGCACCACCAACTGGGAGTAGCAAAAGTCAATCCTTGACACATGACTAAGAATGAAAAACAAATAAGAGTCTCACTTTGCCTGTAGCTGTGTGTCATGAGGGTACCACGATGGAGAGTGGTGCCCCCTATTGTAAGTGGCAGGAGATCGCAGCACATGGCTACGTACACACTTGCACAGGTTAATACTGTTGGCAGTGCAGATTTTCATTGATCCAGTGCTGAAAGGGATAAACAGTTTGTCTGGTCTCTTAATTCAGGATGAAAAGACGTGTCTCAGCTGTTCTGAGTTTTCCAATCACCTCTGTAAGAAATACTCTCCTCTCAACTCAGGGAGTGGCTAGTGATAGCTTTGCTGCTCCTAGGCCTCAGGTGTGGACTTGTAAGCTGCGGACTAAAGAGTGCTTTACATGCTGCGATATCGCTAACGATATATCGTCGGGGTCACGGTGTTTGTGACGCACATCCGGCGTCGTTAGCGACATCGCAGCATGTGACAGCTAGGAGCGACGATCAATGATTGCAAAAACGGCAAAAATCGTTGATCGTTGACATGTCGCTCCTAATCATAATGTCGTTGGTGTTTCATTACGCAAGTTGTTCGTCATTCCTGCGGCACCACACATTGCTGTGTGTGACACCGCAGGAATGACAAACATCTCCTTACCTGCGTCCACCGGCAATGAGGAAGGAAGGAGGTGGGCGGCATGTTCCAGTCGCTCATCTCCTCCCCTCCTCTTCTATTGGGCAGCCGTTTAGTGACGCTGCAGTGACGTCGTTGTGATGCCGAACGCACCTCCCCCTTGAAAGAGGGATTGTTCGGTGTCTCCAGCGACGTCGCTGAACAGGTATGTGTTTGTGACGCTGCCATATCGATGTTGTTCACTACGGCAGCAATCACCACATGTCACAAGAATGACGGGGGTGGGTGCTATCGCTCACGACATTGCTAGCAGTTGCTAGCGATGTCGCAGCGTGTAAAGCACCCTTTAGACATTGTTTTTGCTGTAGCTGTAACTGGAGATTGCTGCATGGAAGTTTGTGTGGTGTTTTCCCTTCCTTTAATCCCTTTTCTGTTTGCCTCACTAATCTGTTCACTTAAATACTTCCTGTAGCTTGGTAAGCCTGGAACTATTGTTGTTTCTTTTGCCACTGTCTGTTTATCCACTTTGATTCTTTAACCTAAAGTGGGATTAGCGTTCTCACTGCTCTTTGCACTAGACAGAGCCATGGTCAGGGAAAGATAGGGAGGGGAACTTGATAGCTACTTGGGGTGACCTCAGGGTAAGTTTCAGGGGTTGTCCCTCCCTTTCCTTACCTAGTAGCAGTGTATCCCTTCCCGTTTTGCTTTGGGCTGCGCATAGTGGAGCACGAAAACCAGGGGCTCTCCTGGAGTGGTACCTAGTGCCTATCGTCCGACAAGTCCAACCTCACCTCAGAGGCTCTGGTGTAGACTGGGTAGGCACCAAGGGTATGTGCACACGTTGCTTTTTTTTCAGCGCGGAAAAAAACGCACCCTCTGGCAGAGGGGAGAATTGTAAACAATGCTTTTTTGAGAAAAAGGCATCGAAAACGCATGCGTTTTTCATGCGTTTTTCATGCGTTTTTCATGTTTTCATGCGTTTTTCATGCGTTTATTTAGGTGCGTTTTTTAAGACTTGTCAGTGTTAATAAAGTTGGTTGAACACAGACCTTTGGAAAAAAAAACCTGTGATGTCATTTCCTTCTCCACATTCTGTTTGGATAAATGGGAGGGCTTGGAATGGAAGGAGCACCATTTGAATTTTGGAAAAGTTGAAATAAACTTCGCGCACCATGTCACATTAGCAGAGCCCCTTGGGTACCTATACGTCAGAAAACCCCCACAAGTGACCCCATTTTGGAATCTGCACCCCTCAAGGATTTTATTCAGGAGTATATTAAGCATTTTGAATCCACAGCTACTTCACCCAAAATGTTGCTGTAGCAACAATATTCTCACTTTTAGGCCCGTTTCACACGTCAGTGAAAAACAGTGACGTTTTTCACTGGCGTGTAAAACATGCACATGTCCCTCCGTGTGCCGTGAATCACGGCACACATGGGTTGTCTAAGTGCAATCCGGGCTCCGTTCTCTGTGGCCCGTGATTGCACTTAGAGATTAACTCACCTGTGCCCGCTCCCGCTCTCCATGGTGCTGATCACTCCCACGGTGCAGCATCCGGCCGGCGCTGACCCCCGCAGCAGCTGCTTCCGGGTCGGCTGTGTCGCACATCATGAATATGTGCGACAATAATGAGCCGGCTCAGAAGCAGCAAGCAGAACAGGCTGCAGAGGACATCGCTGGACGCCGGGTGAGTAAAAATGATTTTTATTTTAAAAGCACTTTTTTTCTGGCACGTGTTTCACGGACCACACCACTGCGTGGTCCTTGGAACATCAGTGATGCCAGAAAAAAATGGACATGTCTCCGTGCGGCTATCACGCACACGCGGGTACGCCACGTGCAGTGAAAAATCACTGATGTGTGAGCAGACCCATTCATTATAATGGGTCTGCGTATGTCAGTGATTCTGGTTTAAAAAAAAGCACAAACGTACCAGAATCACTGACGTGTGAAAGAGGCCTAAGGCTATGTGTCGATGATCCAGCGACACGGCGTCCAGTACACAGTGTCAGCCTCCTGCAGAGATGTGAGTGTTGTCCACGGGAGAACGCAGCTGGCCATGCCCACAATTTGGGTTCAGGCTGCTGTGGAGCTCTATGCTACCTGCAGAGAACACTCATCTACGCAGCATAAATTGACATGCTGAGGCTCGGGAAGCTGCGCCACCGGTCAGTTTATGCTGCGGAGAAAAGAAGCACAGTGGGCATGAGATTTCTAAAAATCCTTCCACTGTGCTTCTACTGCACAACGCAGCGTCATGGACGCAGGGAAAACAATCTGCGCCCAAAACGCTGCAAACCCCGATTGTGGGCATCCAGCCTAAAAAGCGTCAATGGAGGTCAAATATATATACAACGTCCCACCCCCCCCTGCATATTCTAAGCTGGCACCTTTAGTACCTTTCATGTGGCACTAAAGGGTGCCTAGCCTAGTTTTTATCACAAAAAAAAAAAAAATGGCGTGGGGTCCCCCCTATTTTTGATAGCCAGTCAGGGTAAAGCAGACAGCTGTTGCCTGCAAACCACAGCTGGCAGCTTCATCTTGTCTGGTGATCAATTTGGAGGGCTCCCCAGGTTTTTTTTTTTTATTTATAAATAAAAATAATAAAAAAAAATAACATGGGGTCCCCCCAAATTAGATCACCAGCCAAGGTGAAGCTGACAGCTGAGGTCTGGTATTCTCAGGGTGGGAAGAGCCATGGTTATTGGACTCTTCCCAGCCTAAAAATAGCAGGCCACAGCCGCCCCAGAAGTGGCGCATCCATTAGATGCGCCAATCCTGGCGCTTCGCCCCAACTCATCCCGCGCCCTGGTGCGTTGGCTAACGGGGTAATAAATGGGGTTGATACCAGATGTGTAATGTCACCTGGCATCAAGCCCAGCAATTAGTGATGTCACGGCGTCTATCAGACACCCGACATAACTAATTGACAGTAAACAAAAGCAAAAAAAGACAACAAAAAATTTTTTATTAGAAAAAACACTCCCCAAATCATTCCCTTGTTCTCCAATTTAATAAAAAAAATGGGTCCGCAGAAATCCATTTGGATGTCCCACGTCGGCTCTGGACCTTCTAGAATATGGGGGCACGTTCAGGGAAC
This sequence comes from Anomaloglossus baeobatrachus, assembly GCF_048569485.1. Classification (NCBI taxonomy): domain Eukaryota; kingdom Metazoa; phylum Chordata; class Amphibia; order Anura; family Aromobatidae; genus Anomaloglossus; species Anomaloglossus baeobatrachus. The sequence continues at coordinate 754,291,430 of NC_134354.1, forward strand.
GTATCCCCCATTTTCTAGGAGGGCAGACCCTCCATTTGAGGAGAGTGGGTGCCAAAAATCTGCACCCACTCTCTCCGGGTCACAGCTGCAGAGTGCCGAGCAGCCAGCACAGCTCTCTGAACACAGTGCTGGCTGTCAGCTGCTCTGCACATGTGACCGGCCGGCGTCTGCTGTGAAGGAGGAGGAGGCCGCGGGGGATCAGCGCTGCGACCGGACAGGTATGTATGACACCGGGGGGAATTGGGGTGAACGGGCAGGGCCTGGGTGCATTTTTCTGTCGCATGTGTTATTGCACATGCGACAGAAATCATAGGAGCAGGGCGGCCGGTGCGCTACTGTGCGCGTGGCCATGTTGGATTTTCGGGAGGGGGGTCGGGGGTCGGGGCGGGCACTTTGGCGACACCGGGGGCTTTGCCAGGAAGTGAGGTCAACAGGAAACCTCTTGACCTCACTTCCAGGTAAATGCCTGCGTTCTGGCGTGCCGACAAAGCCCGCGGACCGCAACAAAAAAGCAGGTCCATGCGGTGTAGCTGCGTTCTGACCCCACATAATTGATTTCAATGGGGGAGAGAACGCAGCCACAACGCACAAAAGAAGTGACATGCTGCTTTTCTTTCCGCACCGATTTTTGGCATCCAAAACGCTGCGGAAAGAAACGCAGCGTGTGCACTGATTTTTCAGCTTTCCCATACACTTTGCTGGGAAAGCTGAACGCATGCAATTTGCCACTGAAACGCTGCGGTTCAAAACGCAGCGTTTCCGCGGTAAAAAACGCAACGTGTGCACACAGCCTAAGTCACACCTCTCTCAGGGTAAGCCTTGTTGTGGGAAAAGTGGGTCTACATTTCTCTCTTTCCTCCATCATTCTATTGTGACAAGGTGGCATTCATAGGAGACCATGATATTTGCTTTATATAGCAGTCCTTTAAGCACTACTATGTATAGTACTAGTGATCAGATGATTTCAAGTTCATATCCACTAAGGTGACTAACAAATACAGTAAAAAGTGAAAAAATGTTTTTTTTTAAAAAAAAAAAATATATATATAAAAGTTCAAATCATCCCCATTTTCCCCATTAAAAATAAATCAATTAAAATAAAATACACATATCTGGATTAGTTGCAATAAAGTCCGATCTATCAAAATATAGAATAAATTAATGCAATTGGTAAATGGCGCAATGAGAAAAAAAAATCAAAATGCCATAATTAGGGTTTTGGCCACCGCAACGCTGTAATACAACACAATAACAGGTGATCAAAACATTGTATCTACCGCAAAATGGTATCACTAAAACATCAGCTCAGGGTGCAAAAAAACAAGTCCTCACACAGCCCCAAATCCTGAAAATTGAAAAAGTGGCAACACACACACATTTTTTTTTTTTTTAACATCTCAGATTTATTTTTTTTCACAACTATTCATGTTTGGTATCTTAATAGTTGCACTGATCTGGTTAATCATATTGCCAGTAAATAATAAACAATTAAAAAAAAACTGTGGAATTGCATTTTTTTGAATTTTAATTTTTTTCCAGCTTTTTTTTTCCCTTCAAATTACATAGTAATTACTAAGTAATTTAAAAAAAAAAAAAAACAGGATTTTTTTTTTTAAATTTTACATTTTATTTATTTTTTTCAAATAATAAAATGATTGTTGTCATTTAAAAGTACATCTCGTCCCGTAAAAAAAAACCTAAGCCCTCATATGGCTATGTGGACAAAAATAAATAAAAACGATATGGCTTGTGGAAGAAGGGGAGGACAAAACGAAAAACAAAACAACAAAAAAAACCCTTTTAATTGGCCATGGTGTGAAGGGGCTAAAGACCATACAGAGCCTAATTAAAAAAAAAAAAAGTGGACAACCCCTTTAAGTCCTGTACCCAATCTCAAAACCCCAAGGATAAGTTCTTCAATACACATTTGTATCACAACCCTTTTGCATTTGTTTCTTTGTCGACAAGTAGGTTTCAATTACTGTATTTTTCGGATTTTAAGACACACTTTTTCCCCCAGAAAACTGGGGGTAAAATAGGGGTGAGTCTTATAAAGCAGATATGACTTACCGGGGCAGTGATGGTGGAGAGGGGTCATAGAAGGCAGGGTCGGTGATACTGATGGTGTCACTGCAGTGTCGCGACGGCAGATGCATTGAGCTGACTGCGGCCCTATTGAATCGCCCGCGGTTGACGCAATGAGAAATCAAGAAAATGGCTGTGGAGGCGGTGTGTGCACAGATTGACGTGATTGACTTTAAGAAAATGGCTGCAGTGGCCTTTCTGCACACGCGCCGCCTTTGAAGCCATTTTCTTGAAGTCCATCACGTCAACCATGGGAGATTCAATGGAGCCTGCAGTCAGCTCAATGCACCTGCCTCCGTCTCGACACTGCTGTGACACCATCAGTATCACCGACCCTGCCTCCTATGACAACTCTCTACCACTGCCGCCCCGGTAAGCCATATTTGTATTGTAAGACGCAACCCCATTTTACCCCCAGTTTTGGGGGAAAAAAAGTGTGTCTTACAACCGGAAAATACGGTAATTGAAACTTACTTATCAGATCAGGTGCCCGCTGCCAAAGCAACACCCCGTCCTGTGACCCTCCGTAGTCACTCCACTGCAGTGACACCCCCGCATCACGTGACAGATCAATGGTGTCAGCCACCGTGACATCCCCTAGGTCGCAGTATCACTGACCTTTCATCCATTGACCCTTTTTTGACGTAACCCCCTGCCATTTAGCCCGCAGCATCACTGTCCCTACCTCCTGTGACCTTCCTGAGCTGCTCCACCACCGCTGCTCCCCCCGGGTGAGCATTAGGATTAAAACACACTAGGATTATAGGACGGACCCTCATTTTAACATTAAAAATTATTTTTTCCTATTTTCCTCCTCTAAATTTGGGGTGCGTCTTATAATCTGGGGCATGTTATAAACCAAAAAATATGATAGGTTTCAATTATTCACATGACCAATTTAAATTTTGTATCTATCAATTTCAATTTTTTGGTACTTTTTTTTTCTTTTTTTTTTTGTAATATTAGCAAAAGCAATTTTGGGGATTTTTTTGTCCTCTTTTTAGCTTTTCTTGCGATACAGCATTCTATAAAGACAACATTTCTGAAATCCTCACGTCCGTACGGCACTCCAGAGACTGCTGAATGCTTTTTACTTATAGACTGAAACATTAGATTCATCACAAAGTCTTGTAAACTTTTTTTGCCAAGTGGAAACTTTTTGGAATGTTATTCCGTAACGATTACAGTGATGCGTAGACTGACTGTCACCTGGTTTGAGTTCTGACTCAGGTCAATTAAAGTGTAAGTTTCAGCCAAGATATGCAAGTCAGCAGGAACGCAGCTGACAAATTCATATTGCCTTTCTCCATTAGGGTTTTAGGGAGCCATAAGTAATGCTCGCAGTCACTTTCACTTGCTGGTGATCTGGACAGTTGAAATGGGCTACGAGCCAAACAGCAAATTACTTGTTTTAATCCAAAACCAAAGTGAAGAACAGAGGCTATTTCACACTGCATTTAAAGAAAATGGCCAAAAAATTTCTGCATTCCTAGATGAACAAAACAACGCTGAACTTTTGCAGTGTTTTCATTTTAAGTTGTGCAAAGAATGAAGGAGCCACAAAAGCATAAATACTAGATTTAAGATGAAATACAATAACAATAACATATTGCTCTCAAAATCAATGTTTTCAATTTTACATAACTAAACAAAATAATGCTATTTGACGAAATGTAAATACTACGATACAATATTATTTATTTAAATGTATTTAAAAATGTCTTAAGGGGCCTATACACACAACGACATATCTAACGATATGTCGTCGGGCTCACGGAATTCGTGACGCACATCCGGCATCGTTAGTGACGTCGTTGCGTGTAACAGCTACGAGCGAGTGTTAACGATCAAAAATACTCACCTAATCGTTAATCGTTGACACGTCGTTCATTTCCCAAATATCGTTGGTCGTTGTGGACTTTGCTTGTTCGTCGTTCCTGAGGCAGCACACATCACTATGTGTGACACCACGGGTACGACGAACAACAGCTTACCTGCGTCCTCCGGCAACGAGGTGGGCGTGTCGTTAATGCATCTGGTCTCCGCCCCTCCGCCTCTATTGGTCGGCCGCTGTGTGACGTCGCTGTGACGGCGCATGAACCTCCCCCTTAACAAAGAGGTTGTTCGCCGCCCACAGCGATGTCACTGGGAAGGTAAGTACGTATGATGGGTGTTAGCGATATTGTATGCCACGGGCAGCGATGTCGCTGCGTGTAAAGCCCCCTTTACTCTTTTATGTATACAGCTTCAATGCAACTTTACCTGTCTCTATGGTTACAGACTACAAACAAGTCTTGTGTAGTCAGATCGGCATTCTGTACTCATACGGCCGTCCATCTGTTTCCTACTTCTTGCCAAGTGTAGGGATGTTAAGTACAAGAAATAGATGGAGAAATGACTGCATGATCAGACTACATACAGTTTATTTTAAGTCTATACACATTGAAATTTATTTGGACCCTGTTAAAAAGTTAGCAAGGGTCTATCCCAAAGATACACTATGAAGATATATTTCTGGAATCTTATAATTGCTGTCACATCCTGTCCTGTATCAGAGCTTTGATTCTCTCACCCCAGTCCGCTCAAATCCATATCGGGCTTTACAGATGGCTTGGTGTGCTCCCTTGTGGTCATCTGCTTTGGCCTTTATTAGGCTCACCAAGACACACACCTGTGTCTTGATATTAAGACTTTTAGTGTACTGGAGTCCTGCCTGCCTGCGGCTTTCAGTACCTCTGCTACAGGACTTCTGTCTGCTGTCGGCTTCCTGTGCCTCTGCTACTGCAATGCTGTCTACCTGCGGCTTCCAGTAATCTTACTACTGGATTGCTGTATTTCTACTGCTTTCAGTACCTCTATTACTGGACTCCTGTCTGCCTATGGCTTCCAGTACCTCTGCTAACAGACTACTTCTGCTACCAGATTCCTGTCTGTCTACGGCTTCCAGAATCTCTACTACTGGACATTCATCTTCCTGCAGCTTCCGGGTACTAGTGAAGTGTCGGTCGTGAACGATCCGACAAAAAAATCCGGCTCCCTGCTGTGACTGACAGAAGTCGGATCCCCAGTGAAAGCCACTAAATTCTCTTAACGACTGTCTCTGGGCGTAAAATTTGGTTGTTTGGTTGGCAAAACCCCACCCACCTGAACATACCCTGCCCACTCGGTAATTTAATTGGCCTGTTGTGGGTGGGCGAGGTTTAGCCATGGGTTGGCGTGGTTTCGGCAGCATTAACACATGCTTAAATATGTGTTCAATTGCGGTGAACACATATTTAATAGGGAGCCATGAACGAGCCAAAAGAGCTGGCTCTTTTTGGTGAGCGGAGCCATGGGAACTGGATCACCAAAAAGAGCCGGACTGCCCATCACTACCGGGTACCTCTGCTAACATGCTCTCCCTCCCTGCAGTTTCCAGTGCTTCTGCTACCAGATTCCTGTCTGTCTATGGCTTCCAGTAGCTCTGCTACTAGACTTCCATCTGACTGCAACTTCCAGTACCTCTGCTAACAGACTCCCCTCTGGCTGCAGCTTCCAGTACCTCTGCAACCGGATTTCCCTCTGCTTACAGCTTCCACTACCTCTGCTAACAGACTCCACTTTGGCTATGGCTTCCAGTACCTCTACTACTATACTCCCCTCTGCCTGCAGCTGCCATTGCTTCTGCTAGCGGACGCCTGTCTGTTTACAGTTTCCAGTACCTCTCCTACTGGACTCCCCTCTGCCTGCAGCTTCCAGTGTCTCTGCTACCAGATTCCTGTGTACCTCACTTGCCTACTGCAATGACGTCTGTGGCCATTTACCTATCTGAACTTTTGGCTTGGAGGATCTGTGGCGCCCTGGCTTAGCCAGGTCATCACAGATAACACACAAACACCCCCACCCCATTAGACAGGGACACCAGCCAAACAAAAACCCTTGTTGCCTCCCTCCAGTGTCTGATGTCCACACCAGGTGGGGCGGAGCCAAGCGGTTGGCCCCACCCACCGAGGAGTTCACAGGCCTGGAGGCGGGAAAAGTGACAGTTCAGTGTTGGAGTTTGAAGTGAGAGGAGTGAGCACTTGGGTGTCTGGGTTTGTGGCCCAGGCACTGACAGCAAGGTTGGCAGACGGTGGTGGCCGTCTGCAGGAGTGGTGGAGCAACGCAGAACCGTAGGACCGGGGAGCGAAGTGAAGCCAGCACACACAGGCAGGGCCATCGGACCCCGACCAGGCTTGGAGCCGCCATCAATAGTCAGATCCGAATGTGACTGGAACCCCAGGGGTTTCATAACCGCAAAAGTCCTGATTGAAGGCAACCGCCCACACCGTGAGGGTATACAGCTACCGCCTAGGGCTAGAGACCTAGAGGGCCAGCATCTGCGGGCAAACGGGTTCCTCCGGTACCCATACACCGGGGAGTGGACTACCGTTGGGAATCCATAGTAGTCATAAGGAGAACATCAAGGTGCAGGGAGAGACAGCCGCCATCACCTGTCGGGGAGAGACGCTGCAGCCGGCTGCAGGACCCGTCCATCCAGCAGTTTGGTTTACCGAGGACTTTGTACCTTTCTTGCTGAGTGAGTACACCCGTGCCATCCGGCACCGCGCCGCGCTGTTCCTGCAACCCTGCACCTCACCAACAATGCCTCCCCGACACATCATCGGGCCCTGGGACCACCGATCCCTACCCACGGAGGGGGAAAACAACATCCCAGCTGCTCCTTACCATCGCTCCCGGGATCCCTGTCATCAGCAGCGGTGGTGCCTATCTTCACCACGACCCGTGGGTGGCGTCACAGACTAAATTCCCCAAACCAACCACCCCTTTCACTCACGGGCGAGGAGTGCCGCTCGAGTCCCCGGATCCGGCCCACCGCTCGAGCCACCAAGCAGCCGCAGCAGCGCCAGACCCGAGCGTTAGCGAGCGCAGCGGCGTCCTCCCCACCCGCGACAGATCCATCTTTTATTTAATTAATGTGAATATCTATATTACATTTTGTCATACTGTATATTTGATTGGCGAAAAGCAAGACCTTTCAAAACATTGTTCCTCTACCCTTGCATTAAAAACTCTTTCTAAATGTTCAGATACCTCCTCATTCACCAAATAATTCCGTCTTAAAAAGTAATTTCTAGGCAGTGAATAGATTGATGCTACCAGACTATGTAAGACATGCTGTGAAGGTGGAGGAGACTAAGCAGATGCAGATTTGATCTTTTTCCATCAGTGTTTGTGAGACTTCATACTGTGAGAGGGGAGAGGGAGCAGCAGTGCTTGCTGAATAATCCACACTTTGTAGTTTCCACATCACACCATGAAGCTCCATCCACTTGGGCAATTTTTTTTTACTAATGCCAACAGAGGCAAGGAAAATAGACACCCAAAACATACACGTCAGTCACAATTTTTGGTTGTACTACGTATAGTATAAAAGTGCAACTGCACATATACCGATTATGATTGGTACATAACAACCAACTAAAACAATTAAAATACCAATCCAATGTCCCCATTGCCATAAATAGTGAAATATTGCAGCTTTTCCAGGGCAGCGATTATTATATTGGTTTGCAGACACCAGTTATAATAAAGTGTTGCTGCGTGTATACACAGATATTTATGTCAGTATTTCAGAAACTTATCCAAAGATATTTGAAATAAATAATGCATTGCAAATATTTGCGAGTAATAAATGAAAAAAAGACATAGTGCTCCTCTACATCTGATATGGCTGCAAACCAAGATAAATGATGTTTCTTCTCTAGCCAATAAAAGCTACATTCGAGCTTTATCTCAAGATGTTACCGTGAACGTTTCACAATTCACCTTAAACACCTTTATATAGTATAATTGAGTATATACGGTACTTATTAGGCTACTTTCACACTTCCGTTGTTTTGCATCAGTCACAATCCGTCGCCTTGAGGAATTACGGTAACCTGCAAAATATTTTGCAGGAATCCGTTTTTCTACATAGACTTGTATTAACGACGGATTGCGACGGATGGCCCTGCGTTGCATCCACCGCGCGATGGATCAGTCATGTAATGACTGACCGTCAGGCGGTATGAATGCACAATGTAACATTTTTTTGGAGCAGCAAAAAAACACTCTCCGCAGAATTCCGTCGCCATTTGTCAAGAGCTAAAATGGCTGTCTATGGTGCTGGATTCCTCCGTAATCCGTCACACAGCGGAATCCAGCGCTGGACTCTGTCATGCTCTACTGAGCATGCCCAGCATGTTTGGCAAACCCATTGGGCTGTCCCAAACACAAACTGTTCACAACAGATCCGTCAAAAAACGGACGCACAGCGGATATAACAGATGCGACGGATCAGCTTTTTCACACAATTCCTGTGAACGGAATCCAGTGAAATAACACATCTGTTGCGTCAGTTGACATCTAAAAAATGACGCAACAAAGGACCTGACGGATTTAAAACAACGGAAGTGTGAATATAGCCTTAAGGGGGGCATTACACGCAGCGACATCGCTAGCGATGTCGCTGGTGAAAGCACCCGCCCCCGTCGGTTGTGCGTCACGGGCAAATCGCTGCCCGTGGCGCACAACATCGTTAGGACCCGTCACACGGACTTACCTGCCTAGCGACGTCGCTGTGACCGGCGAACTGCCTCCTTTCTAAGGGGGAGGTTCGTGCGGCGTCACAGCGCCGTCACTAAGCGGCTGCCCAATAGAAGTGGAGGGGCGGAGATGAGCGGCTGTAACATCCCACCCACCTCCTTCCTTCCTCATTGTGGGCGGCTGCAGGTACAGTGATGTTCGTCGTTCCTGAGGTGTCACACGTGGCGATGTGTGCTGCCTCGGGAACGACGAACAACCTGCGTCCTCAACAATCAATGATTTTTTGAAAAGGAACGATGTGTCAACGATGGCCGATTTGGTATTTTCCATCGTTAACGGTCGCTCGTTGGTGTCACACGCAATGACGTCGCTAACGATGCCGTATGTGCGTCAAGGAATACGTGACCCCGGCGATATATCGTTAGATACGTCGTTGCGTGTAGCGGGGCCTTTAGTTTAAAGTTTGTTTCTTCTATGTTGAATTGTTGGGTTCTCCTTAGTTGTGATCGAGATCCTTCCCAAGGAACTCACCAATCAGCTGAACGAAGAGGCACTCTTTGAAGTAATTCTTCCCTGCAGTATCTAACTCAGTAATGTCCATAAGTGAGCTGTGGTCCCAATCACGTGGCCTAGCCTCTGGAATATATAAACCCGCAATGTCAAATTCTGGAAAGCCCCTTTAAAATGGTGGTCTCTTCTCAGAAATTTTTGGCAAAACCAGGATAACCAAGAAAGAAAATACAAGAACACAGTACCATCTTCAGCTTAAGTGCATATATTCTTTCATAAATATGACATGTGTACATCAAAACAGTGAGGAATGTATATTTATTGTAACATCTGTGCCGAATTGTGTCTCCTCCGTTCTCTCTTTGGCCACTAGGTAGCAATGCGCCTTTACTGCTTGGGATGAGTGACAGCGACAGTCCTATTGTATTTCTGGGGGTTTTGGTGCCACATTATCAAGGTGATATGAGTAGAGTTGAGCGAGTACCTAACTATTTGTACTCACTTTACTCATAACGAGTACTGTCGAATACTCGTGGATTCATTGCGAATAGTGTGTGCAATGCAAGTCAATGGGGAAAACTCACAAAGTAAAGTGTAATCTGAATTCCACACTATTCGCTACTCGCACGAATAGTACGGCATTTGGATTACCCGTTACTTTGTATGTTTTCCCCATTGACTTGCATTGTACACACTATTCGGAATGAATACGCGAGTATTAGACAGTACTCGTTATGAGTATAGCGAGTACAAATAGTTAGGTACTCGCTCAACTCTAGATATGAGGCTAAAGGGAACCTGTCAGGTGGAATATACACTCAGAACCACGAGCAGTTCTGGATGCATATTAGTGATTCCTGCCTAACTATCTAATAGCATAAATAAAGAGATCTTTAGAAAAAGTAGTTCTAAAGATCTTTCATCATATGCTAATGAGCGCAGGGACTAGTCCAAAGGGCGTTACTTCCTTGGCTAGTTCACCCTTTTAGCATGGTAGCACTCCCTTGTGGGTGTGGTGCAGTTGATCTCACCGCTCTCTGTTGCCACCACCTCCAACACTGATTTTCGGCTCACTGCACATGATCAGAAGTCCCGGACCTCCGGCCATATGTACTATGAAGCTGGGTGTATGCGTCCCGGCTTCAAGCTGGTGCAGTGCGCATGACCTGAAGTTCAGGCACATTTTGATCATGCGCACTGAGCCGAAAACCAGTGGTGACAGTATGGCCACTTGGATTTAGCCACAACCGTGACAGCAGAGGTGAGCTTGACCATTCTTTTGACGTTGTGCATTTGACTGTAGGCATGCTATCATGCTAAGGGGATCGACTAGGCAAGGGAACTAACGCCCTTGCAACTAGTCCCTGGCCTCATTAGCATATCATAAAGGATCTTTAGAAATACTTTTTCTAAAGATCTCTTTATCTATGCTAGTGTATACAGGGACGGTTAGGCAGGGGTTAGACATATGCACCCAGAACTGCTCATGGTTCTGGGTGCATATTGGACCTGACAGGTTCCTTTTAATTATGGTCTGGTTTTGATCACTCCTTCATGAGAATACTGGTCAGGGCTCTCAGCTATTTAAACTCCTGAAGCTCTGATATCTACTGCCAGTCAATAACTTTGCTGTCCTAGTTTATAAGATCTGTTCTGTTCTCCAGTTATTTCACCCTGATTTATCCCACTATTTGACTTCATGTTGAAATTTGCCTGCCTGTTTTTTTTTTAATGATTTTGCTACTAACATGACATTTTGGCATTGACCCTGCGTGGCGACCCTTCCTGCCTATGGTTCACTTCTCTGACTAGAAGCCCTACCATGGAAGCAATCCTGTGAACACCATTGAAAGACCAGATCCCAGGGTCTAAAAAATGTAGGTTTGGGTTCCTCTGGAATCTGCCAAATAGAGTGGCTTGCACCAATTATGTCCGAGGTAGCCTTTTGGAGCCCATGGCCTTTGATAAACATGACACATATCGCTTCTCTCTGCAGTCATTTTAGATAAGATGGTCCTTTTCCAAAGGGCTAATGAAGACATTGGCTGAAGCACAGGGGTATCCACCAAGATATCACACTCGCGAAGGTTCAGGGTCATTCATTCCCCTTTTTCAAGAATGCACTCTATACTCAGTGCGCTGAATATTTGCAAGTAAGTATAACCCTACGTCAATTACATATACAAAGTAAAGTAAGCACTTTAGTTTTAAAACTCATACATCAACTCTAATGCAAGTCAATACACATATGATACATAGAACAGTATTTTATGCCATCTACAACATTATAAATAGAGAATATTAGGCTTCAATAGCACAAGAGTATTATTTTTTTCCCATGCCAAATCGGCATGAGAGAAAAGTGGCAGAATGTGGAGATTGGCAGTGTATCTCAGCGTCACGCTCACCCTTTACAACTCTATGGGTGCATGTAAACCACTGGACTGCACTCGGATGACATCCGAGTATAGTCCAATATACACAGAGACAGGCAATGGAGAAGATGGAGAGATTAAGTTCTCCAACTTCTCCGCACCTCCGCTCGCAGCAGAGTTTGAGTTGTGTGACATTAGCATATCACATCGGATGATACATCCCAGTGTGTCCCCAGCCTTAGGGCATGTGCCCATGGGAGAAAGTAACTGCAGATTTTTCTGCTGAAAACCCGCGGAATTTTTAGATTTTCCAGATAAATCCGCAGGTTTATGCAAGTACAGACACTCCCCATGTTATCTTATGGGATTTGGGGAGTGCTGTATCAATGCTGCGGAATGTGCTGCTGCGGAACATGCTGCGGATTTCCCGCAGCCACACGTAACTACATGTCCATTATTCATGCGGAATTATCTGCGGAAATCCTGCCTTTCCACTATGGAGATAGAGGGCGGGAATTCCGCAGGAAATCCGCACTGTTTATGCAGGTTTTCCGCAACAATTCCGCAGAAATACCGCAGCAATGAATAGCTGCGGATTCCGTGGAGCTGCTGCGTGAACCTGCGGAAATATCTGCAGAAAAGTCTGTAGGTACGATCTCCTGTGGGCACAGGGCATTATACTGAACCTGACGGTTATCTAATGAACACTTTATATTCTAGGAAGTAGCATATAATATATATATATATATATATATATATATCTATATGTATACGGATCAAAATAAATAACTGCATACTCCTGAACCTAACCTAAAAATACACTAAAATTAGAAGATTCATTTAATTTTATTGGACTTAAAGTACCCAGAGAAATCCAGAACAGTTCTCCTTGTAGTAATCTGAAAACCGGTTGCATAAGATTTGAGAGGATCTTGGCTACAAGGTGTTGCTGGTGGCTGTGAGTTAGAGATAAGCACAAGATCTTTTGAAATTCCCAGACTTTGCAGAATTTTCCCCAAAAATTAAATTTGTAGTGAATAAATTAGCAAGAATCTCAATACTAGAATGTTTGCATTTGCCTTGAAAATACACGTGGGTGAGAGGAGAGAAAGAAAGTGATAGAACAGACTCTGCTAAGCATAAGAGCTTACACTCCACAGGAGAATGGGAGAGAAAGAGAAAGTATTCCACTCACAATAAGAGCTTACACTCTACAGTAGACAGAGGACCCCGCTGACCATAAGAGCTTACACTCTATAGTAGAGAGAGAGAACCTGCTGATTATAAGAACTTACACTCTACAGGAGAGAGAGAGAGGACCCCTCTGACCATAAGAGCTTACAGTCAACAGGAGAGGATCTCGCTAACCATAAAATCTTACACTCTATAGGAGAGAGAACCCTGCTGATCATAAGAACTTACATGTTACAGGAAAGAGTGTGAGAGAGAGAGAGAGAACCCTGCTGACCATAAGAGTTTACACTCTACAGGAGAGAGAGGACCCTGCTGACCATAAGAGCTTACACTCTACAGGAGAGAGATAGGACCCTGCTGACCATAAGAGGTTACACTCTACAGGAGAGAGATAGGACCCTGCTGACCATAAGAGCTTACACTCTACAGGAGAGAGAGAGGACCCTGCTGACCATAAGAGCTTACACTCTACAGGAGAGAGAGAAGACCCTGCTGACTATAAGAGCTTACACTCTACAGGAGAAAAAGAGGACCCTGCTGACCATAAGAGCTTACACTCTACAGGAGAAAGAGAGGACCCTGCTGACTATAAGAGCTTACACTCTACAGGAGAAAGAGAAGACCCTGCTGACTATAAGAGCTTACACTCTACAGGAGACAGAGAGGATTCTGCTGACCATAAGAGCTTACACTCTGCAGGAGAGAGAGAGGACCCTGCTGACTATAAGAGCTTACACTCTACAGGAGAAAGAGAGGACCCTGCCGACCATAAGAGCTTACACTCTACAGGAGAGAGAGAGGACCCTGCTGACTATAAGAGCTTACACTCTACAGGAGAGAGAGAGGACCCTGCTGACCATAAGAGCTTACATTCTATAGGAGAGAGAGGCCCCTGCTAATCATAAGAGTTTATACTCTACAGTAGAGAGAGTCTTACCCAGTGACTCTGGAGATGGAAAATGCCATAAAAATTGTGCTCCACTGGGAACTGCTGATCTGTGATGGCTCAAGCCCTGACCACCATCATAAATCAGTAAGATTTCATAGCTGCGGGGCATTATGGTGAGGCTCGTGTTACAATACAATATGATGTTATCCCACTATTTGATGCTTCACAAAGTGGGAAATGGAACTGGGCACATTTTTTTTTTTGTAATTCATGAGTCGAATCTCAAAATGTTCAAATTCATGTGAAAAGGTGAGTTTCAGGAAATTCAACTCAAAATTTGTCCTCCATGGATTTGATGCACTCATTTCTACAGTGAACCAAACTGTCATTGCTAGCTCTGCTAAACTGAACTTTTAATAAGTGTCTAATGGGCTTCACCATTGGAACTAACCCTTACCCCCAAAATACAGGCTGCCTAGATTTCCTTTTTTGACTGGTTCTGGAGCCTCTGTCTCCATTCACATCTATAGTAGTTCCAAAGACACCCGAGTATTCTTTAATCATTGCAAAGGACACAGAATAACTGTTGTAGGGACTTGCTGCTTAGTCTTTTTGTGAATTAACAATATGGCACCCATACAGATCAATTATTACAAACTGTATCTAAATATGCCTATGAATTTATGAGGAATATAGGAGCCACTTTATATAATTCTGAGAGAATTAAAATAGTGTCATGATTTATCAAGTACCGTATACTGCTACATTGGCTCTATAGAAGATGATAGTGATGTACCGAGGAACCATAGAAAAGAGGGACGCGCATATCATTGGTGGAACCTGAGCAGCCATCCAAAGGTCCAAGACGTAAGGAGGTCCACTAACACCCCTAAAGCCTATGGAATTATGCAATATGTGACTGCAATGGGCCCTTGTGTTGTTTTTGCACAGGGGCCTTCTTCTATCTGTGTCCACCACTGGCAAAATAGCAAATGTCACAAATGTCAACATGTCTGTAAAATGGGACCACAACTCCACTGTCAATAAAAGGGGAATTCAGATCTTCCAAAGTGTCACATAAGCCTGTGAGCAGATCCCATTGGTTAAATATGTTATCTATAAGCTCAAATTCGTTAATGGTACCATAGAAGTCTTCAGGAGATGTGTGGTGGACTAAAGACCGCTTTACACGCTGCGACATCGCTCAAGCGATCTCGTTGGGGTCACGGAATTTGTGACGCACATCCGGTCGCTTTAGCGATGCCGTTACGTGTGACACCTATGAGCGATTTTGCATCGTTGCAAAAATGTGCAAAATCGCTCATCAGTGACATGGGGGTCCATTCTCTAATATCGTTGCTGCAGAAGTAATGAAGAGTTGTTCCTCGTACCTGCGGCAGCACACATCGGTACGTGTGACACCGCAGGATCGAGGAACCTCTCCTTACCTGCCTCCCGCCCACAATGTGGAAGGAAGGAGGTGGGTGGGATGTTCGTCCCGCTCATCTCCGCCCCTCCACTTCTATTGGGCGGCGGTTCATTGACGCAGCTGTGACATCGCTGTGACGCTGAACGAAGCGCCCCCTTAGAAAGGAGGCGTTTTGCTGGTCACAGCGACGTCGCTAGGCAGGTAAGTAGTGTGACGGGTCTGGGTGATGTTGTGCGCCATGGGCAGCTATTTCCCCATGTCGCACAACTGATGGGGGCAGGTACCCAATCTAGCGATATCGGTACCGATATCACAGCGTGTAAAGTGGGCTTTAGATCCCAGGTTTCAATAAAAGGTTCTATTAAAAGTGTCTACAGATTTCACTGATAGACGCCTATTACTTTTGCCGATTAGAGTCTTTTCGACCTTGGCCTTGGCTCAGGGTTCTTCCTAGCAAAGTCCTGAAAGGCAAAAGACAAGGTGAAAGCTGTTTAAAAAGCTTCACCACTTTGCAAGGAGTGAATGTCACGGTGACTGACTGCCAGTCTGCCTACTCTGACCTCAGCTGTCTGTCTCCGTTCTGTACTTCAACCAGTCCTCCGATTTCTCCCTTTATTAATGCAGACAATATAGGAACAGCGCTATTGTATCGTCTGTACTAGTTACATGGTTCACCTTGAGACTTCCAATGAGAGAAAACATTATGTACATTTAAATACTATCTAATGTGCAAACTTAGTTTTTAGATTGAGCAGAATCAGCCGATTGATGTGTAGATCCATGAACAAATCTGTGGACTAATGTAGATCTTCTTTGTACAGCAGTGATCTGAAAACTGTGGCTCCTCCGTTGTGTATAGTATTTATACAATAACTTTAATATTAGTAGTATTATTATTATTTGTATTATTATTAGTAGTAGTAGTAGTATTATTATTATTTGTAGTTTTATTATTATTATTATTATTATTATTAGTAGTAGTAGTAGTAGTAGTGTAGTAACTGTAGCAATAGCAGTAATGATATCCTATTATAGTGTAATTATTTTAATTGTGTTAGTGTTTAAAGATAATAATAATAATAATATTCATAGCATTATTATTACTATTATTATTAGAGATGAGTGGACCTGGGGAAGTTATCAGCCGGAGTTTAGCTAAAGTTCAGTTTGGGACTCGGAGTTGAGCTGATCCCCAATGGAAGTCTCTAATTAAGCAGCTTACGTCTCCACCCACATACAACCAGCCATAAACAGATCACTTCTGGGGGCGGGTGGTTGGGGTTTTTCCATTTTCCATTTTTTTTTTTTGTACACACTACATCCGATCACGCTGTTGTTACCCCCAGTGAGAGCCGATCAAACACTGGAAGCCGCTTGCACTGGGCTGAGCACCGAGTGTACCCGAGCACAGCGATGCTCACATGAATAGTTTGTATACATAAAGCACCCGAACTCCGAACCAAAACTCTGTTTTTTATTTTTTTTATGTAAAGTCTGTGTTCGGCACAAACACTGCGCACCAAACAATGAACCTCAGGTTCACTCATCAGTTATTATTATTATTATTATTATTATTATTATTATTATTATTAGAAATGGAGTATAATAATTTTGACATTACTGGTAGTAATGTCATATACTATATAATGATATGTTTATAATGCTATAATACTACTAATCATAATATCACATATCCTAATAATACTATATCATATGATATACAATACTAAATAATAATAATAATAATAATAATAATAATAATAATAATAAATCATTGTTAGAAATGCAGTATAATAATTTTGACATTACTGGTAGCAATGTCATGTTCTATAATGCTATAATTATAGAATACTACAACTAATAATAACAAATAATCATAATATTTTTCCCTAATAATACTATATTATTATAATTATTATATGCAGTAATCCTATTATTCCACTCCCTTTACACTGCACTGTCTCATGTAACATATATAAGTATACTTTTACTTTTTGCAATTAATCAGCTGCCTAATCTGCTCTCGGAGTTTACATATCCCGCTGTGTGAGAACATTTTTCATTCCTAAGTCATTTCCAATTGCCAGTGTTGGAGAAGCCGGGTTCTCGTAAGCTAAAATGATCACTTCCTGCTGATGTGTTGCTTTTCCTCTTGCCAGTCTGCAGTAAAGCCCGGGGTCATGCTAATTTAAACCCTATCAGTCCTGACAGTGGAAGTCATGATTAATTAGTATTAACAAGAAATCTAGAATCTTCTGCCCAAACATATTAATTGCAAAATGCATTTATTATTAAAGCCTCCCCGAGAGACCTTGGAAAAGTTGCTTTATTTTCTTTTTGAAAAAAAAAAGCCAAAACACTAAAGAAAAAGTTAGTCTGAAAGCGAGCCGTGAGTGTACAAATGGCTGGTGTGTTGTGTAGGAAAGCGAGCCGTGAATGTACAAATGGCTGGTGTGTTGTGTAGGAAAGCGAGTCGTGAGTGTACAAATGGCTGGTGTGTTGTGTAGGAAAGCGAACCATGAGTGTACAAATGGCTGGCGGGTTACATCGGAAATCGAGCCGTGAGTGTACAAATGGCTGGCGGGTTACATCGGAAATCGAGCCATGAGTGTACAAATGGGCTGGTGTGTTGCATTGGAAAGCAAGTCATGAGTGTACAAATGGCTGGTGTGTTGCATAGGAAATCGAGCCGTGAGTGTACAAATGGCTGGTGTGTTGTGTAGGAAAGCGAGCCGTGAATGTACAAATGGCTGGTGTGTTGTGTAGGAAAGCGAGTCGTGAGTGTACAAATGGCTGGTGTGTTGTGTAGGAAAGCGAACCATGAGTGTACAAATGGCTGGCGGGTTACATCGGAAATCGAGCCGTGAGTGTACAAATGGCTGGCGGGTTACATCGGAAATCGAGCCATGAGTGTACAAATGGGCTGGTGTGTTGCACCTTAGGAATCGAGCCATTAGTGTACAAATGGCTGGTGTGTTGCATCGGAAATCGAGCCGTGAGTGTACAAATGGGCTGGTGCGTTGCATCGGAAATCGTGCCATGAGTGTACAAACGGCAGGTGTGTTGCATTGGAAATCGTGCCATGAGTGTACAAATGGCTGGCGATCCGTGAGTGTACAAATGGCTGGTGTGTTGCATTGGAAATCGTGCCGTGAGTGTTCAAATGGCTGGCGTGTTGCATTGGAAAGCGAGCCGTGAGTGTACAAATGGGCTGGTGCGTTGCATTGGAAATCGTGCCATGAGTGTACAAATGGCTGGCGTGTTGCATTGGAAAGCGAGCCGTGAGTGTACAAATGGCTCGTGTGTTGCATTGGAAATCGTGCCATGAGTGTACAAATGGCTGGCGTGTTGCATCGGAAAGCGAGCCGTGAGTGTACAAATGGCTGGTGTGTTGCATTGGAAATCGTGCCATGAGTGTACAAATGGCTAGCGTGATGCATAGGAAATTGAGCCATGAGTGTACAAATGGCTGGCGTGTTGCATCGGAAAGCGAGCCATGAGTGTACAAATGGCTGGCGTGTTGCATCGGATACCTGTCGCTGGCTTTACATCTTTAATGATAAGAACTCTTCCTTTTAGAAAACATATTAATAATATACATTTGATAGTTAGATTGAGACTCTCCATACAGTATTAATAAAAAGTCATAACTTTATAATCTGGCAGTTGAATCCACTGGTGACATCTACAGTTGGCAGATATGGATGTAGTATTACGCCAAGCAATCCGCCCCCACACCCTGATATCCAACAACCAAGGCATATGTTGCCAAAAAAGCCTGAAGACACTTCCCAATAAGCCCCTAGCCTAATTGTAAGAAAGTGGGCAAAGATAACGTCTTGGATGAGAGTCTGAGACTTTACCTTAGGGCTCGTGCAGACAACTGTATTTTCGGTCTCAATGCGATCCGTCAAGAAATCAGATTGCACTTGAACCAAATGTTATTAATGAGGCAGTGCCCACGACTATTTTTTTTCTCTAACCGAGTGGTCCAACATGCCCAATTTGCCTCCGAGAACTGGATGGCACTCGGCCATTCTAGGCTGATCAGCATTTTTCATTTTCTTTTGATGTATGTAACTCGACCATTCAAGTCTATCAATCCATGGAAAAAGTTGAATCGCACTCGGATGTCATCCAAGTGAGATAACAGGGTAAGGCCGGGCTCTACTGCTAAAAAGTAGGAGGTGCTTTAAGGAAAAAACACTACAGTTTGATAAATCCCAAGCACTCATAAGACAAAAGAAATTTTGATGCAATTGTGTTTTATTGACAGACTAACCGCAAAAAGGGGAAAACAAACGCCTCAACCAAAAATAGTGCAAAGCCAACGTTTTGGCCAAGATTGGCCTTTGTCAAGGTTTTGCGTATCTTATAATGTTGAACAAGACGAATTGGACGTCTACAAGAACGTATCTCAGGGGAGGCATCGATTTTCATAGATACTTTGCAATACCCAAGGAGGCACGGAGAATAGGTAGAGGGAGAGAGGAGATGCCTTGGCAGCAGGAGGAATGGGGACGGGGTCCCAGGGGTCAGTGGTGGCAGCAGGGGAAGGCAGCGGGTAGTCATTCAAGTGAGGACCGATTTTCATGGACTAACACAATGGAGAAAGTGGAGAAACTTTTTTTTTTTATCTTCACCTCCGGGAAAGTAGATCCGATTAATTTTGAACTCTGACAAGAGTCTGGAATGTTTTTCTAAGATGGAAAAAATGCAGTCAAGTGACCCCGGCCTTATAGAGGTAGCTCTATCCAGACAACCTTTCCTTAGGTTGAAGCCATTTTAATATTCATGTGATTTTTATGGTTTGATTACTTTTTTGGACACTCATATCCCCTACAATGACAAATACAAGGGAAATTTAGAATGAAATTGCATTTAAAGGGAACCTGTCGGGTCCCCTATGCACCCAGAACCATAAGCAGTTCTGGGTGCATATTGCTAATCCCTGCCTAACAGTCCCTGTATCTTTAGAAAAAGTATTTCTAAAGATCCTTTATGATATGCTAATGAGCGCAGGGACTAGTTGCAAGGGACTAGTTGCAGAAACCCTGATTCCAGCGATGTGTTACGTCTTGGGCTGCTCGGTGGAGCTTTGATAAAATCACTGTTTTCTATATTGCCGATCTAGCAGATCTCTAAATACGGAGATGTGTATAGCCCCGCCCACATCACTGATTGGTAGATTTCTGTTTACACTGTGCATAGGCAGAAAGCTGATAATCAATAGTGGGTTACACAGAGCAGGAGGACTATCTGGCAAAAGTCATCAAGTCCCCAGTGATAATCTCTTTCTGATAAAATATTGATTTTATTGAATTAACCTATAGCCTAGTAACTGACACATGACTGGAAACAGATTCTCAGCCCCTACATTATGCTGCTTTCTGATTAAATAGCAAAAAAAAAACTGTTGACAGATTCCCTTTAACACTAGAAGTCCCAGAGAGGGGTCATTTAATATTTCTACCTTTAGAACCCAGAGACGGGTCGAATGACCTGAAGGATTTTAGCTAACATCCTATAATCACCGTCTTTTGTTCTGGCATTAAAGGGGTGGTTCACCCATATTTTTTATTGTCTAGATCGATATTATATTGAGAAACAATGTTTCTCTCAAATACCTTGTGTTGTCAATAGTGCCTGTGAGAGGCGCTATTGCAGACCGCTGATTCTCGTCCAGTGACGTACCCGTCAAATGCTGCCACGTCACATCCGTGCAGCCGGCTACAGTCTTCCAGACTCTGAGCTGTGAGCGGTGTTTCACTGCTGTCACAGCCCATCTGCTCCCCCCTCCTCCTCCCTCCTAGCACGGCGCGTCTCCTGCTCCCCCCTCCCTCCTCCCTCCTCGCAGAACGCTGCAAGCAAGAGACGTGCTGTGAGGGAGGAGGGAGGAGGAGCAGGGAGCAGATGGGCTCAGAATGTAGCCGGCTGCACGGATGTGACGAGGCAGCATTGGACGGGTACGTCACTGGACGGGGAGCAGCGGTCTGCAATAGCGCCTCTCACGGGCACTATTGACAACACAAGGTATTTGAGAGAAACATTGTTTCTCAATATAATATCGATCTAGACAATAAAAAATATGGGTGAACCACCCCTTTAAGGCCATTACTGTCTCACCACAGGAGGTTGTTGTTTTCCATTGAGTTTAGCCATTTAGTTTCTGGTTAGTTCTATTCAGTTTGGACTAAGGGTCACTTGACCCTCTTTCGGGACTTCAGGGGGGAGCTCGAAATTTCTGGGACTTCTAGTGTTAAAGGGTAATTGTGCATTCAAGAAAGTTTTCCGAATAAGCTGTCCCATGTATATACATGATGAATAATACTTTGGTCATGATGACTTGCATTCTGTATTCCTCCCTTGAATGGCTTTATCTCTTTTCTGCAATTGACTCTGAGCTGGTGGGAAGAGACTAGCTGCTATGATTTCTCCCATACACAGCACAGACTACAGAGAGGGACTGCTGCACTTCACTTCTCTTCTAGCACACAGAGAAAAGTAGCATCAGTATGGTGGCCATTATAAAGCAGTTCTGAGCTACACAAATAGGAGGTAAAAGACTCAGCAGAATCTTTCTGTGTCTCCCTCTACTTGCTTTCTCTCTCTGTGCCTCACTCCTCCTGATCTCATCCCTCTCCACAGAGAATATTAGGATGTGTTACCTGACGATACAGCTAACTCATAGTCCATCTTATCTGAGCAAGATGGATTAAAGCCTTTTATTTTTAGTGTGGGTGGTACGTTCAGAAGACAAGGGGATGAGAGAAGTGGCTCATAAGTGGGGAAGGAAGTAGATTTCTCTGAAATAATACAAAGGGTTTTTTTATGTTCAACCTGTACTACTTACAAAGTTTGTTGTAAATGCAGTTTAAAAATAGTTCATAAATATCTACTGTGATGGTGGAATATGGAGGTTGTGTATAATTTTGTGTAGGTTTGTATATTAGGTGTGCTGCTCTGTCCATTCTGTATTCCTTGTGTGCACATCGTCCTGTTTGAAGGTTTAATCACACCCCCTGCCGGGCTTTTGTCGCTAAGTCTGGGGGAGGGAGCCTCGGATCCACCTAAACTCTCTGTTTTACCTGGAGATTAGTCAGCCTGGCTGGAAACTACAAGAGAAGCAGAAAGATTCATCCTCTGGGGGTTAGAAGCTTCGGCTACAGGCAGCACCCTAGAGAGCTGTTGAGAAACCCTGATCTCCCTGGAAAAGGACTGCTGGAGGATTGTGACTGATTCATCCTCTGTGGGAGAAGCTGAGGCTTCCCGGGAGACCTGGACATTTATCCCTTACTGGACTATATCCGTGTTCCTGGACTATTTTACCCTCTGTGTGGTGGATTATTTTTATGAACCTTCTGATTTTGCTTGGAATTAATGTTCTTTGGATTGCTCACTCATCTCTCGCTCTGTTGATTGTGTGATATGGGAGAAGGACCCCGTCACATCTACTGTTCATCCTGGAGGTTCCAAATGATAGGTCTGCAATATTAACCCAACTTTAGTTACAGTACAAACATATATTAAATATCTGCAAAAAAGGAGAGCTTAGGATAGTTTTTCCAATTTGAATGTGACTGTTCAGGGTTGTTGACAGCTGTAAACATGTGACTGCAAAGTTACAGAAACTTCACGATCTTGTTGGCGTATTACTCTTAATAAGGGAATGCCGGGGCTAACACTCGTAGGAACAATTAACAGCATCATGTGGGAGACAGGAAATTATGACAGCTATCGAATAATGAAATGCTAGTCGTGACTTCATACAAGATTCTGCTAACTTGAAATTCAGTTATTCTGCAAAAACTGTGCTAAATGCAACAATGTTAAAGCGCACCTGACTTTTGTCACTATCATCTGTCGAAAATCATCATTCCTATCACAAAGTAAAATTGCAATTGCTTTTGGTGCACATATCTATATAATATGTCCAGATTCTTATGCCATGAAACTTGTCATCCACTCCTTTTGAGTGTGTGGTAGTGATGAGCGAGTACTAAAAAGCTCGGGTGCTCGAAGCTCGGGCCGAGCCTCCCAAGATACTCGTGTACTCGGCCCGAGCAACGAGCCCAATGTTATCCTATGGGAGACCCGAGTATTTTTGTGAAATGACCCCCCGGCAGCATGGAGAAACCCTAAAAATGTCACAAAAGTCTCAGAAGAGTGCTCAAATGACATGGCAACAGCATGGGGAAGACCCCTTGAAGCATTTATCACTGAAAAGTCACAGCTGTGAACAATTTTGTCCGCGTTTTACGCCATTTTTACGGACTCACCAGAAAACCTTCCAAAATGACCCCAAAATGATTTTTCATGGCGGAAATGTTAAGGGCACATACCCAATAGTGAGATAGAGCTGGTGTATGTTACTTTTTGAGATTAATACATGAAAGATTTTACGTGAAAACATTGTGTGGCACTCCGATGTCCCTGAGAAGAGACGTACATGAAGGCCTCTTGAGTCTAATGTGCCCATTTTGAGGAAGTGAGTCTTTGTAGTATTTTCCTTTGCCAGGGCAGTCCAAAATTGTGAGGTTCACCAATGCCCCTGCATACAGACGTGCATGAGGGCCTGTAAACCTGAAGTGCCCATTGTAAGGAAGTGGGTCTATTGTAGTATAGCCCTTAGGCAGGGCAGCCAAAAATTGGGAGGCTCCACGTTGTCCCTGGGTAGAGACGTGCATGAGGGCCTGTAAACCTGAAGTGCCCATTGGAAGGAAGTGGGTCTATTGTAGTATAGCCCTTTGGCAGGGCAGCCAAAAATTGGGAGGCTCCACGTTGTCCCTGGATAGAGACGTGCATGAGGGCCTCAAAACATTAAGTGTCCATTGTCAGGAAGTGGGTGTATTATAGTATAGCCCTTTGGCAGGGCAGCCAAAAATTGGGAGGCTCCACGTTGTCCCTGGGTAGAGACGTGCATGAGGGCCTCAAAACATTAAGTGTCCATTGTTAGGAAGTGGGTGTATTATAGTATAGCCCTTAGGCAGGGCAGCCAAAAATTGGGAGGCTCCACGTTGTCCCTGGGTAGAGACGTGCATGAGGGCCTGTAAACCTGAAGTGCCCATTGGAAGGAAGTGGGTCTATTGTAGTATAGCCCTTTGGCAGGGCAGCCAAAAATTGGGAGGCTCCACGTTGTCCCTGGATAGAGACGTGCATGAGGGCCTCAAAACATTAAGTGTCCATTGTCAGGAAGTGGGTGTATTATAGTATAGCCCTTAGGCAGGGCAGCCAAAAATTGGGAGGCTCCACGTTGTCCCTGGGTAGAGACGTGCATGAGGGCCTGTAAACCTGAAGTGCCCATTGGAAGGAAGTGGGTCTATTGTAGTATAGTCCTTTGGCAGGGCAGCCAAAAATTGGGAGGCTCCACGTTGTCCCTGGATAGAGACGTGCATGAGGGCCTCAAAACATTAAGTGTCCATTGTCAGGAAGTGGGTGTATTATAGTATAGCCCTTAGGCAGGGCAGCCAAAAATTGGGAGGCTCCACGTTGTCCCTGGGTAGTGTCACGCTCCCCGGGTCCTCGGATCCCCTCCCCGGGTCCCCTGCTCCGATCCCCGGGTCCTCAGCTCCGCTCCCCGGCTCACCTGCCATGCTCCCCGCTCTCCAGCCTCCGGTGCCCGCACTTCCCAGGCCCCCTGGTCTCCGCTGCCGGCGCCCGACGGCTTCCCAGTTCCTGGCCGGCTCCCCTGCGTCCTCCCTTCAGCTTCCTGCCCTGGCTTCTGGCACCCGGGCTGCGCGCACGCGCATTAGGGCGCGCGCGCGGTCACTGAACCTTTCCTAAAGGGCCAGTGTCAATTAACAGGAAATCATGCACTCAGGTACAGGGTATATAGGGGGTTAATGTCCAAGGGAGCGGGGCCTGTTCTTCGTGTTTTCCCAAGCTAGGAGTCAGGTCTCCTTGTGTTCTATGAGATACTTACCTCTCTGTCTTCTAGAGCCGACCCTGCATCGCCATCCGGTCCTGCGGTACCTCGAACCCCGAACGCTGCCCATCTGCCATCCTGACAGTCCGTACCATCTCGGATCCCTGCGGTGACCCGTCATCTCGCTCCAACGGTTCCGGACCCTGCCTGACACCATCACGGCTTCCGAACCTGAGCTCCGTCACCCGGACCACCATCCGTGACCTCGTGGTCCCAGGGACTTCTCCATTTGCTCTCAGTGCACGGACTGTCCTGCTACCTACAGTGCTCCGGCTACCGGACTCCTTTCCCTCATCCGGGAGTTCGGCCCAGTGGATCCACCTCCAGGGTCTACCCGTCCATCTGGCCCTAACAGTAAGAACAGGCCATGGATCCCGCCGAAGCACTAGCGGCCTTGCATGAGGAACTCCAACGCCAGCGTGAAGTCCAGACCCGCATGCTGAACTTTATGACTTCCGTGGACACCCGCCTGACCACGCTACAAGCGGCAGTCACGTCTTCGACATCCCGAGCCTCCACTAGTCAAGCCACGACCCCCGCTCCCGTGGCCGCCTCTTCGGATGCTTCCAGACTGCGTTTGGCCTCACCACCCCGGTACGCCGGAGATCCCAAGACCTGCAGGGGGTTTATAAACCAATTCTCCCTCCATTTCACGCAGCTGCCACATCTGTTTGCCTCCGACCAAGCCAAGGTCACCTTCATCATGTCTCACCTAGAGGGCGAGGCACTGGCGTGGATGAACCCCTTGTGGGAGAAGGAGGAACCTATGACCAAGAACCTCCAGGAGTTCCTGCAGGCCTTTCGCAGCACTTTTGACGAACCCGGACGCGCCTCCGCGTCTGCGTCTTCACTTCTCCGGTTACGTCAGGGAACACTGACGGTGGGTCAATACGCCATCCGTTTCCGCACCTTGGCTTCAGAACTCGGGTGGAATAACGAGGCCCTAACCGCCGCCTTCTGGGAAGGACTATCGGGTCGAATCAAAGATGAGCTGGCTGGACGTGATGTACCGTCCACTCTGGACGCCCTGATTACCCTAGCGACTCGAGTGGACATACGCTTTCAGGAGCGGTCCAAAGAACTATCCCGTGAGAGACGTCCGGTAAGGCATTCCTCTCCTCCACCGAAGCCCACCGTACTCCAGTCAACGGCCTCTGGTGTCTCCGTCCATGAGCCCATGCAGATCGACCGTGTGCGACAGTCGGAACAACGTCGAGCAGAGCGGCTCGCCAAGGGTCTCTGCTTTTACTGCGGAGAAGGCACACACCTGCTACGCGCCTGTCCAGAGAGGCCGGGAAACTCCAAAGCCTAGGGTTGGTAGGAGAGGCCACCCTAGGTGCTGGGACTCTCTCAGACCCAGTTACATGGACTGTGCAAGTGACAACGGGAGAGACGCGGTTTACGGCTGAGGCGTACCTCGATTCTGGGGCAGCAGGCAATTTCATCCAGCAGGCCACGGTGGACAAGTACCAGGTGCCTGTTACTCCACTCGACAAGCCCCTAGTGATTGCCTCTGTGGATGGGAGACCCCTC
This sequence comes from Anomaloglossus baeobatrachus, assembly GCF_048569485.1. NCBI lineage: Eukaryota > Metazoa > Chordata > Amphibia > Anura > Aromobatidae > Anomaloglossus > Anomaloglossus baeobatrachus. The sequence goes on from NC_134354.1 coordinate 754,317,937, forward strand.
TCTGACACCATCTCCTGGATCACCAAGCCGCTTGAACTGCGTATCGGTGCTCTGCACACCGAGAACATCGCTCTCTACGTCCTCCCACACATGTCACATCAAATCCTGCTGGGACTTCCCTGGTTGCGGACACACGAGCCTTCAGTCAGCTGGGGCACTGGCGATATCACTCGATGGGGGTCTTCTTGCCATGAGAGATGTCTGAAGACCATACAACCCATCCGGCGACCTCCGGTTCCCGAGTCCCTACCGGGACTGCCCTCAGCCTATTGGTCCTTCGTGGACGTCTTTGATAAGAAGGAGTCCGAAGTACTCCCACCACATCGTCCTTACGATTGTGCCATTGACCTGCTCCCGGGAACTACACCACCTCGAGGACGGATATATCCACTATCTCCAGCCGAAACAAGGGCTATGTCTACGTACATCACAGAGAGCCTGGCTAAGGGATTCATCCGGAGATCCTCCTCTCCTGCTGGAGCAGGCTTCTTCTTCGTAAAGAAGAAAGAGGGCGACCTACGCCCATGTATAGACTACCGGGGATTGAACCTAATCACCGTGAAAAACAAGTACCCCCTGCCGCTCATCCCCGAATTGTTTGATCGGCTCAGAGGAGCTCGTGTGTTCACCAAGTTGGATCTTCGGGGTGCCTACAACCTGGTCCGTATCCGTTCAGGGGATGAATGGAAGACCGCGTTCAACACTCGCGATGGGCACTATGAATACTGCGTGATGCCCTTCGGCCTGTGCAACGCACCAGCAGTCTTCCAAGAATTAGTGAACGATGTGTTTCGGGACCTTCTCTACGTCTGTGTGGTGGTATATCTGGATGACATCCTTGTCTTCTCTCCGGACCTCCAGACCCACCGAGAGAACGTGCAACTGGTTCTACAACGACTGAGAGAGAATCGTCTGTACGCCAAGTACGAGAAGTGTGTCTTCGAACAGTCTTCTCTCCCCTTCCTGGGGTACCTCATCACCGATACCGGACTGCAGATGGATCCCAGGAAGGTCTCCTCCATTCTCAACTGGCCTCCTCCTTCTGGACTGAAGGCAATCCAACGTTTTCTGGGATTCGCTAACTATTACCGCCAGTTCATTCCTCACTTCTCGGCTCTGACTGCTCCTCTCTCCGCCTTGACCAAGAAGGGGGCTAATCCAAAGGACTGGTCACCTGCGGCCGACGCCGCGTTTGGCGCTCTAAAGCGAGCCTTTGCCTCCTCTCCTGTACTCCACCGTCCAGAGTTAAACCGCCAGTTCACCTTGGAGGTGGATGCCTCCTCCTCGGGAGCCGGAGCAGTGCTCATGCAGAAGTCCTCCTCCGGGAAGATGGTGACATGCGGTTTCTTCTCCAAGAGCTTCTCCGCGCCTGAACGCAATTACACCATCGGTGACTGAGAGCTATTAGCGGTCAAACTGGCTCTGGAGGAATGGCGCTATCTTCTGGAAGGAGCAGTGTACCCTGTCATTGTTTACACGGACCACAAAAACCTGGAATACCTGCGGACTGCTCAGCGACTGAACCCACGGCAAGCCAGGTGGTCCTTGTTCTTTGCCCGGTTCGACTTCCAGCTTCATTTCCGACCCGCGAACAAGAATGTACGCGCTGATGCCTTGTCTAGGTCTTTCGTGCCCCTGGAACAGGAGGAAGAGACATCTCAACCCATCATCTGTCCAAGTAAGATTATTCCGGTGGCTCCTGTCACCCTGGCCCAGATACCACCTGGGAAGACTTATGTCTCTGAGGCTGACAGGCAAAAAGTGTTACACTGGGGCCATGCCTCGAAAACAGCCGGTCATGCAGGTCAGAAGAAAACATGGAGCGCTATTGTACGTCATTACTGGTGGCCATCCTTGCGCACGGACGTCGCCTCTTTTGTCTCTGCCTGCTCCTCCTGTGCCAGGAACAAGACACCCAAACACCTGCCATACGGCCGACTTCTGCCTCTGCCCATACCCTCAGTTCCCTGGCAACACATAGCGATGGACTTTATTACGGACTTGCCATTATCCTCCGGACACACAGTCATATGGGTCGTGGTGGATCGGTTCTCTAAAATGGCCCATTTCGTTCCTATGGCTGGACTGCCCTCTGCTCAGGAACTCGCGGACGCCTATATCCAGCACATCTTCCGCTTGCATGGCTTTCTATCACACATAGTGTCCGACAGAGGAACCCAGTTCACCTCCCGCTTCTGGAGGGCTCTCTGCAAACATCTGGGAGTAACGCTGGACTTTTCTTCTGCCTACCATCCTCAGTCGAATGGCCAAGTGGAACGGATCAATCAGATATTGACCTCTTTCTTGCGTCACTACGTGAACGCCCATCATGACGATTGGTCCACGCTTCTTCCTTGGGCTGAATTCTCCCATAATCACCACGTCAGTGAGTCCTCCTCCAGTTCTCCCTTCCATGTCGTCTACGGACTTCAGCCGTCTGTCCCATTGCCTGTATCCTCTTCCTCGGACATCCCTGCTGCTGATGCAGTACTCCGTGACTTTACATCCATTTGGGACTCAGTTAAGGCCTCCCTTGCACGTGCCTCCCTGCGGATGAAGAGACATGCGGACAAGAGACGTCTGGATCCTCCGTGTTTCTCTCCGGGAGATCTCGTCTGGCTTGCTTCCAAGTACATCCGACTGAAGATACCATCCTACAAGCTGGGACCTCGCTACATCGGACCATTTAAAGTCCTCGGCAAGATCAATGAGGTCTCCTACAAACTGCAGCTCCCGGCCACGATGAGAATACCCAACTCCTTTCACGTCTCTCTGCTCAAGCCGGTTGTCCTTGGTCCCTTCTCCGCTGCCGCCAGTCCGGCCCCTCCTCCTATTGCTGAGGACGACGTCTATGCGGTAAGGGATGTCGTGGCCATGAAGCCCGTACGTGGTCGACAGTTTTTCCTGGTGGACTGGGAAGGGTATGGTCCTGAGGATAGATCCTGGGAGCCCAGGGAGAACGTGGGCACTCCTCTGATCCGTGCCTTCCTGTCCCGGTTGCGGGGAGGGGGGCGTGGGGGGGGGGGGTACTGTCACGCTCCCCGGGTCCTCGGATCCCCTCCCCGGGTCCCCTGCTCCGATCCCCGGGTCCTCAGCTCCGCTCCCCGGCTCACCTGCCACGCTCCCCGCTCTCCAGCCTCCGGTGCCCGCACTTCCCAGGCCCCCTGGTCTCCGCTCCCGGCGCCCGACGGCTTCCCAGTTCCTGGCCGGCTCCCCTGCGTCCTCCCTTCAGCTTCCTGCCCTGGCTTCTGGCACCCGGGCTGCGCGCACGCGCATTAGGGCGCGCGCGCGGTCACTGAACCTTTCCTAAAGGGCCAGTGTCAATTAACAGGAAATCATGCACTCAGGTACAGGGTATATAGGGGGTTAATGTCCAAGGGAGCGGGGCCTGTTCTTCGTGTTTTCCCAAGCTAGGAGTCAGGTCTCCTTGTGTTCTATGAGATACTTACCTCTCTGTCTTCTAGAGCCGACCCTGCATCGCCATCCGGTCCTGCGGTACCTCGAACCCCGAACGCTGCCCATCTGCCATCCTGACAGTCCGTACCATCTCGGATCCCTGCGGTGACCCGTCATCTCGCTCCAACGGTTCCGGACCCTGCCTGACACCATCACGGCTTCCGAACCTGAGCTCCGTCACCCGGACCACCATTCGTGACCTCGTGGTCCCAGGGACTTCTCCATTTGCTCTCAGTGCACGGACTGTCCTGCTACCTACAGTGCTCCGGCTACCGGACTCCTTTCCCTCATCCGGGAGTTCGGCCCAGTGGATCCACCTCCAGGGTCTACCTGTCCATCTGGCCCTAACAGGTAGAGACGTGCATGAGGGCCTGTAAACCTGAAGTGCCGATTGGAAGGAAGTGGGTCTATTGTAGTATAGCCCTTTGGCAGGGCAGCCAAAAATTGGGAGGCTCCACGTTGTCCCTGGATAGAGACGTGCATGAGGGCCTCAAAACATTAAGTGTCCATTGTCAGGAAGTGGGTGTATTATAGTATAGCCCTTAGGCAGGGCAGCCAAAAATTGGGAGGCTCCACGTTGTCCCTGGGTAGAGACGTGCATGAGGGCCTCAAAACATTAAGTGTCCATTGTCAGGAAGTGGGTGTATTATAGTATAGCCCTTAGGCAGGGCAGCCAAAAATTGGGAGGCTCCACGTTGTCCCTGGGTAGAGACGTGCATGAGGGCCTGTAAACCTGAAGTGCCCATTGGAAGGAAGTGGGTCTATTGTAGTATAGCCCTTTGGCAGGGCAGCCAAAAATTGGGAGGCTCCACGTTGTCCCTGGGTAGAGACGTGCATGAGGGCCTCAAAACATTAAGTGTCCATTGTCAGGAAGTGGGTGTATTATAGTATAGCCCTTAGGCAGGGCAGCCAAAAATTGGGAGGCTCCACGTTGTCCCTGGGTAGAGACGTGCATGATGGCCTGTAAACCTGAAGTGCCCATTGGAAGGAAGTGGGTCTATTGTAGTATAGCCCTTAGGCAGGGCAGCCAAAAATTGGGAGGCTCCACGTTGTCCCTGGGTAGAGACGTGCATGAGGGCCTCAAAACATTGTTCCCATTGCAAAGGAGCGGGTCTCCTGTCGTTGTAATGTCCATTCTGCAAAGAATGGGCGAAAAAATTTACCACTGGGGGTATACCTGAAACAAAGGCCTAAGTATTGTAACGGTCATCATGGTGGCGCATGAGGAGAAGGAGGAGCAGTCCAGCGATTATCCAAAGTCCAGAAGTGTGTACCCATGGGTGAGTGGAGGTACATGGCAAACTTTAAATTCCGCTCTCATTTGCTGGTGGTGTGGTGAAGTCTGGCCCAATCCAACCCTTGTTCATCTTGATCAGAGTCAGCCTGTCAGCATTTTCAGTTGACAGGCGGGTGCGTTTATCTGTAATGATTCCACCTGCGGCACTAAAAACACGCTCTGACAAAACGCTAGCAGCAGGGCAGGCCAGGACTTCCAAGGCGTAGAGAGCCAATTCATGCCACGTGTCCAGCTTGGATACCCAATAATTGTAAGGCACAGAGGAATGTCGGAGTACAGTTGTTCGATCTGCAAGGTACTCCTTCAGCATCTGGGCAAACTTAGGATTTCTTGTGGCACTACCCCGCACCTCAGGGGCTGTGGTACGTGAGGGGCTGAGAAAACTGTCCCACATCTTAAAGACTGTTCCCCTACCTCTGGCGGATTGGACTTGTGCCTCTCTCGGCTGTACGCCTCGGTTGTCCACTGATTCATGACCTATGCCGCTAGCGTTTTGTGAGGGGAATGCTTTGCCTACTTCCGTGACTATGGCCTTCCGGAACTGCTGCATTTTGGTTGACCTCTCCTCCACGGGAATAAGAGACAAAAAGTTCTCCTTGTAGCGTGGGTCTAACAGTGTTACCAACCAGTAATGATTGTCGGCCAAGATGTTCTTAACGCGAGGGTCACGAGACAGGCAGCTTACCATAAAGTCAGCCATGTGCGCCAGACTCTTAACAGCCAGGACTTCAGTAGCCTGACCAACAAGATGACTGAACATGCTGTCCTCCTCCTCCTCCTCCTCCTCATCTACCCTGTCCTCTGGCCAGCCACGCTGAACCGAGGATATGACTGGTGTGCATGTCATATCCTCAATTTGGCCGGAGAGTTGCTCCATGTCTTCATCCTCCTCCTCGTCATAGTCCTCCACTGCACGTTGTGATGAGACGAGGCTGGGCTGTGTGTTATCATCACCCACACCCACTACTGTTTCTTGCTGCAACTCATTGCGCTCCGCCTGCAATGCATCATGTTTGTTTTTCAGCAGAGACCGTTTTAGAAGGCAGAGTAGCGGTATGGTGACGCTAATAATGGTGTCATCACCACTCACCATCTTGGTGGAGTCCTCAAAGTTTTGGAGGATGGTACATAGGTCTGACATCCATCTCCACTCCTCAGGTGTTATGTGTGGAGTTTGACCCATTTCCCGACGGCTTAGGTGATGCAGGTACTCAACAACTGCCCTCTTCTGCTCACATATCCTGACCAACATGTGCAGAGTTGAATTCCAACGCGTGGGGACATCACACACCAGTCTGTGAGCCGGAAGATGCAAACTGCGCTGAAAGCCGGCAAGGCCGGCTGAAGCAGTAGGTGACTTTCGAAAATGTGCAGACAGGCGGCGAACTTTTACCAGCAGATCAGACAGCTCTGGGTATGACTTTAGAAACCGCTGAACCACGAGGTTGAGAACATGGGCCACGCATGGAACATGTGTCAGCTGGCCTCGCCTCAAAGCCGCCACCAGGTTCCGGCCATTGTCACACACGACCTTTCCTGGCTTTAGGTTCAGAGGTGTGAGCCAGTGATCTGCCTGCTGTTTCAGAGCTGTCCACAGCTCTTCTGCATTGTGGGGTTTGTCACCTATGCAGATTAGCTTCAGCACAGCCTGTTGCCGCTTCGCCGAGGCAGTGCTGCATTGCTTCCAGCTTGTGACTGGTGTGGAGGGTACAGTGGATGAGGATGCGCAGGAGGAGGAGGAGGCTGAAGAGCATGACATTCCGGAGCTGTAGAGTGTGGGTGAAACCCTGACTGAGGTAGGGCCTGCAAACCTTGGTGTGGGAAGGACGTGTTCCGTCCCTCGCTCAGACTGGGTCCCAGCTTCCACAATATTAACCCAGTGTGCCGTCAACGAGATGTAGCGGCCTTGCCCACAAGCACTTGTCCACGTGTCTGTGGTTAGGTGGACCTTGGGTGAAACAGCGTTGTTCAGGGCACGTGTGATGTTTTGTGACACGTGGTTATGCAACGCGGGGACGGCACACCGGGAGAAATAGTGGCGGCTGGGGACCGAGTAACGTGGGACAGCTGCCGCCATCAGGTCACGGAATGCTTCTGTCTCCACCAGCCTAAAAGGCAACATTTCCAGCGCAAGCAGTCGCGAAATGTTAGCATTTAGAACTGTGGCATGTGGGGTGTTGGCAGTGTATTTGCGCCTGCGTTCAAAGGTTTGCTGAATGGATAACTGAACGCTGCGCTGGGACAAGGACGTGCTTGATGATGGTGTTCTTTCTGCGTAGGCAACTGCAGGTGCAGGAGTGGAGGAGGCTTGTTCGCAGGCAGCATGGACAGGGGATTGGCTCGCATGCACAACCAGCGAAGACGTAGCAGTGACATCAGCAAGCACTGCTCCTCGACTCTGTTGTACTTCCCACAAAGTCGGGTGCTTGGCTGACATGTGCCTGATCATGCTGGTGGTGGTCAGGCTGCTAGTTTTGGTACCCCTGCTGATGCTGGCACGGCAGGTGTTGCAAATGGCCTTTTTTGAATCATCTGGATCCAACTTAAAAAACTGCCAGACTCGGGAAGACCTAACATTTGTACAGGCACCTTGTGTCGTCGTGTTGTTCCGGGGAACGGTTGCCTGACTTCTGCCTGGGGCCACCACCCTGCTTCTTACTGCCTGTTGTGATGCTACGCCTCCCTCCCCCTGTGCACTGCTGTCCTCGCTCTGCATATCCTCCTGCCAGGTTGGGTCAGTTACTGGATCATCCACCACGTCGTCTTCCTCTTCCGCACCCTGCTCCTCCTCCTGACTTCCTGACAATTGTGTCTCATCATCGTCCACCACTTGTTGAGACACGTTGCCAACTTCGTGAGAACGTGGCTGCTCAAATATTTGGCCATCTGTACAGACGATCTCCTCATGACCCACTTCAATATGAGCTGGCGAGAGGCCAGAATGTGTGAATGGAAACGTGAACAGCTCTTCCGAGTGTCCAAGTGTGGGATCATTAATGTCCGAGGAGGACGTGTACTCAGCCTGGTGGTAGGAAGGAGGATCAGGTTCAGAAATGTGCGGTGCAGTATCACGGCTACTGACACTTGACCGTGTGGAAGACAGAGTGTTTGTGGTGGTGCCAATCTGACTGGAAGCATTATCTGCTATCCAACTAACAACCTGTTGACACTGGTCTTGGTTCAAGAGTGGTGTACTGCTGCGGTCCCCAAGAATTTGGGACAGGACGTGCGAGCGACTAGATGTGGCCCTTTGTTGTGGCGAAATTAGAGCTTGCCCACGACCTCGGCCTCTGCCTGCACCACCATCACGTCCACTTCCTTGTTCCTTGCCAATGCCCTTGCGCATTTTGCAATGCTGTGCACTGCTGACGTGTATATTCACTACTTGTGCGTTATATCAAAGTTTGTGGAAATTGCACACAAGTGCACCTGTACGCTGCCACCAACAGGCACACACGTGCGGTTTTAAAAACCAAGCACGGACGCAATAAGAACCTAACAGGTTTTTTTGGGGAGCGACAATTACAGACAAGTCAGACACTATCTGGACTGTTTTACACTGTGTACACCAGCCCCAGATATGATGAAGGCTGGTATACGGTCACCACTAGGAATGGCTATATATACCCTGCCTGCCTGCCTGCCTGTATACTGGTACAATAGTCCTGACAAGGACTCTTCTGGTCACTAGCCTGTATTCAGACCTGGCTATACCCTGCCTGTATATAGCAACAATAGTCCTGAGAAGGACTCTGCTACTGTACTCCGACCTGGCTATACCCTGCCTGCCTGTATACAACTAGAATAGTCCTGAGAAGGACTTTTGGTCACACTGTTTGCAGCCCTGCAACTGAAAAAGCTATAAAGGGCCGCAAAGCTTTCCCTGAATCAGCGACACTCTCCCTGCACTGACTGTCTGGATAGCTGTGAGCAGAGCACAGCGCGCCGGCCGGTATAAAGGCTCGGTCACGCTGTGCAGGCCGGCCAATCACTGCAATTCCACAACTAACAGGGCTGTGGCATTGCAGTGGTCTGCCAGCCAATCCCTGCATGAGGGCTGGCTCTCAAAAGAGCGCCAACATGCAGAAATGAAGACCACGAGTACAGCACGAGTATCGCGAGATTACTCGGTCCCCGCCGAGCAGCCCGAGTACAGCGATACTCGTGCGAGTACCGAGTAGTTACAAGCATGCTCGCTCATCACTAGTGTGTGGTTCTTCTTCATTAGTATTCTGCCAACACTATAGGACCTCTGGATTTTGTTTCTTCATTTCCCGCCTATCATGCCTTGCTCACGCTATTTATAAAAAGGTTGTCTACTACTTGGACAACCCATTCTCCTTTCCCATGTTTGCCCTTGTTAAAATAAAAAAACTTATACTCACCTCCTGTGCCGGTACTGTTCCAGCTGTGTCGGCATGCGCTCAACCGGACCTCACGTGAAGTTCTCACATCACGCTCAATCAGATTTTGGACATATCAGACATATCAGATATATCAATAGGAAGAGAGAGCAGCTGTTGAATTTGGCAGAAGGCGGGAACAGCAAAGCCAATGCACAGGAGGGGAGTATAAGCTTTTTCATTTTAATACGGACAAACATAGGGAATGAGAAGGTGTTGTCCAAATAGTGGACAATCCCTTAAATATGTCACCTGTCCGGAACTGATTGCACATTTCTCTGCTTTGTAGCTTCACAAACAGGAGAGCAAGAGCAGAGAGACCAGACCTGACCGCACTTCTATAATCAATCATAGTTTCCGCACAAGAGACGGATTACACTTAACAACAGTCAGCGGATGGCAAGTTACACAGAAGGGACGTTAAACAATATCATTTTTTGTGGTTCCTACCCCACAGCCAAGAATTCCTACGTGAAAGTAATGCGGGCTTTACAGGAGACGAGCTATCGAGTGATGCATCATCGGGGTCACGGTTTTCATGACGCACATCCGGCATCGTTCACGACGTCGTCTCGTGTGACACCTCCAAGCGACGCAGAATCGCTCACAAATCGTGAGTCGTGTACTCGTCGCTGAGTTTTAAAATATTGTTTATTTAACATGGCGCTGGTTGTTCATCGTACCTGGGGTAGCACACATTGCTCTGTGTGACACCCCGGGGATTATGAACACAGCTTATCTGCGTCCCGCGGCACCCGCCGGCTATGCGGAAGGAAGGAGGTGGGCGGGATGTTACGTCCCGCTCATCTCCGCATCTCATCTCATCTCCGCATCTCCGCCCCTCCGTTTCTATTGGCTGGCGGCTGTGTGACGTCGCTGTGACGCCGAACGTCCATCCCCCTCCCCCTTCAGGAGGATGTTCGCCGCCCACAGCGAGGTCGCGCAGCAGGTAAGTATGTGTGACGGCGGTTTAACGACTTTGTGCGACACGGGCAGCGATTTGCCCATGACGCACAAACGACGGGGACGGGTACGATCGTTCGTGCAATCGCACGATAGATCATAATGTGTAAAGCCCGCATAATACTTGTACTCCAGCGGCTCTCTTGCTCTTAATTTCTTCCTGTTTATCAACAGTTGTATATGATGTGGGTGTCAGGATTGGTGTCAGTAAGTCAGGATATATAGAATCAAGGGCGTGAACAGAAAACATAGAGCCCTATTCACACATTGAGTATTTATTGCAGTTTTTCTTTTACCTCATTATTTGTCAAATCATTCTAACGATCGACGAACACACCCGCCATTCGACAAACCGAACTCGAACACTAGGGGGGTGGCTCATCTCTAATCTGGAGTATGACAGGTTGTAGCTTATTGCTTGTAGAAGTCATAATGAAGAGCTATAAGTCACGTATTCTGCATAACTGGAGGAATCATAACTCTCGTCCTTACTTCACTTATTTCTGGATGTCAAACATGTCATGCTTTTCACTTAGGTGATGACACATTCAATTGGAGAAATTACTTTAATTCATAATAAAATGGAAGATTAGACAGTAATATGAAATTGCTACAGATGCAAGTGTCTTATTCTACCTCCTGCTGTTACTGTAAGTCTCATCATTTCAATAGAAAAAGTGCAAAAATGGAAAAGTCAAAGCGATTGTGAGAAAAAAAGGAGCTTATAACTCTTTGGGGCTGGAACCACAGCTCATGATTCTTGTAGGTGTTCTAGTGAACAGGGGTGGAACGATCGCGGTCGGAGGGGTCGCCATTGCAATCGGGCTTGGGGATTCAGGAAGCCTGAGGACCTTAGAAAGTGGTGCACCACCATGGTGGCAGGTCAAGAGACCGCTATGGGGCCTGGTGCCAGGGCTAGTTGCAAACCCCCCCACAGGCCCCCCGCTGAGGATCAAACTTTCAATTGTATCGGCATCACAGATGTTGATGCAATTCCAAGTAATGAGAAGATAGTGTATTATAATATATGGAGGACTATGGGGTTCATTATAATATATGGAGGACTATGTGGGTGCATTATAATACATGGAGGAATACAGTATAGACCAAAAGTTTGGACACACCTTCTCCTCTCTAGAACAACTGTTAAGAGGAGACTTTGTGCAGCAGGCCTTTATGGTAAAATAGCTGCTAGGAAACCACTGCTAAGGACAGGCAACAAGCAGAAGAGACTTGTTTGGGCTAAAGAACACAAGGAATGGACATTAGACCAGTGGAAATCTGGGCTTTGGTCTGATGAGTCCAAATTTGAGATCTTTGGATACAACCACCGTGCCTTTGTAGAAAAGGTGAACGGATGGACTCTACATGGCCGGTTCCCACCGTGAAGCATGGAGGAGGTGTGATGGTGTGGGGGTGCTTTGCTGGTGACACTGTTGGGGATTTATTCAAATTTAAGGCATACTGAACCAGCATGGCTACCACAGCATCTTGCAGCGGCGTGCTATTCCATCCGGTGTGCGTTTAGTTGGACCATCATTTATTTTTCAACAGGACAATGACCCCAAACACACCTCCAGGCTGTGTAAGGGCTATTTGACTAAGAAGGAGAGTGATGGGGTGCTACGCCAGATGACCTGGCCTCCACAGTCACCAGACCTGAACCCAATCGAGATGGTTTGGGGTGAGCTGGACCGCAGAGTGAAGACAAGAGGGCCAACAAGTGCTAAGCATCTCTGGGAACTCCTTCAAGACTGTTGGAAAACCATTTCCGGTGACTACCTCTTGAAGCTCATCAAGAGAATGCCAAGAGTGTGCAAAGTAATAATGAAAGCAAAAAGGTGGCTCCTTTGAAGAAACTAGAATATAAGACATATTTTCAGTTGTTTCACACTTTTTTAAGTATTTCATTCAACAAGTTTTAATTCATAGTTTTGATGCCTTCAATGTGAATCTACAATTTTCAGAATCATGAAAATAAAGAAAACTCATTGAATGAGACGGTGTGTCCAAACTTTTGGTCTGTACTGTATGTGGAGTGTATTATAATACATGGAGGACTATGGGGGTGAATTGAACTAAATACAGGACTATGGGGGCATTATAATTCATGGAGGACTATGCAAAGTGTATTATAATACTGTATATGGAGGACTATGAGTAGTGTATTATAATATATGGAGGACTATGGGGAGTGTATTATAATATATGGAGGACTATGGGGAGTGTATTATAATATATGGCGGACTATGGGGAGTGTATTATAATATATGGAGGACCATAGGGAGTGTATTATAATATATGGAGGACTATGGGGAGTGTATTATAATATATGGCGGACTATGGGGAGTGTATTATAATATATGGAGGACCGTAGGGAGTGTATTATAATATATGGAGGACTATGGGGAATGTATTATAATATATGGAGGACTATAGGGTACATTATATGATATGAAGGACTATGGGGGATGCATTATAATAAATTGATAACTATGGGGGGTGCATTATAATATATGAAGGACTATGGGGATGCATTATAATATATGGAGGACTATGAGATGCATTATAATATTGGATATTATATCGGGACATCAAAGTATGGGACAGCTGGGTGCTCAGAGAAGGAGCCAAGCATCAGCAAAATGTATTCCTGTATCCCAAGGCGGTAGAGGTCCTAGGTCCAAATTTTGCAGCGGGGCCCTTCGAACTCTAGTTACGCCACTGCTACTGAAGATAGTAGGACATCCTTTAGCATAGTTTCCCACATAACATTGTAAAATGTAAGTAGCATAATAAATAGATACATTATCAACAAATTATAGAAAGGCAAGATTTTCTTTACTGGCAAAATTGAAAAATTATATTAAATTATTTTTAGTGATGAGCCATTATTTTACCTTCAGCAGCGGGTGGATTAACCATGCTTTTATTCCAGTTTCACCTGGATTTTGTATCTAAGCCCTTGTGGCGCATGGTCCAGCAGCTTGCGACTTATACTGGTTGGGGGTCACATAACCAGACTCGGTGAGCGGTTTGCCTCGATTTTAGCCTTCTGGTTCTCTTGGATAAGACCATATTGCACTTTTTATCTGTAGCGTTTCTCTTTAGATTCACATGATCAGGAGACACTGTGTTCTAGACTAGTATTCTCCATGGTAGAATGAAACGTCTGTGCCCACAATCAGGAGACATTGCCCGAGATAATGCTGTGCTCTCCTGCTGAGAACACTCGCATCTCCAAAAGCATAAATTGACATGCTGCAGCTTGGAAAGTCGAGCCGCAGGTCAGTTTATGCTGTGTAGAAAAGTAGTACAGTGGGCATGGTATTTCTATAAATCCATCCACTGTGATTGTACTGTACAACGCAGCATTTTCGATGCAGCGAAACACGATTCTTCTAAAATGCCGCTAACACTGATTGTGTGCACTCACTCAAAAGGGGAGCAGAGCAAATAAAATAAGAGCATAAACTAACCAATTTTTTTACCTATTGACAGGTCCTATTTAACCCCTTAACGATCGAGGGCATAATGGCATGTCCTAAATCATTAAGGGGTAATCACCTGCGAGTGCTTCGGGCAGGCGTCTGTGATTCCTTCACATGTCGACTGATTTTAACAGCTGACATGCGTGCCTTGCAGGCGCAGGTGGATCTGTGATCCAACTATGCCTGTTAACCCCTTAAATTGCGCTGTTAAAATGTGACAGTGCAATTTAAATGCCCGTCGCAGTACATTTTCACTATACCGCCACCATCGGAAGTCTGGTGATGTGATCACATGGAGCCGACGGTTGCCATTGTAGCACAGGGTCATGTAATGACTCCTGTAGCCATCATGACTCACTTATTGTATCAGCCGGCAGAGCACTGTTACAAGTGATGAGCTTTTCAGCTGATCTGAGCTGTGTAGCTGTGATCAACAGAAATGAAAGAGCAATCAGACTTCTGATCCTTATAGTCTCCTTATGCGAAAAAAGGTTAAAAACCGCCCCTCTTTAACCTTTCCTTGCGCATGCGCATTACAGTACTTTGATCTGTCCCCAGCATGGCAGATGAAAGTGCACCTGTGCAGGACCGCAATGCCGGCCTGTGTGGATGACATAGGGCACGTCATCCACACTGAGCTGTGTAGAAGGAGGATAGTGATCGCCGCAGAGAGGAGGCGCCGGACTGGAGAGCATCGACACCCATTGGACCAGGCCACCCCCAAGTGAGTATAATAAAAGTGTTTTTTTATGTTATACAGTTTAGCCTGGGCTCTTATATACAGTACTAGAAGGTGGCCCGATTCTACGCATCGGGTATTCTAGAATTTACGTATTGTGTAGTTCATGTATGATTTTTGTTATATATATATATATATATAATGTTGTTGTGTGTAGTTACCAAGTGTTTGTGTAGGGGCTGTACATGTTCTGGGTGTTGTCTGGGTGTGACGGGTGGTGAGAGCGGTGTTGTATGTGTGTTGCGTGTGTTGCGTTGTTTGTGGAGCGCTGTGTGTCTGTAGCGTTGTGTGTGTGTTGCGCGGTTTGTGTGTGTGTGGTGTGTTTTGGGGGGAGGTATGTTTTGTGCAATGTGTGGGTTGTGCGGTATGTGCGTATATTTGTGTGTGCCGCGGTGTTTGTGTGTTGGTTGTTGTGTGTGTGCAGCGTTGTCTGTGTGTGTGGGTGTCTGTGTAGGGCAGTTGTTTGTGGTTCCCAGTGTGTGTGTGTGTGTGTGTGTGTGTGTGGTGTGTTGTGCAGTGCGCGCGCGTGCGTGCGTGTGTGTGTGTGTTAGGGGGAGGTGCGCACTCCCAAACGTGCTCCATCCCCCATGCAGCGCACTCCCCATCGTGCTCCATACCCCATGCAGCGCACTCCCCATCGTGCTCCATCCCCTATGCTGCGCACCCCCCATCGTGCTCCATCTCCCATGCTGCGCACTCCCAAACGTGCTCCATCCGCCATGCTGCGCACTCCCAAACGTGCTCCATCCGCCATGCTGCGCACTTCCATCTGTGCTCCATCCGCCATACTCCGCACTCCCCATCGTGCTCCATCCCCCATGCAGCGCACTCCCTATCGTGCTCCATCCCCTATGCTGCGCACCCCCATCGTGCTCCATCTCCCATGCTGCGCACTCCCAAACGTGCTCCACCCGCCATGCTGCGCACTCCCAAACGTGCTCCATCCCCCATGCTGTGAACTCCCCATCGTGCTCCATCCCCGATGCTGCGCACCCCCCCATCATGCTCCATCCCCGATGCTGCGCACCCCCCCATCGTGCTCCATCCCCATGCTGCACCAGCATCAGCCTCTCTGCCCCCAGCATCAGCTTCTCTGCCCCCAGCATCAGCTTCTCTGCCCCCAGCATCAGCCTCTCTCCTCCCAGCATCAGCCTCTCTCCTCCCAGCATCAGCCTCTCTCATCTTAGCATCAGCCTCTCTCCTCCCAGCATCAGCCTCTCTCTTCCCAGCCTTCCCCAGCATCAGCCTCTCTCCTCCCAGCCTCCCTCCTCCCACCCTCCCCCAGCATCAGCCTCCCTCTACCAGCCTCCCCCAGCATCAGCCTCCCCCAGCATCAGCCTCTCTTCTCTCAGCCTACCTCTCCCAGCCTCCCTCAGCATCAGCCTCCCTCTCCCAGCCTCCCCAAGCATCAGCCTCCACCAGCATCAGACTCTCTCCTTCCAGCCTCCCCCAGCATCAGCCTCCGCCAGCATCAGCCTCTCTCCTTCCAGCCTCCTCCAGCATCAGCCTCCCTCTCCCAGCCTTCCCCAGGATCAGCCTCTCTCCTACCAGCCTCCGTCCTCCCAGCCTTCCCCAGCATCAGCTTTCCCCTCCCAGCCTCCCTCAGCATCAGCCTTCCCCAGCATCAGCCTCTCTCCTCCCAGCCTCAGCCTCTCTCCTTCCAGCCTCCCCCAGCATCAGCCTCTCTCCTTCCAGCCTCCCTCAGCATCAGCCTCCCTTTCCCAGCCTTCCCCAGGATCAGCCTCTCTCCTCCCAGCCTCCTTCCTCCCAGCCTCCCCCTCCCAGCCTCCCTCAGCATCAGCCTTCCGCTCCCAGTCTCCCCCAGCATCAGCCTCCCCAAGCATCAGCCTCCACCAGCATCAGCCTCTCTCCTTCCAGCCTCCCCCATGATCAGCCTCTCTGCTCCCAGCCTCCTCCAGCACGCCGTGCTCCTCTGCCGACACTCACACACCCGATCGCATACACTCACACACACCCGATCGCATACACTCACACACACCCGATCGCATACACTCACACACACCCGATCGCATACACTCACACACACATACACTGACGATATCGCACATACGCGCTCACAGTCACAACATCCGGGAGATATCACATGCTTCTGGCCATGTGATCCTCCGGCAGGTCCTGAAAGCTCACAGCAAAGTATCGAGGCCAAGAAGCAAGCGATATCGCCGGATGCTGTGAGTGTGTGGATGCGATGTGTGTGTGAGGTGTGTGTGAGGTGTGTGTGAGGTGTTTGTGAGAGTGAGTGCGATCTGATGTGAGTGATGATCTGATGATGCGTGTGTGTGTGCTGTTATGTTTGTGCGTGTGGAAGTCCCGCGCTGCAGGACCTTGATTTACTGGTAACTATGCAAGCATGGTTACCAGCGCAACACGTCCCCCGCTCGCACGGGAGCCCACACCAGCATACGGCGGCGTACGCTGATGTGGGCTCCCGTTGGTGAGGGGGGAAAGGGGGGGGGGGAGTACAGTACTCACCTGGGATTCGTGGCTCCGTGACCGTGTCAGTTCGGGCAATGCGGGGGGGGGGGGGGCGAGAGCTAACGTCTATTGCGTGAGGGGGGCGTGGCGTGGCGTGGCACCAGCATACGGCGGCGCCGTACGCTGATGTGGGCTCCCGTTGGTGAGGGGGGAAGGGGGGGAGTACAGTACTCACCTGGGATTCGTGGCTCCGTGACCGTGTCAGTACGGGCAATGCGGGGGGGGGGCGAGAGCTAACGTCTATTGCGTGAGGGGGCGGGGCGTGGCGTGGGCGAGTTGCCAATGCCTGCAGGGTGCCGGGGCGAGAGGCCAATCTGTGGAGGGGGCAGAGCCTGGGCGAGCGGCTGGCCAATCCGTGTGGGGGCGCAGCCGGGGCGAGAGGCCAATCCGTGTGGGGGGGCGGGGCCATGGCGAACCCAGCGGCCAATCAGCTTTGTGTCACCATAAGGACATGTCACCGTGACACAATTTTGGAGCATGACAGACAGACAGACAGAATAAGGCAATTATATATATAGATTATAAAATGTTGTGTATAAAGGCTCACTGGTGGTGGCCGCAACTTATAGGGGCCAAATCTGGTTACAGGTTCCCTTTAATGTCAGCGCAGATTTTAACCCCTACTATCCATTTGCAGCAATCTTGACTTCCCAAGGGCTGCGGCAACCATGTTTGCACGTTTCAAATGGTTGTGTCTTACTCAACCCTATCAGGTGAGCAAGCCCTTTTTTTCGGTCTACCATATCAACTGCACAGAAGACTCTCTCCTACATCTTTTATGATGTGATCATCACATACTCATAATCAATCCTAATTAAGGGTATGTGCGCACGTTGCTTTTTACCTGCTTTTTACCTGCTTTTTTGCTGCTTTTTCTTCTGCGCTGTTTAATGCCAAAATGGATGTGTTCTTCTATTCAAGCAAAGTCTATGGGAATTTGGGTTTCTTGTTCACACTATGTTGTTCAAAATGCTGCCTTTTTGTGGCAGAACTTTGGTCAAAAACTCAGCTTTGCAGTGCAAAACCCAAATGGCAAAAACAATTGACATGTTGCTTCTTTGAAAAGCTGAGTTTTTGACCAAAGTTCTGCCACAAAAAGGCAGCATTTTGAACAACATAGTGTGAACAAGAAACCCAAATTCCCATAGACTTTGCTTGAATAGAAGAACACATCCATTTTGGCATTAAACAGCGCAGTAGAAAAAGCAGCAAAAAAGCAGGTAAAAAGCAGGTAAAAAGCAACGTGCGCACATACCCTAAAGCCTCTCTATGTGCATTTTGGTGCGCGGTTCCTTCCTTCTATCGGCTACAAACTTTCCAGAATGTCATCCTGTGAACATCGCTGGAACCTTCCCTGACATCTCCGAATCCTTTAATTTGCTTCATTAATACATTTCTATGAGTGAATCCTATGAATAAGCCCAGGTGAGGCTACAGGTATATAAGTATTATATACATAATCGGAGTTATTCATAACCTTATCTCCATGGAGACTGTCACATCAGCTGTCTATAACGTTACCTGTGACAGCAAAACAGACTTTCTTTCCATTTTATCATTTATTTTGGCAGCGATCCGGGTGTTCCATTACCGTAGATCACTACTTTGATTATGTCTCCATCGTTAACTTAGAACAATCTCTCCCTCTGCATCACTTAGTGAATGCACCTCCTACAAGGATATGCTAGTTGAATGCAAAGATCCCATTTACATAAATTAATTATGCATGCTTTTCCCCAGTAGCACATATGATACAGCCTGGAAGAGGATCATATGTCTCAAAGAAGGCATAAAACTTTGCAAAGTATTTGCATGACAAAGAAGTTAAAGGCAGCGGTGCCGCGGTACTTTTGTGATTGTCACTTTTAGTCATGCTCGATCATAAGATTTCTTTTTTCCCTATATATACTTATGTGGTTTACTATATGATGTACAATCTCTTGGGAGCGCTAATGTCCTGTCATATAGATTACTTCACTTTGTGGAATGCTTCTAAAATCTATGTTTTTTTAACCATAGCATAGGCATAACATGAAGCTTTAGGCTATGTGCCTGTGACGCCCTGGACTAGCCAGGTAGTCACAGATAGGCCCTTGCACAACACCTGCCCCCTAAAAAGGTGTCATTAGCCAACCTTAAAACCCTAGTCACCTCCCTCAGGGTTTGATGGACACACCAGGGGGCGTGCTCAGGTGGTTGGACATGACCACCGGGGAGTTCACAGGTCCTGAGGCAGGAAAAACAAGAGGAGTTGAGTTGGAGTTTAGAACAGATTAGTCTGAAGTTCAAGTCTAGCAGCAGGCCTGTGCCCAGGTCTGCAGCATTCTGACAGGTGCCAGGGTAGAAGCCCTGGTACCTTGGCTAGGAGGCATACGGTGGCCTCAGCCTGCAGGAGCCGGGAAGACGGCTCGGCGGAACCGTAAGGGACTGGGACAGGGTAGTGGCCTGCCAGTACCGAACCGGGGAACCGACTGGAAACCGGAGCACAAAGGGGGGTACTCAGACACTGAAACGAGGTCCAGAAACCACTGGATCAAGTTAATTAACTGATTGAGGTCTGGACTTTAGGTCCTATCCCACCCAAGTCCTGACTGAAGACAACAGCCCAACGAGGGGGATAGAAAGCCACCGCACAGGCAGAGAGATCCCATGGGCCAGTGTCTGCGGGCAACAGGCTCTCCCGACATCCACAAAGCCGGGGAGCGGACTCCCGTCGCTGAAGCGCGGGCAGTCCACAGCTACACAACATGGTGCAGGAGAAAGGCAGAGACCACCAAACCGGGTGGGGAACCAGACGCAGCCGGCTGCGGGCACTGACCACCATCATCTTGATTTACCAGAGACTGGTGTGTGTCAATCATCGTGAGTACAACTGTGCCCATGGGCCGCGCACTGCCCTGCACCACACCAGCACGTCCTTCCTAATCGGGTCCTGGGGCCATCACCCCTACCCACGGAGGGGTTGACACCTTGCTGGCAACATCTTCCCCGGGCGCCTAGTAAACAGCAGCGGTGGTGTCCACATTCACCACATGCCGTGGGTGGCGTCACAAACTTAACCAAAACCACGACCTCGGCCGTAAACCTACGTCCCCTTCAAAGCGCCAGCCACTTTCAGAGCAAAGTGACCCCGGGTCCGGAGGCGCTCGAGCCACTCACCAACGAGCCCGGATCCGAGCGGCTCGGCTGCAGCCTAGCATGGGGCGGTAGATGCCCACGGGACAACGTACCCCTGGATTTTGCCGCGGAAAACCCGTGGATTTAGCTGCATTTTCTAGATAAATCCGCAGGTTCAAGCAAGTACAGACACTCCCCATGTTACCCTATGGGATTTGGGGAGTGCTGTATCAATGCTGCGGTATGTGCGGCTGCGGAAAATGCTGTTGCACGTAACTGCATGTCAATGATTCATGCGGAATTATCTCCGGAATTCCCGCTCCTCCACTATGGAGATACAGGGCGGGAATTCTGCAGGATTTCCGAACGAAATCGGCACTGTTTCCGCAGGTTTACCGCAACAACTTCACAGATATACCGCAGCAATGGATAGCTGCGGATTCCGAGGAGTTGCGTGTTCCTGCGGAAAGACCTGCACAAAAATCCGTGGATACGTTGTCCCGTGGGTAAATGGCCTTAGTACGAATTGCACTAGGGTACAGTATTGCACAAAAAATTGTGGCATTTCAAAAATTATATAATGATGATGAATTGTGATACATATGGATAAGGAAAACCATGCATACAAAAAAATGGGAAAAACTGAAAAATGGAGCAATATTTGTACTGATTTTGGAATAAAAATGCCTATAAAAAAATCCATCATTTGCAGATTTTTTAAGTCATTTTTTCTGTTTTTACATTTGGTCGATTTCAATGACATTTTTTCTGCCAAGTTGTTTAAAATGTCGCGTGTAGCGCATGACTTTTGTTCAAAATCAAAACTGCTACTTAGTTTTTTCTAACCTGTTTTTGCCTTTCCAACGGGGGGACTGGTATGCATGTTTCAATTTTTGGTAACTTTTTAACAAGTTACATTTGATTTATCAGTTAAAATTGTTTGGGAATCCCAAAATTCCACCTAGAATGACAAACATAAAAAATAGATCTTAGAAAAAAAAATCATAAATTAAAAGAAAATAAGGCACAATGAAAAAGAGGTTAAAAAAAAACACAAAAAAGAAAAAAATGCAATAATAAATTGGAATTAGATTTTAACTAAAAGAACCCCAAAAAAACGAATTTAAAAGGGATGATGAATTGGCTTTTTTCTGTGTTGCCATATGCTGTCACACTATATTATTCAGATATTTGCATGATTTTTTTTAATATTTTATTCAACGTGTTCACAGTATGGTAAATCTACCATGTCAGTGTGATGCCTCAGGTCAGTACGAGTTTGAAAATACCAAAGATGTATACTTTTACTTTTATCTAAGGTGTTAAAAAGAATTCAGACGTTTGTCCAAAAAAAAAAAAAAGTTGCGCTTTTGGCGCCATTTGTGTTTTCATTTTTAGGGATCTGGGTTTATTTTTTGCATCTTGAACTGACGGTTTTAATGGTACCATTTTTAGGGCTCGTACGCATGTTACGTAATATCATGCATTTATGCTGCGTTTAGCATTGCAGAGTAAATGCATGCGTCCTGCGTCCCCTGCACAATCTATGAATATTGTGCATGAGACGTGCGCACAATGCTTTTTTGAACGCAGCAATTTGGGTGCTAAAATTTTGACCCAAATCCGTGCGTTCATAAAATGAGCATGTCAATTAATTTGTGCGCTTTGGATGCTGCTCCCACTCTGTCTATGGCCTGCAACACACATCCGTTTAAAACGTGTGTGTTTGGTCCGTGTCCGTACATACTGGAGATACGACCAAATGTGCACATATGATTTTTTATGTTTAAAGGCACACGTGCGTGTTATTTGATCTTCCGTGTGTTCGTGTGCGTCCCACATTTTTTGCTCCGTTTGGCACGGAAGCATGTTCATTTTTGGGACGGAGCACGCACACACGGACATAATGTTAGCCTATGGGAGTCCAATTAAACGTTCCTTGCACGGATGTGTGGTTATGTTGTCCGTGAGAAATGTCCGTGTGTGATGCAAAATGTCGTTACTACATGTCGGAAGACAGAGCAGTGGGATGAGAATGAACTCGGGTGAACTTCATCCGACTTCATTGTTATGCCGCGGCTCTGTCTGTGTGCCGCGTACTGATTAGCGGTCACCTGTGAAGGATTCACCGGTGACCGCTAATCCCCCGAGTGACTGAAGTGTCCCCCCCTCTCTCATACTCACCGATCCCCGATCACCGGCGCTGCACGGCATTCACACTGCTCCAGCGGCTTTTTCTAATTTGAAAAAGCCGGCCGCTCATTAAACAATCTCGTATTCCCTGCTTTCCCCGCCCACCGGCGCCTATGATTGGTTACAGTGAGACACGCCCCCACGCTGATTGACAGGTGTCTCACTGCACCCAATCACAGCAGCCGGTGGGCGTGTCACTATGGAGTATAGAAATAAATAAATAATTTAAAAAAACGGCATGCGGTCACCCAATTTTAATACCAGCCAGATAAAGCCATACGGCTGAAGGCTGGTATTCTCAGGATGGGGAGCTCCACGTTATGGGGACCCCCCCAGCCTAACAATATCAGTCAGCTGCCGCCCAGAATGGCCGCATACATTAGATGCGACTGTTCTGGGACAGTACCCGGCTCTTCCCGATTTGCCCTGGTGCGTTGGCAAATCGGGGTAATAAGGAGTTAATAGCAACCCATATCTGCCACAAAATCCTAGATTAATCATGTCATGCGTCTCCCCGAGATACCTTCCATGATTGATCTGTAAATTAGAGTAAATTAACACACATACCTGAAAAATCCTTTATTAGAAATAAAAAACACTAACATATACCCTGGTTCACCACTTTAATAAGCTCGAAAAAGCCTTCCATGTCCGGCGTAATCCAGGATGGTCCAGTGTCGCTTCCAGCTCTGCTGCATGGAGGTGACCGGAGCAGCAGAAGACACCGCCACTCCGGTCAGCTCCATGCAGCAAATGAAGAGAGCCGCGCGATCAGCTGAGCTGTCACTGAGGTTACTCGCGGCCACCGACAGCTCAGCTGATCGCGCGGCTGTCTTCAATTGCTGCGTGGAGCTGACAGGAGCGGCGGTGTCTTCTGCTGCTCCAGTCACCTTCATGCAGCAGAGCTGGAAGCGACGCTGGAGCATCCTGGATTACGCCGGACATGGAGGGCTTTTTGGGGCTGATTAAATTGGTGAACCAGGGAATGTGTTTGTGTTTTTTATTTCTAATAAAGGTTTTTTCAGGTGTGTGTGTTTATTTACTGTAATTTACAGATCAATCATGGAAGGTATCTTGGGGAGACGCATGACATGATTAATCTAGGATTTCGTGGCAGATATGGGTTGCTATTAACTCTTTGCCAATGCACCAGGGCAAATCGGGAGTATGTGAGAGGGGTACTCCCTTCAGTCACTCTGGTGATTAGCGGTCACTGGTGAGTCCTTCACGGGTGACCGCTAAATCAGGACGCGACACAGACAGAGCCGCGGTATGAGGATGAAGTCGGATGAAATTCACCCGAGTTCATTTTCAGCGCGCGACTCGGTCTGCTGTCAGCCGGCATGTATCAACGACATTTAACATCATACACGGACATTTCACACGGACAACACACACACATCAGTTAAGTTTCACACGCACACACGGCCATTCCACACGCACACGTGGTTACCATACGCCGGACACACAGCCACCACACGTGCGTTATTTTCGGACCAAAAAAAGGATTACGGACATGAAAAACGGCCTTTATTACACGTGCGTGGTTATCAAGGACGTGTATTTTAGGCCTATGGGAGAGGCAGCAGCCAGAGCGCATGAATTCAGCATTTATTCTATTGATACACTACATCCATTATGCAGTGTTTCTGCAGCGATTTGAAGCGCACATGTGCTGTCAAATCGCTGCAGAAATTTCAGCATTTACGTGCGAACAAGCCCTTATGTAGATGTGATGTTTTCATCACCTGTTATTGCATTTTAATTGCATTTTGTGACGACCAAAATATGTAATTTGGGTGTTTGGAATTTTTTTCTCACCATACTGTGTATCGATCAGATTAATTCATTTTATATTTTGATAGATCGGGCATTTCTGAATGTGGCGATACCAAATATGTGTATATTTGTTATATTTTTAACTTTTATTTTCAGGTGGATGAGGGGTGTTTGAACTTTTAAGTTTTTTTATTTTTTTTTATTTTTACAAACCTTTTTTTTATATTTTCCATTTATTTTACAAGTCCCCTATGGATAATCATTCTGATCTCTTGTTGATTGCTGCACAGCTCTGATCAGCAGAAATGCAGTGTTCCTGTGAGAGTCGGCGCTGTCGGCTCTCACAAGAAATACGTTATGGTCACATCAGTGGTCATCACATGACCCGGAGCTACCATGTCACCCATTGGCTCCCAATGATCATGTCATGGGGCCGCCGATGGTGGTGGGGAACAGCACGATCCCAATTGTGGACATTTAAATCGCGCTGTCACAACCAAATCTGCATCTCCTGGCAGGAAAAACACAAGGGCAAAAATGTGCATTTTTTGTCACTTTTTTTGCAGCGATTTGTTGCATTTTTTTAATGCGCTGCTTTAAATTGTGAGAACACATTCAAAAACACAGAAAGATTTGACATGCTGTAGATTGTTCCCGCAACTAAATCTGCAAGGAAAAAATCTTAAACATGTGTACAACACTTCAGGATTTTCATAGAATTTGCTGGCATAAGGATATCCTAAGGCCCCTTCACACGTCTGTGAAAAAGTTTTAGTTTTTCACAGCTGTGTTGAACGTGCATATGTCCCATCTGTGTGCTGTGATTCTGGCACACTAGTGTTCACCATGTGCTGTCCTTGATAGCACACAGAGACCAGAAGATTTTTACTCACCTGTTCCTGGTGCTGATGTTTCCAGCACTGCTGCTTCCGGGTTTGCAGTGAATACTCATGAGCATAATGAGCGGGCCAGGAAGCAAGAGACAGCAGCGCCAAAGACAGCAGCGCTGGAGACAGGTGAGTATAAAAAAAAAATTCACACATGTTTTCTCTGGTATGTGTCACACTGATATCACACAAATCCCATCAGTGCGTGGTCCGTGTGACATCAGTGCTTCTGGAGAAAAAAGAACTTGTCTCCGTGCAGAATATATGTGTGACACCCTGGACTACTCAGGTCGTCACAGGGTTCTGCACAAGCTTTCTCTCCACATGCAGGACTCAACGCTCATGGTTCTGGGTACCCATCTTGTAGTACTGCCTCCGCCAGTATTCACAAATCCTAGTGACACCTTGCATCACACCTGCCAGGCACACCAGTGGGCAGCTTAAGCTGGAATAGGGACACCCACCTGGGGGTCAGGCAGGGAGGTGGGAGTTGACAAGTCAGAACAGTGGTAGCCCTCGAGCAGTGAGGAGCTCGAGGAAGCTGGGAGTTGAAGCTCCCACTGGAAAAGTATCCTAGGTTGCAGGCAGTGGTCTGGACCCGGAGGAGTCGGAGACCCGGTCGCGGGAGGTTGTGACTGGGTGCTGGGATAATCACAGAGGATAGCCAGCAGCCAAAGTTCAACAGCCGGGCTGGGACCGAAGGCACATCGGGGTACACGGACCCTAGGTTGTGGAGAAGCTGTAAGCAATCCGGCAATTAACCTGCGGAGAACAGGACCTCTATGGACTGTTCCCACCAGCTCAGAGATCGGGGGCACTAGCGCAACGAGGGGGATAGGGCTTTCCAAGAAAAGCAACCCACTGAAATCCCAACCGTGAGCCCCTGAGAGTAGGCTCCTTTGCTAGCCACAGAAAGGAGTGGGGCCCGGAAAGCTCCAGACTGACGGGCCATAATGGACACTCTAAAATTCAGGTGCCAGGAGAGCGGGACGGGACCCGGATGAGCTCCCTCAAGAAGCAGCGATATTCAGAGACTTGGTTTACTATGTTGTCAGTGTCTGCGTTCTTCTGAGTGAGTACCTGATTGACCCCTGCAACTGGAGAGCCTTCGAGCCCCTGCATTCCCAGTCCATCATTCAGAGTCCCGGGGTAATCCCCTACTCGTGGAGGGTCCCATCATCTGGCTGCCCCACCCCATCGCCCCGGGTATCCCAACGGCAGTGGTGGAACTCCCCATTTTCGCACACCACGAGTGGCGTCACGAACTATCAATCTCACTCCCTGTAAATACCCCCTTTCTTCACTTGAATTTGGCCCCTAGCCTCCGGGTCCGTACACTCGAGCCACGAGTAATCACCCCGGATCCGAACGGTTCGACCGCTGCAGGGGCGGCACATATGAACACGCATGTGCTCCATATGGATACACGGTCCTTGTGAAAACACTGATGTGTGCGCAGACCCTGTTATTTTAATGGGTCTGCGCATGTCCTTGCCTCCGGTACGTATGAAAACGGACGTCATATTTACCAGACTCACTGACGTTTGTAGGGGCCTAAAGGAGGTTTTTTTTGCACCAAATTCATGAATCGAGTGCGCCAATCAATACCACACAACAAAAAAGAGAAGTGATTTTTAAAAAAAATTGCAAATGATTAATTGGGCCCAATCATTGCAATATGGCATCCAACATTTTTTCTGATGGATGGACCCCTGACAGTATCCACTGTATGCCTCTATATCAAAGTCTGGCACTTTTATCAGGTGGGCTAGCCCACCCCGTGGCCACAGCTGTGAAGCCGTCATGATACTTTCATTATTGTATCACTTTTAGAGCTGAAAGCAATAATTCTCTAGGAAACGCTCCATCTCGGGAAAGCTAATTCATGCATAAACTTTGTAGGGCTGTCAAATAAATGCTATTAATATAAACGGCACAATTAAATGTTCATTTTCCATCTCCGCGAACTACAACAGAGGGATGACAACGTTCCAATCAATACATGCGGAAATACTACGTATCGCTAATGAAATGACAGCTTTTCCAATTAAACTCTATAAGGCATTTCATGAACAGAAAAAGGTCATTAAGTCCAAAGTGCCTGTCTTGTTTTCTTTGCCTATTTTTCATCATCCCTGCGCGATTTTTCATCTTCAATAATGCAATTTCCCCCATTAAAAATATAAGTAGATTTGCTCAATATCACACAGAGGACAGCATTCATTAAAGATTAATGGCCAGGCAGCCACCCTTGGAAGCGGAGACTAGAAACTGCATCCACTGACAGAATTTGTGCCGGACTCGAGCGTCGCATGAAATACTGAAACTAACGGGGGATCGAAGCAAAGTAAAGGAATATTTGCTCAAAGATTCTGCAGAGGTTTAAAGAAAGACACGGAGGATAGATGAAAGGAGGAATACTGAAATAAAAATGCCAAACTACTCCTTCAATCGATATATAAACGTAGCCGAGCTGAATGTATTATTTGTCTGCTTCTTTTTTTACACTAGGCCTCATTTATCAAAACGGTTGCCCATAGCAACCAATCAGAACTCAGCTTTCATTTCAAAAACTGCTCTTGGAAAATTAAAGCTGAGCTCTGATTGGTTGCTATTGGCAGCAAAGAACTAAAAAGGCCTTAAGAGGGTTTTACACGCAACGATATCGCTAACGATATTTTGTCGGGTCACGGAATTTGTGACGCACATCCGGTGTCGTTAGCGACGTCGTTGCGTGTGACACCTATGAGCGAGTGTTAACGATCAAAATTACTCACCTAATCGTTGATCATTGACACATCGTTCATTTCCCAAATATCGTTGCTGGTTCAGGACGCAGGTTGTTAGTCGTTCCTGAGGCAGCACACATCACTACGTGTGACACCCCGGGACCGACGAACAACGACGTACCTGCATCCTGCCGGCAACAAGGTGGGCGTGTTGTTAATGCATCTGGTCTCTGCCCCTCCGCCCCTCCGCTTCTATTGGCGGGCCGCTGTGTGACGTCGCTGTGACAGCAAACGAACCTCCCCCTTACAAAAGAGGTTGTTCGCCACCCACAGCGACATCGCTAGGAAGGTAAGTATGTGTGACGGGTACTAGCGATTTTATCCACCACTGGCAGCTATTTGCCCGTGACGCACAAACGACGGGGGCGGGTGCTTTCACGAGCGACATTGCTAGCGATGTCACTGTGTGTAAAGCAGCCTTTACTGTTTAATTTGAGATAACAAATGAGGCCCGACATGTTTACCTGTGTTCTATGAAAAATAATAGATGATATCACCATAATGTAGCGATGCTACAGAGAGCGACTGCCATTTTGTCTCCTGTTAGCTCCTATTCAGAGGCTACATGGTTAACCAGTTGTTTCTTTTACTTCAGGCAGAAGTTGTTACTTGTCACAATCAAATCTAAGGCCGGTTTCACACATCCGGCATTTCGCCGCTTTGCCGGATCTGTCACACTCCATTACAGTGCAATACAGTACAATGGCATTGCGACAAGCTCCGGTCACATGCTGACATGTAACCGGAGCATGTGACCAGAGCTTGCCGCAATGCCATTATACTGTAGTGCACTGTACTGGAGTGTGACGGATCCGTCAAAGTGGCGAAATGCCGGATGTGTGAAACCGGCCTTACCCTTTTTAGTCCAGAAACAGCACCACACCTGTTCATAGGTTGTACCTGGTATTGCACTGCATCCCACAATTGCAGACACAATCCATGCACAGTTGTGGCATAATTTATGTAAGAAACTAGCTACATTTTTCTAATAAAACATGACTCCTTTAACCTCTTCCTTGGCTGTGTCTTTCCCGTTACCACGGGAGCCCATGAAAAACACCGCATATGTCTGCTGATATGATGAGCAGACATTTGAGTCAATTCACCAGTACCTTTTAACCCCTTAGATTGCACTGTTAAACTCTGACAGCACGATTTAATTTGCTCTGTCGGGGATCGGGCTGTTCCACGTCGCTATCGTCAGCCCGGTGACATGATCACGGGGCGCCAATGTGTTGTCATAGCAATGCAAGGTCAGATGATGACCTCTGTCACTGTCATGGATCACTTCCTGTGAATGCTGGCTGAGAGCCAGCACTCACAGGAACACTGCATTTCTGCTGATCAGAGCAGTACTGAAGCTGAAGTACCTCTCTGATCAGCAGAAGCAATCAGACAGTATAGCCATGAAAGTCCCCTAAGGGAACTAATAAAATCAACACATTAGCCCTGATTGCGCACGTTTTTAGTGTACAATTGCAGCCAAGGCCTGTCATGTGTATTCTTGGTTGCCTAAAGGGGGGGTTGGACTTGAGCTCACCAGGAATGGTCGGCATCACAAAACTCCTATATCATGCTAGGAAATTGCTGGCCTATCATTGGCTGGACCTGGCTCCTCTGGCCATAGAGGACCTTAGGGAGAGAGTTAACACTATACTTCGGTTGGAGAGGGGGGTTTACCTTAAAAGAAATGCGCTTCAAAAATTCTATAAGATTTGGGGGACGTGGTTGGATATACTCTGGGTATCAAAATAGTATTTTGGACCAGGTCCTTCTCCTTATAGCTGGCTAATTATCACACTAGGGTGGTCTCAGGTACTTCCGAAACCCATATAGTGGCTGGAGAGGATGAGAAAAAGAGAAAAAAATCAACCAGCTCACCAAATCGAAAAGGAAACCACAAACCCAGGACGGTGCACAGACAGGTTTTCTAGTCGGCCAGACTTCAACAATGAAGTCTGTATAACTGAGACCAAGGGGTACTTTGCACGCTGCAACATCGCTAGCCGATGCTAGCGATGCCGAGCGCAATAATACCCGCCCCCGTCGCACATGCGATATCTTGTGATAGCTGCAGGCGGCCAATAGAAGCGGAGGGGCGGAGATGAGCGGGACGTAAACATCCCGCCCACCTCCTTCCTTCCGCATAGCCGGTGGAGGCAGGTAAGGAGATGTTCCTCGCTCCTGCGGCTTCACACACAGCGATGTGTGCTGCCGCAGGAACGAGGAACAACATCGTATCTCCTATTGGTGCGACATTATGAAAATGACCGACGCTACACAGATCACTGATTTTCTACGCTTTTGCGATCGTTTATCGGCGCATCTAGGCTTTACACGTTGCTACGTCATTACCGGCGCCGGATGTGCGGCACTTTCGATTTGACCCCGACGATATCGCAGTAGCAATGTCGCAGCGTGCAAAGTACCCCTAAGGACGGAACGTCCAAAACGCGTACTATTTACCGCTATGTTCACTTGATTTTAAACCACTGGAAGTATTTTTTAATACATATCTATTAAATTAATTAGTTTTATAGCAACACTTGGACTTGGAAGCTGTATTTTTCTCCTCCTTTGTGGCTGGAGAGGATATGGCATATTTAGGCCATGGGCAATACCTCAAAATTAAACATCTACCTTGAGGCATGTATTGGTGATGGGTGTGGACTACAGGTGCACTGTTCATTTTATTTTATTGTGTAATTTTAAATGTAGTTTTTGTAGTCTTATTCCTTTCACCGAACTGTTCTTACAGGAAAAGGGACTGATGTTTGTGTTGTGTGTTTTTTGTTGGTTTTGTTGGTTAACACAAATGAACCTGGATTTAAAAAAAAATAAAATCAATAAAAAAGAGTTTTAAAAAATATTAACAAATAAAAAAAACCTAAAAGTTAAAATCACTACCCCTTTTGCCCCGTTGAAAATAATAATAATAATAACAATAATAATAAATACACACATTAAGAAATGCCCGATGTATTAAAATCTAAAATCAATTAATCTGATCGATACATGACAAAGGGAGAAAAAAATTCCAAACGAAAAAAAAAAATGTTTTTTTGGTCACCGCAACATTGCATTAAAATGCAATAACAAGCAATCAAAAAAAATCGCACCTAGGCAAAAATGGGATAATTAAACACGCCAACTCAAGACACAAAAAATATGCCCATCACTGAGCTCCAGATCCTGATAAATGAGAATGCCGTTGGTCTCGGAAAAAGCCCAATTCTTTTTTTTTTTTTTTTTTTTACAAATTTCTGATTTTTTTTTCACCACTCAGATAAAAGGAAAACTATATATGTTTGGGATTTATGAACTCGTACTGACCTGGGGAATCATAATGCGTGGTCAGATTTTCCAAATAGTGAACTAGGTAAATAAAAGGTTTTTCCTGTACAATGTAGGGCAGAATGAATGGTGTCATTCAGAAGTACAATTCATCCTGCAAAAAACAAGCTCCTATATGGCTATATTGATGGAAAAATAAAAAAAAAAGTTATGGCTTTTGAAAGAAGGGAAGGAAAAAACCAAAAAACGGAATATCGGCCTGGGGTGAAGGAATTAAAAGGCACATTCTATTAAAGAACTCCCATGAACTTTTGTATCCTTAAACCTGTGTATATGTGTATGTATTGTAGTGTCAGTGTGTAATAATGCAATCTTCTACAGTTTCCAATGCCAATCCACTCCTCTTCGAGTTACACGATAGCAATTTGGACTATTCAGATCATCACTCTGTTCTCTAGGAGCTCCACTCAGCAAAGCTTTTACCCCAATATTCTGGTGTAAAAAGCTTGGAAAAATCGCATTGTTTTGGCACATCTCTGGGATTGGGACATATGGCGTTCTACAGCTTTTTTGCCCAACTCTAACAATGTGGGCAGAGCTGGAGCAAGATGGGGTCATGGTGACAGTAACTTCTAAAATTCGTAACAAGCGGGAGCATTCGCTACACCACAAATTGTACTCCAGTAGGGGTTGGAGTAGGATTTGTGATGAGGCATACACAGAGGTGTAAACACTTGTCCAAAGCTCCTAATTTATAAATAGGCAAACACCTATTCATGAATCAGGAGTGCTTGACTCAGCAAATCTCCTCAAGACCAGCGTGATCAACAGGAGCACCTTACTCAGCACATTTTCTCAAGACCGGCGTCATCAATAGGACCATCTGACTCAGAACATCTCCTCAAGACCAGCGTGATCAACAGGAGGACCTGATGCAGCACATCTTCTCAAGACCGGCGTCATCAATAGGACCATCTGACTCAGCACATCTCCTCAAGACCAACATCATCAACAGGAACATCTGACTCAGTACATCTACTCAAGACCAGCATGATCAACAGGAGCATCTGACTCAGCACATCTCCTCAAGACCAATGTGATCAACAGAAGCATCTGACTCAGTACATCTCAAAGACCAGCGTGATCAACAAGAGCATCTTATTCAGCACATCTCCTCAAAACCGGCGTGATCAACAGGAGCATCTGACTCAGCACATCTCCTCAAGACCAGCATGATCCACAGGAACATCTGACTCAGCACATCGCCTCAAGACCAGTGTGATCAACAGGAGCACCTGACTTAGCACATCGCCTCAAGACCGGCGTGATCAACAGGAGCACCTGACTTAGCACATCACCTCAAGACCGGCATGATCAACAGGACCATCTGACTCAGTACATCTACTCAAGACCAGCATGATCAACAGGAGCATCTGACTCAGCACATCTCCTCAAGACCAATGTGATCAACAGAAGCATCTGACTCAGCACATCTCAAAGACCAGCGTGATCAACAAGAGCATCTTATTCAGCACATCTCCTCAAAACCGGCGTGATCAACAGGAGCATCTGACTCAGCACATCTCCTCAAGACCAGCATGATCCACAGGAACATCTGACTCAGCACATCGCCTCAAGACCAGTGTGATCAACAGGAGCACCTGACTTAGCACATCGCCTCAAGACCGGCGTGATCAACAGGACCATCTGACTCAGTACATCTACTCAAGACCAGCATGATCAACAGGAGCACCTGACTTAGCACATCGCCTCAAGACCGGCGTGATCAACAGGACCATCTGACTCAGTACATCTACTCAAGACCGGCATGATCAACAGGAGCATCTGACTCAGCACATCTCCTCAAGACCAATGTGATCAACAGAAGCATCTGACTCAGCACATCTCAAAGACCAGCGTGATCAACAAGAGCATCTTATTCAGCACATCTCCTCAAAACCGGCGTGATCAACAGGAGCATCTGACTCAGCACATCTCCACAAGACCAGCATGATCCACAGGAGCATCTGACTCAACACCTTTCCTCAGCAAGTCCAGGATGATCACCATGATGTACAATTGCTTTGGTAAAATTCGGGTAAAATAAGCCCAGATAAAGATTCTGCTCTTCCAGATAAGGTGATCGTAAAAGTAGCACCAGTATTTGGGGCAGTGCATGTAGATATCCTATTCCACAAAGTTCCGAGGCCATGGAATTAGCAGGTAAATGCTATTTTCTTCTTGTTTCCAAACCATTCAAGAAGCTTCATCGGTTCCTTGAGTTTTACTTTTTGAAGTTTCCAAATATATCACCAATACATTTCCAACATGAGTAAACCCTCAAAATCCAGGTGGATAGCCTATTTTAATTAGATCCTACAAATCTTGAGATCAGAACATGATCGAGGTGCTTCAAGGAGAGAATGTTGGTTTCTAAAGCATTCTCCTACATTATGTATCAACTTCAACATCCATTACAAAGGCAAACAATATTCAACCCAGATCAATGAAATCTACTTGAACAGCTCGAAAGCTGAAGAGGTCCAATATACTGTCAGCCCACCTTTCCCCTATGTTTAGCAGTTTGGTGGTCAACGCAAATTTCCGATTTTGAAATGAATTAGCATTCCTCTCTCTTATTAAAGGAATGATGGATTTTATTTATTTCAGGTATGAAAACTCTGTGATGTCCCCTGCATTTCCTCAAAAAGTATTTATTTTTATTTTTTTTAAAACTTCCTAATAGCTTTCATTTTTCCAGTCTACAAAAAACACAAATCATGTTGTAGCTTTTAGATGCAGACCTTTTATGTAGCAGCAGATCTATCGTCATTAACTTAATTTGTATTTCCAATCTGAAATAATATGGTGGGTAGCGTGCTTAGTCTGTTAACCGCTTATTGACCAGGCCTGGAAGGACCTTAATGATCAACAATTTTTGGTTTTTGCCTCTTCGCTGTCCAGCAGTCATTACCTTTTTTTCACTGATGTGAATGCATGAGGCTTTGCTTTACGTGGAACAAAATATATATTTTTTTACCATTATTTCTTTTTAAATATAATTTTTTGGGGGGACAAATGCAAATATAGAAAGAAGCAATTTATTTTTTATATCTTCACTGTTTGCTATTCACATCAAATAACCTGAAACCTACATTATATCTCCTTTCAGGTGTAATATGCACCCAGCACCATGAGCAGTTCTGGGTGCATATTGCTAATCCCTGCCTTACGGTCTCTGTATCTAGTAGCATAGATAAAGAGATCTTTAGAAAAAGTATTTTGTGAAATTTGGACCTGGAACCTCACCTATATGTCTCCTTCCTTTAATGAAGTCCCCCATCCTCAGCTCCTTTCTGTGATAATGGTCCCCATCCTGGGCCTCTTCCAGATATGATGTCACCCATTCTTGACCTCTTCCAGTAATAATATTCACATATTTGTATAATGTATCACATCCTGAGCCCCATCCTGTAATAGTGTTCCCATTCTGGCTCCTTCCTGTAATATTACATACCCAGTCCTCAGCTCTTTCCTGTAATAATGTACTCTGCTCTGGGCCTCTTTCAGGTACAATATCACTCTTTATTATAGGTTGGGGCAGGGATGGGGACATTATTACAGGAAGAGGTCAATAATGTACTTATTCTGGCTCCTTCCTGTAATAATGTCACCCATCCTCAGCTTCTTCCTGTAATAATGTTCCTTTTCCTGGGCCTCTTTCAGTTATAATGTAACATGATTGACCTCTTCCTGTAATAATGTCCCTATCCTGTATATCTTGTAATAATGTCCACATCCTGGCCCCATCCTATAATAATATCTCTCATTTTGGTTCCTTCCTTTAATAATGTCACCCATCCTCAGGTACTTCCTGTAATAATGTCTCCCATCCTCAGCTATTTCCTGTAATAATGTACCCTGTCCTGGGCCTCTTCCAGGTAAAATGTCCCCAGTCCTCAACTCCTTCCTGTAATGATGTCCCCCATCCTGGGCCTCTTCCAGGTATAATGTTACATCATTGACCTCTTGCAGTAATAATGTCCCTATCCTGTAATAATGTCCTCCATTCTAGCTCCCCGACCTGGGCTACTTCCAGGTAAAATGTCCCTTGTCCTCAGCTCCTTCCTGTAATAATGTCCCCCATTGTGAGCATCTTCCAGTAATAATCTCCTCATCCTGTCCCCCATTCTCGATCCTTCTTGCAATGATGTCCCCTGTCCTCAGCTCCTTCCTGTAATAATTTTTACCATTCTAGAGCTCTTCCATGTATAATGTTTCATGTCATCAGCTCCTTCCTATAATAATGTACCCCATCCTGGGCTTCTTCCAGGTATAATGTCACCCATCCTTAACCTCTTCTAGTAATAATGTCCCCATCCTGTAATAATGTCCCCATTCTGGCTCCTTTCTTGTAACAATGCCCCCTGTCCTCAGCTCATTCCTTTAATAATGTTCCCATTTTAGGGCTTTTCCAGGTATAATGTTCCATTTCCTCAGCTCCTTCCTGTAATAAGGTCCCCCATGCTGTGTTTCGTCCAGGTATAATTTTACCCATCCTTGACCTCTTCCAGTAATAATGTCCCCATCCTGTAATAGTGTCCCCATTCTGGCTCCTTTCTTGTAACAATGCCCTCTGTCCTCAGCTCATTCCTTAATAATGTTTCCACTTTAGGGCTCTTCCAGGTTTAATGTCCCATTTCCTCAGCTCCTTCCTGTACTAATTTCCCCCATCCTGGGATTCTTCCAGGTGTAATGTCACCCATCCTTGACCTCTTCCAGTAATAATGTCCCCATCCTGTAATAGTGTCCCCATTCTGGCTCCTTTCTTGTAACAATGCCCTCTGTCCTCAGCTCATTCCTTAATAATGTTTCCACTTTAGGGCTCTTCCAGGTTTAATGTCCCATTTCCTCAGCTCCTTCCTGTACTAATTTCCCCCATCCTGGGATTCTTCCAGGTGTAATGTCACCCATCCTTGAACTCTTCCAGTAATAATGTCCCCATCCTGTAATAATGTCCCCCATTCTTGCTTCTTCTTGTAATAATGTCCCCTGTACTCAGCTCCTTCCTGTAATAATGTCCCCCATCCTTGGACTCTTCCAGGTATAATGTCACCCATCCTTGACCTCTTCCAGTAATAATGTCCCCATCCTGCAATAATGACCCCCATTCTAGCTCCTTCTTGTAATAATGTCCCTTGTACTCAGCTCCTTCCCGTAATAATGTTCCCCGTTCTGGGCCACTTCAAGGTAAAATATCCCTAGTCCTCAGCTCCTTGCTGTACTAATGTCCCCCATCCTGGGCATCTTCCTGTAATAATGTCCCCCATTCTGGCTCATTCTTGTAATAATGTCCCTTGTCCTCAGCTCCTTCCTGTAATAATGTCCCCCATCCTGAGCATTTTCCAGTAATAATGTCCCCATCCTGTAATAATGTCCCCCATTCTTGCTTCTTCTTGTAATAATGTCCCCTGTACTCAGCGCCTTCCTGTAATAATGTCCCCCATCCTTGGACTCTTCCAGGTATAATGTCACCCATCCTTGACCTCTTCCAGTAATAATGTCCCCATCCTGCAATAATGACCCCCATTCTAGCTCCTTCTTGTAATAATGTCCCTTGTACTCAGCTCCTTCCCGTAATAATGTTCCCCGTTCTGGGCCACTTCAAGGTAAAATATCCCTAGTCCTCAGCTCCTTGCTGTACTAATGTCCCCCATCCTGGGCATCTTCCTGTAATAATGTCCCCCATTCTGGCTCATTCTTGTAATAATGTCCCTTGTCCTCAGCTCCTTCCTGTAATAATGTCCCCCGTCCTGAGCATTTTCCAGTAATAATGTCCCCATCCTGTAATAATGTCCCCCATTCTCGCTCCTTCTTCCAATCATGTCCCCTGTCCTCAGCTCCTTCCTGTAATAATGTCCCCCATCCAGAGCATCTTCCAGTAATAATGTCCCCATCCTGTAATAATGTCCCCCATTCTCGCTCCTTCTTGCAATGATGTCCCCTGTCCTCAGCTCCTTCCTGTAATAATGTTCCCCGTCCTGAGCATCTTCCAGTAATAATGTCCCCATCCTGTAATAATGTCCCCCATTCTCGCTCCTTCTTGAAATGATGTCCACTGTCCTTAGCTCCGTCCTGTAATAATGTCCCCCATCTTTGACCTCCTCCAGTAATAATGTCTCCATCCTGTAATAATGTCCCCTGTCCTGAGCATCTTCCTGTAATAATGTCCCCTAGTCTCGCTCCTTCTTGCAATGATGGTCCTTGTCCTCAGCTCCGTCCTGTATTAATGTCCCCCATCCTTGACCTCCTCCAGTAATAATGTCCACACCTTGGCATAATGTCCCCCTACCTGAGCTCCATCCACGTAATGGGGAAGGGATGTATGTTTCGCAGTGCAGAAAGCTACTTTTTGTCTCCACTCCCTTCCGCACACAGTGTCCTAGATAATTCCCTCCTATGTGCCATTGCTACTTCTTAATTTTCTGTTAACTCAGTGTGATATTTCTCATCCTAACTTGGATGTCAACCACAAATTTCTAGATTCCTTCCGCAACTCCTTTGGATTCTTAACACACCAACTGTTTCCCGCTAAATGACTAAACAAGGCCATATATAAATTCTCAGTCATCGGCAGCGGCGAGGCACAGCTGTGTCACCGTAAAAGATGCGATTAATATTCAAGACTTTATCACAAGTTTCATCTCTTAAGGAGTGAGAAAAAACCAGCGTGACATCTATCACTCAATTATTCAAAATAGAACTCCCTTTCATTGGTAGCGGCGTCCGCGGCCGCGCGTGCGGATCACAAGTTACTGTAAATGCGGG
This sequence comes from Anomaloglossus baeobatrachus, assembly GCF_048569485.1. Lineage (NCBI taxonomy): Eukaryota > Metazoa > Chordata > Amphibia > Anura > Aromobatidae > Anomaloglossus > Anomaloglossus baeobatrachus. The sequence goes on from NC_134354.1 coordinate 754,355,669, forward strand.
TTAAAATTCACATAAACCGTCGCATCACGTCTCCTGTAGAGAATTCTAAAACAGCCGAGAGACGGCTCTCGCTCGGTAACAAGGAGGAAAATAAGTTGCACCTGAGAAATTACAATTTGTGACTTCAAACATATTTTGCTTAAGGCCGGACATTTAAGGATTCGTTCTGGGGAACATGCAAGCTTGTCACTCTCACATAAAACAATTGCATTCCTTTGAAAATAACCCCAGAGGACAGAGACACTGCATAAAGGAGGTTATTGTCCATCTCGCACATGAATGGCTTTCTGGAAATATTTTCTTAGAGAGGGTTTTCAAACTCAATTCAATACCCGACTCATTGGATCTGCGAAATGAAGGCGGATTACTGAAGGCTATATGGTTCCCTATACGGTGCTACACAGATATTGGAGTTTGCAAGGAAAGCCTCTTATGTTATCCGAACGTGGATGACAGTGGTTTTAACGCTTATTGTCTGCTCTGTAACTAAAACAGAGAGGAGATTGTAAACTACATTTTACTGCGGGCGGCAGCTTTATCAGATGCTTAAGGAATAACTTCAGTAAGGGGTGAAAATGAAAAATCGTCTACATATTTCACTTCTAGATTCTATTCCGCACTTTTACATAGCGGGAAACATTATAGTAGTCACATTCTTGTACATAAGGGCAGTATTATAGTAGTTATATTCTTATACATAGGAGCAGTATTATAGTAGTTATATTCTTGTCTATGGGGCAATATTATAGTAGTTATATTCTTGTACATAGGAGCAGTATTATAGTAGTTATATTCTTGTCTATGGGGCAGTATTATAGTAGTTATATTCTTGTACATAAGATTAGTACTATAGAAGTTATATTCTTGTACATAGGGGCAGTATTATAGTAGTTATATTCTTATACATAGGAGTAGTATTATAGTAGTTATATTCTTATACATAGGAGCAGTATTATAGTAGTTATATTCTTGTCTATGGGGCAGTATTATAGTAGTTATATTCTTGTACATAAGATTAGTACTATAGAAGTTATATTCTTGTACATAGGAGCAGTATTATAGTAGTTATATTCTTGTACATAGGGGCAGTATTATAGTAGTTATATTCTTGTACATAAGATTAGTACTATAGAAGTTATATTCTTGTACATAGGGGCAGTATTATAGTAGTTATATTCTTATACATAGGAGTAGTATTATAGTAGTTATATTCTTATACATAGGAGCAGTATTATAGTAGTTATATTCTTGTCTATGGGGCAGTATTATAGTAGTTATATTCTTGTACATAAGATTAGTACTATAGAAGTTATATTCTTGTACATAGGAGCAGTATTATAGTAGTTATATTCTTGTACATAGGGGCAGTATTATAGTAGTTATATTCTTATACATAGGAGCAGTATTATAGTAGTTATATTCTTGTACATAGGGAGCAGTATTATAGTAGTTATATTCTTGTACATAGGGGCAGTATTATAGTAGTTATATTCTTGTACATAGGAGGAAGTATTATAGTAGTTATATTCTTGTACATAGGGGCAGTATTATAGTAGTTACATTCTTGTACATAGGGGCAGTAATATAGTAGTTATATTCTTGCACATAAGGGGCAGTATTATAGTAGTTATATTCTTTTACATAATATTAGTATTATAGTAGTTATATTGTTGTACATAAGAGCAGTATTATAGTAGTTATATTCTTGTACATAGGAGCAGTATTATAGTAGTTATATTCTTGTACATAGGGGGCAGTATTATAGTAGTTATATTCTTGTACATAGGGGGCAGTATTATAGTAGTTATATTCTTGTACATAGGGGGCAGTATTATATTAGTTATATTCTTGTACATAGGGGCAGTATTATAGTAGTTATATTCTTATACATAGGAGCAGTATTATAGTAGTTATATTCTTGTACATAGGGAGCAGTATTATAGTAGTTATATTCTTGTACATAGGGGCAGTATTATAGTAGTTATATTCTTGTACATAGGAGGAAGTATTATAGTAGTTATATTCTTGTACATAGGGGCAGTATTATAGTAGTTACATTCTTGTACATAGGGGCAGTAATATAGTAGTTATATTCTTGCACATAAGGGGCAGTATTATAGTAGTTATATTCTTTTACATAATATTAGTATTATAGTAGTTATATTGTTGTACATAAGAGCAGTATTATAGTAGTTATATTCTTGTACATAGGAGCAGTATTATAGTAGTTATATTCTTGTACATAGGGGGCAGTATTATAGTAGTTATATTCTTGTACATAGGGGGCAGTATTATAGTAGTTATATTCTTGTACATAGGGGGCAGTATTATATTAGTTATATTCTTGTACATAGGGGCAGTATTATAGTAGTTATATTCTTGTACATGGGAGCAGTATTATAGTAGTTATATTCTTGTACATACCGTAGGGGCAGTATTATAGTAGTTATATTCTTGTACATAAGATTAGTACTATAGTAGTTACGTTCTTGTACATAGGGGCAGTAATATAGTAGTTATATTCTTATACATAGGAGCAGTATTATAGTAGTTATATTCTTGTACATAGGGGCAGTATTATAGTAGTTATATTCTTGTACATAAGAAGAGTACTATAGTAGTTACATTCTTGTACATAGGGGCAGTAATATAATAGTTATATTCTTATACATAGGAGCAGTATTATAGTAGTTATATTCTTGTCTATGGGGCAGTATTATAGTAGATATATTCTTGTACATAGGGGGCAGTATTATAGTAGTTATATTCTTCTACATAGGGGCAGTATTATATTAGTTATATTCTTGTACATAGGGGAAGTATTATAGTAGTTATATTCTTGTACATAGGAGCAGTATTATAGTAGTTATATTCTTGTACATAGGGACAGTATTATAGTAGTTATATTCTTGTACATAGGAGCACTATTATAGTAATTATATTCTTGTACATAGGGACAGTATTATAGTAGTTATATTCTTGTACATAGGAGCAGTATTATAGTAGTTATATTCTTGTATTGTACATGGGACAGTATTATAGTACTTATATTCTTTTATATAGGGGCAGTGTTATAGTAGTTATTTTCTTGTACATAGGGGCAGTATTATAGTAGTTATATTCTTGTACATAGGGGCAGTATTATAGTAGTTATATTCTTCTCTATGGGGCAGTATTATAGTTGATATATTCTTGTACATAGGGGGCAGTATTATAGTAGTTATATACTTGTACATAGGGGCAGTATTATAGTAGTTATATTCTTGTACATAGGAGGAAGTATTATAGTAGTTATATTCTTGTACATAGGGGCAGTATTATAGTAGTTATATTCTTATACTGTATATAGGAGCAGTATTATAGTAGTTATATTCTTGTACATAGGGGCAGTATTATAGTAGTTATATTCTACATATAGTGCAGTATTATAGTAGTTATATTCTTGTACACAGAAACAGTATTATAGCAGTTATTTTCTTAGGGGTATAGGGTGCCGGTTATTCTGATTCCATTTGGATGCCAGGCCTTGAGGTGGAAGTATCTGGTGGAGCTCTTATCACAAGTAACTGTGTAGGCTGTAGTCTTGGTTATGACTGCTGCCGGGGATGTTGTCATTTGTTGTTATCCCCTGTCTGTCTTTTCTTTCCTTGGTGTATTTTTAGTTCAGTGGTGAGGCTAGCATCTCTCACCTGCCAGCTCACTAGCCAGGGTTGTTGCAGGGTCTGTCGGGGGTCTCAGGTATCCTGTTCAGTAACAAGTGCAAAACCTGTATAGGGACTGGCTAGGAGTGGAGGGTACAGCTGCAGGTGAATGCAGGAGGTGTACCATCTTCCCCCTCACTAGCGCGATGGCTCACTGTTGTTATTGTGTCCCCAGCATACCGCTTATTTTGTAGTGTGTTGCACCATACACCAAACTTCTTGTCATTTTGTGATAGGGCAGTATGATAATAGTTGTTTTCTTGTATATAGGAGCAGTATTATAGTAGATATATTCTTATAAATAGGAACAGTATTACAGTAGTATTACAGTAGTTATATTCTTGCATATAAGGGCAGTATTAAAATGGTCCGTAAACAATTTAAACCTCGGAATACAATTGTTAGGGTTCCCAAGAGTGTTGGGGGGCCTGATAATTTGTGCAGTTTGACTGCTCCTAATTCCGGCACTGACTGTGAAGCAGTCTTATTTTTGGAGTAGCGAGTTGATACACACGGCACTTCTGGGTGGTGCTCAAGTAGCGTCCAAAACCGTCTCCAGTAGATGTAGAAACTTGGCACTCAAGATAAATGTGAATAGTGGTCTTTTATTGAGAAGAACTTGTAGGACCAGCACAAGCACAGACGTTTCGGTCAAAGACCTACATCAGTGTGTGTGCAGAGGGGTCTCAGAAGGTATAGCAACTTGGCAACTGGTGTAGTCAGGTATGATGCGGTGTCCATCACTCTCTATGTAGCAATCAATCAGCATTGCCACATAGACAGCAGTGGACACTGCGTTATACCTGACTACGCCAGTTGCCAAGTTGCTATACCTTCTGAGGACCCCCTACACGCACACTGATGAAGGTCTTTGACCGAAACATCTGTGATTGTGCTTGTCCTACAAGTTCCTCTCAATAATAATCTTTATTTCTATAGCGCCAACATATTCCGCAGCGCTTTACAATTCAGGAGGATCATATACAAACAAGTAACAGTTATAGAAAATACAATATTTAGAGGGAAAAAAGACAACCCTGCGCGTGAGAACTCTACAATGAGCTGGATGGAGGGGGCAAGGTACAAGGGCTTATTTACAATGACAATCCAGCCATCTCAAGAAAATGGGGGATAGATAATGGCTTCCTGGACCAGTTGGCCAGAACCTTGAGATGCATTTGGGTGCCATGGAGTTTGATGTGGGGTTATGATCTGAGAAATTGTGGAGGGACTATGTGAATTTAGTTCGGCTAGGGAGTGTGATAGGCCGCCATAAAAAGATGCGTTTTTAGGGTGCGTCTGAATCTGAGTAAAGCCTGCTTTACACGAGTCGATCTATCGTGCGATAGCACGAGCGATCACACATGCCCCCGTCGCTTTTGCGTCACGGGAAAATCGCTGCCCGTGGCACACAAACTTGTTTAACCCCCATCACACATGCTTACCTTCCGGATGACCTCGCTGTGGGCGACGAACGTCCACTTCCTGAAGTGGGAGGGACATTCGGCGTCACAGCGACGTCACACGGCAGCCGGCCAATAGAAGCGAAGGGGCGAAGATGATCGGGATGTAAAACATCCCGCCCACCTCCTTCCTTCCACATAGCCGGCGGGTGCCGCGGGACGCAGGTAAGCTGTGTTCATCGTTCCCGTGGTGTCACACGGAGCAACGTGTGATGCCACGGAAACGATGAACAACTGGAGCCATTTTAATTAAACAATTTTTTTAAACCTAGCGACGAGTACACGACTCACGATTTGTGAGTGATACTGCGTCGTTAGGAGGTGTCACACGAGACAACATCGTGTACGATGCCGGATGTGCGTCATGAAAACCATGACCCCGATGATGCATTGCACGAAAGCTCGTCTCGTTTAAAGCACCCTGAAGTTGTGATTCGTCCTAACTTCTTGGGGTAGAGCGTTCCAGAGGTTTGGTGCAGCTCGGAAGAAGTCTTGTATTCGGGAGTAGGAGGTTCAAATTAGTGTGGATGTTAGTCTCAATAAAAGACCACTATTCATATTGATCTTGAGTGCCAAGTTTCTAAATTTATTTTTGGAGTATGGCTTACATTTAAAGCACACTCCCAAAATCCTGTAAAATCATGCTAGGGCTTATTTATGGGTTAGGTCATATTTTAGGGGACACACAGTAGCAGTATCGGCCATGGACCAACAAAGTTTAGACGTCCCACAATTGCTACCTTTATGTTATGCATTCCATTGAATATAACACATGGTTTATGTAAAAAAAATAGAGACTGAAAAAAAAAATACATCATTACTCTAAGGGGCATTGCAAACCTGGAGAGGAGTTTAGAGCTCACTGAGCTTTCTCTGGCTGGGGCCAGTGATATGGAGGAGGGTGGAAGTGGGGAAGATCAGGACCCAGAGGTAGGTAGCTGGGTAACAGTTAGAAGAAGAGGTAGGGGGAAAAGTGTCAGGGAGCCTAGTCCTGACCTGGCACAACCTAGTAAATATGCCTGTTTGGCTGATATTAGGAATGAAGGGCCTGGACTAGGGTCACTACAGCAGGATGTTGCTCCTAGCAACCAGGAAAACAACTGCTGTAGGAAGGAGGGAAATAGGAGTGCAGCTAAGCCCAGACAGATGTTGGTGGTAGGGGACTCTATAATTAGGCGGACAGACAGGGTCATCTGTCGCCGAGACCGTGAATGCCGAACAGTGTGTTGTCTGCCGGGTGCTCGGGTTCGGCATATTGTGGATCGGATAGACAGATTGCTGGGTGGGGCTGGGGAAAACCCAGCGGTCATGGTGCACATTGGTACTAATGACAAAGTTAGAGGCAGGTGGAAGGTCCTTAAAAATGATTACAGGGAACTAGGAGAGAAGCTGAAGTCCAGGACCTCCAAGGTGGTGTTTTCAGAAATACTACCGGTGCCACGAGCGTCACTAGAAAGACAGCGGGAGCTTAGGGAGATAAATATGTGGCTTAGAAATTGGTGCAGGAAGAAAGGGTTCGGGTTCATGGAGAACTGGGCCGACTTCTCAGTCGGCTACAGGCTCTACGGTAGGGACGGGCTGCTGCACAATGGGGAAGGTGCAGCTGTGCTGGGGGAGAAAATGGTCAGACGGATGGAGGAGCTTTTAAACTAGGATCGGGGGGGAGGGAGGGTAGTGGAGCAAATAAGGGGATAGATAGAGCAGATAGAGACAGGGAGACGGTAGGGGTCAATGAAGGAATAGGGTGGGATGGGACATACAAGGAACGTAGGGAGGCTAGGAGTAATAAAGGTGTTAATAGGATTAAATGTCTACTGGCAAATGCAAGAAGTCTTGCAAACAAAATGAATGAATTGGAGACTCTTATGTCAACCATGGATTATGATGTGGTGGGCATTACGGAAACCTGGCTGGATGAAAGCCATGACTGGGTGACAAACATACAGGGTTATAGTACATTTAGGAAGGACAGGAAAGGCCAAAAAGGTGGTGGGGTGTGTATATTTATTAAATCTAACCTAAAACCTGTGTTGTATGATGACATTGAGGGGAACAGCAACAATGTAGAGTCAGTATGGGTAAATGTACATGGGGAGGGGAATAATGGAAAAATGCTAATTGGAGTTTGCTATAAGCCTCCTAACATACCTGAACAAATAGAGGGTGAAATGCTGGAACAAATTGAAAAGGCAGCTAATAATAATAATCGGGTTCTTATTATGGGGGATTTCAACTATCCAGACATACAGTGGGACATAGAATCTTCTGGTTCTGCTAAAAGCTGTAAGTTCTTATCTACCATTCAAGACCATTTCCTCTCTCAGATGGTAGGTGAACCGACCAGGGGAGATAATTTGCTAGATCTGGTCCTGTCAAATAGACCGGATACAATTTCAGATCTACAGGTTCGGGAGCACTTGGGCACCAGCGATCATAATATGGTAAGCTTCAACATAATATTCAATAGAACATTTCAAAGGGGGAATGCTAAAACCTGGAATTTTAGGAAAGCTGATTTCAACAAACTAAGGGAAGAGCGTAAATGTGTAGATTGGGACAAAGTCATGGTAACTGGGGATACCGAACATAAATGGGGTAAGTTTAAGGATATACTACTAGAGTCCTGTAAAAACCGTATACCCAGTGGTAATAAAATGTCCAGGAATAAAAAGAAACCACTATGGATAAATAAGACTGTACAAAGTATAATAAAACAAAAACAAAGGGCGTTTAAAATCTTAAAGGCTGAGAATACAGAAATAGCATTGCAGGAGTATAAAGATATCAATAGGAAATGTAAAAAAGAAATCAAACAAGCAAAATTAGCTACTGAAACAAAAATCGCCAATGACATTAAAATAAATCCCAAAATCTTTTATAAATACATTAATGCCAAAAGGAAAGCAAAGGATAGTATCGGCCCCTTAAAATATAATAACAAGTTAGTTATAGAGGACAAACAAAAGACTGAGATATTAAATAGGCATTTCTCATCTGTATTCACCAAGGAACTGACTGTACCAGGGATCATTCAACAAGTGAAAAATCAAAGTCCACCACCCGATATAATTAATTTAACACAAGATGAAGTACGCCTACGTCTGAGTAAATTAAACATTGACAAATCCCCAGGGCCAGATGGCATTCATCCACGAATATTGAGGGAATTGAGCTCCGTAATCGACAGACCGCTGTATTTCATCTTTTTAGACTCACTTGTAACAGGGTTGGTGCCTCAGGATTGGAGGATTGCTGATGTGGTACCGATATTTAAGAAAGGTAAGAGGGTAGATCCAGGCAACTACCGTCCAGTAAGCCTGACATCAGTAGTATGCAAAGTTTTTGAGGGCATTTTAAGGGATGACATGCAAAAATATGTTGCAGAAAATAATATGATAACTGACAAACAGCATGGATTAATGAAAGATAAGTCGTGTCTAACCAACCTGTTGGGGTTCTATGAGGGGGTAAGTTCAAACCTGGATATTGGTAATGCAGCTGATGTGATTTATTTGGACTTTGCAAAGGCATTTGATACTGTACCACATAATAGCCTTATACTAAAGCTCCAGAAGCAAGGACTAGGGGACACAATATGCAACTGGGTAAGGAATTGGCTAAAAGATAGGAAACAAAGAGTAGTCATAAATGGTACATTCTCTAAATGGGCCATAGTCAGCAGTGGTGTGCCGCACGGATCTGTGCTTGGACCGATTCTTTTTACTCTCTTTATTAATGACCTTGTGGATGGGATTGATAGTACAGTGTCAGTCTTTGCCGATGACACCAAACTATGTAGGATATTAAAAACTGACCTGGATAGTACAATATTACAAAAAGATCTGGATAAGATGTCAGAATGGGCAGATACTTGGCAAATGAGATTTAATGTTGATAAATGTAAAGTAATGCACCTAGGACGGAGTAATCCTATAGCTGCGTATACATTAAATGGAAGTAAACTCGGGACTACAGAACAGGAGAAGGACTTGGGTATTCTCATTACAAATAAGCTGAGCAGCAGCACTCAATGTCAAGCAGCAGCTGCTAAAGCAAACAAGATTCTAGGGTGTATAAAAAGAGAGATTAGATCCCGTGATCCCAACGTATTGTTACCCCTCTATAAATCACTTGTAAGGCCACATCTGGAATACGGGATCCAGTTTTGGGCTCCACATTTTAAAAAGGACATTCAGAAGTTAGAGTCAGTTCAAAGGCGGGCAACTAGACTATTACAAGGAATGGAGGCCTCCCATATGATGACAGGTTGAAAAAGTTAGATATGTTTAGCTTAGAAAAAAGACGTCTCAGAGGAGATCTCATTTATATGTATATGTGTGGTCAATATAAAGGACTGGCACATGACTTATTTCTTCCAAAGAAACTAAGGACTAAGGACCAGGGGGCACTCACTGCGAGTGGAAGAAAAGCGATTCCGACACCTAAATAGGAAAGGGTTCTTTACAGTTAGAGCAGTCAGACTGTGGAATACACTACCACAAGAGGTAGTAATGGCAGATACTATAACAGCTTTTAAAAAAGGGCTGGATGATTTCCTCAGTACACACAACATTGTTGGTTATAAATGACTTAGTCACTAAATGTAGAACTGGTGGAGGAAGGAGGAACTAGATGGGCCTAGGTCTTTTTTCAACCTAAGTAACTATGTAACTATGTAACTATGTAACTATTAATAGTGGATGAAAACATGAAGCAATACATAAATGTCTCCTGGGACTCGGCGCGCTCCGTATTAATAGCTATTATTCCATTTTAGTCAAGGTTTGATCATTTGTAGACAGAATAAGACACTGTTTTCTTGCAGTCATTTACTTGAGCAATTTTCTGCTTTAGCATTGACTGGACCAGTCAATACAAGTCAATGCTTAAAGCTTCATTTGCTAACCGATAGATGATACGCGGCGCAGGTCTATGTGCTGCGTCAGCACAGCTCTATGACTCTTGCACATAGGAGACATCGGTTACCGTTCTCAGGAATTGTTGTTTTCCTTCCAAGAAGACATATTGTATTTTGTCACTTAATACTGTGTATTACATGGAATTATGTATACGGCACATATCTATACCGCACACATTATCTGGAGATCCTGCTGAGAGAAGGCCCCGATGAATAGGACAACACTCTGCAGAGATTAAATATTAAAGATAATCTATTGAATAGCTCGGCTTATTAAGGTGTAGACCTACGGGGAGGCTTGGAAATTTTTGATTTCTCGGCTAGGCTTTTAAATGATGCGGAGGCAACCCGTGGCTCTCCAGCTGCTGAGAAAATACAATCTATACTGGCGAGCGTGAACAACCAACATTGTAAGGTCTGAGCATAGTATAAATGTACCCAGCATAGAGTTTGTGCTTGTATTTAATTTGCTGAATTTCATATATAATGCATGGGAGCCGAAACACTCTGTTGAGATTCGATTATTGAAAAATCAATGAAAAATGGATTCTGTAAAAGTTTGCTTAACTTTACATATTTAGCGGTTTGGATGCCACTTGATAGGGATTATCATATTTTAGTAATGATTATCCTAAAGCATGTGTGCCTAATGACTGATGTGACTGATATTGAGTAAAGGTGCTAAGAACCTCTATCAGCTATACCCTGATGCTATTTATGATGACGGTCTTATAAATATCATAGAATCATAGAATGGTAGAGGGATCTCAAGGGCCATCGGGTCCAACACACTCTGAGTGCAGGCTTTCCTAAATCATCCCAGATATATGTTTATCCAGTTCCTCCTTGAAGATTTCCATTGATGGAGAGCTCAGTACCCCCTATGGTTGCTTGTTCAACTCTCTGACTGCCTTCACTACCTCCCGTGGTAGCCTGCTTCACTCTCTGACTGCCCTCTCTACCTCCTGTGGTAGCCTTTTCCACTGTCTGATTGCCCTAACTACCTCCCATGGTAGCCTGTTCCAATATCTGACTGCCATCACTACCTCCCGTGGTAGCCCATTCCATTCTCTAACTGCCCTTTCTACTTCCCATGGTAGCCTGTTCCACTTTCTGATTGCACTATCTACCTACCGTTGGTAGCCTGCTCCACTCTCTGACTGCCCTCACTACCTCCCGTGGTAGCCTGCTCCACTCTCTGACTGCCCTTGCCACCTCCCGTGGTAGCCTTTTCCACTGCCTGATTGCCCTATCTACCTCTCGTGGTAGCCTGTTCCACTCTCTGACTGGCCTCACTTTTCCTGTAGTAGCCTGTTCCACTCTCTGACTGCCCTCTGTACCTCCCGTGGTAGCATGTTCCACACTCTGATTGCCCTATCTACCTCCCGTTGGTAGCCTGTTCCACTTTCTGACTGCCCTAAATACCTCTCATGGTAGCCTGTTCCACTCTCTGACTGCACACTGTACCTCCCTTGGTAGCCTGTTCCACTCTCTGACTGCCTTCACTACCTCCCGTGGTAGCCTGTTTCACTCTCTGACTGCCCTCACTGCCCCCTGTGGTAGCCTTTTCCACTGTCTGATTGCCCTATCTACCTCTAGTGGTAGTCTGTTCCACTCTCTGACTGGCCTCACTTTTCCTGTAGTAGCCTGTTCCACTCTCTGACTACCCTAACTAGCTCCCGTTGTAGCCTGTTCCACTCTCTGACTGCCCTCTCTACCTCCCGTGGTAGACTCTTCCACACTCTGACTGCCCTACCACCTGTGGTAGCCTGTTCTACTCCCTGACTGCCCTATTTACCTCCTGTGGTAGCCTTTTCCACTCTCTGACTGCCCTATCTACTTCCAGTGCTAGCCTGTTCCACTCTCTGACTGCCCTCACTGCCCCCTGTGGTAGCTTGTTCCACTCTCTGACTGCCCTAACTACCTCCCGTGGTAAACTGTTCCACTCTCTGACTGCCCTACTTCCAGTGCTAGCCTGTTCCACTCTCTGACTGCCCTCACTACCTCCCATGGCAGCCTGTCCCACTCTCTGACTGCCTCTCTACCTCCCATGGTAGCCTGTTCTACTCTCTGACTGCCCTCACTGCCTCCCGTGGTCGCCTGTTCCACTCTCTGACTGCCCTCACTGCCTCCCGTGGTCGCCTGTTCCACTCTCTGACTGCCCTCACTGCCTCCCGTGGTCGCCTGTTCCACTCTCTGACTGTTCTCACAGTCAGAAAGTTTTTCCTAATGTGTAATCTGAATCTCCTTCCTTTTAGTGTCATTCCATTGCTTTTTGTACGTCTGGTACTCTTCCATGTACTATGTAACATTTGTGTCTGACCGTACAGGGACATGTTTGTTACAATACACAATTCCTGGCCAAGGGCTAAGTAATAAATGATTGTATAGACAGCTTAGCGGTTGCTTGCAATTTCTGTTTTCTGTGAGGTAAAACATGTTTTATCACAAAAGTGTGTGTTTCTACTGTGTCTCCAGTCCCATGAGCTCATTATAAATGAAGTCAATGAAGAAGGAGCTTATGAGCTCATATGTATCTACCTTGATTTATCATGAGCTCAGAGAGCTAGAAACATAGCAGAACACTTGCTTATGTGATGAAACAGGCAGCAAAATGTGTTACCTCACAGAAAGAGTCAGCTGTGATCTTGTGTTGTCCTATCTCTATGCTCTCATTTGTTTCCTCCACTGACCAGGATCAGTGGTATGTGCTGATCATGGTCCTACACAGACAGACAGAGCAAATACACAGTACATAGAAGGCGCATTTATATGATTATCTGAGCACAAGAAAACAGAGAGTGTCAGCTCACCTCCTCAATCCCGGTCCCAGTCACTGATTCGCAACTCGGACACCCTGGCAAGGTAGATGATCCATAAAAAAAGTGCTGGATGGACCGGACCTAATAGACGTGTGGAATAAAACTTCACTTTTATTTTGCCATGATTAAGGCCTAAGTCGAAACGCGTTGGTTTCCTTTCCTCATTGACTGATGTTGCACGTGTCCTACAATTCAATAGTTTTAATGGAAAAATAAAAGTGAAGTGTTAGTCCACACATCTATTGGTTCCTGTCCTTCCAGCGCTGGAAATGGCTATTTCATGAATTTGAGCACAAGAACATTTTTTTATCACATCCAATTGTGGAACTGTTATTCATGGGACAACCCCTTTAAATAGCTGTCCGTTAAATAGTTTCCTTTAAATCCCCTCATACACATGCATTCTCACACTCATACCTTTTCAATGAGGATTTGGTAGTAAGCTCACCTGAGATAATAGGGACCGGGAGTTGACATTTAACGTATCCCATTCCTCTTGTCCCAGTCATTGTGTGATGTCCTAACACTAGGTCTCGCAAGACACACTAATGGAGAAGTAGTGAGATGCTCTAACACTAGGAGGAGTAGTTGAACAAGCCAAAAGGTCAGGAGCCAGGAATTCACGTCAGGTACATGGGGAAAGAGTGGGGCCAAGGTCAGGGTACGAGCCGGAGGTCTGGAAGCCAGGAAGTCATGTCAGGTACATGAGAAGAGAATGGGGCCAAGGTCAAGGTACAAGACGGAGGACTGGAAGCCAGGAGGTCATGTCAGGTACTCGGGGAGACAGCAGAGCCGAGGTCAGGGTACGAGCCGGAGGTCTGGAAGCCAGGAAGTTTTGTCAGGTACATGGGGAGAGAGAGGGGCAAAGGTCAGGGTACAAGCCAGAGGACTGACAACCAGGAGGTCACGTCAGGTACACAGGGAGACAGCGGAGCCGAGGTCAGGGTACGAGCCTAAGATCATGGAAGCCCGAGAGTTGAGTCAGAGTCATGGGAATGGGCGGAGAGGGGTACTTAGGTTAGGCGTAGCGGGGTCAAGACCAAGACAGTCACTTACAGCAACCAGAGATGCAATTGAAATACAGGACCAATCACCAGCGGAGTTCCGGCTGGAGTTGATCCTAAATAAAGCAGAGCAGTCAGCCAAAATGAGGCTTCAGTGAACAGGCCTCTCCCAAAACCGGGCCTGAGTCCGGGAACAACCCATTGACCAGAGAATAACACAAAAACAAGGCATCAGGTCTGCAGGAGAGCAGAGCACCGCCAATCAGGATCATGACACATCATTTGTTGAGTAAGATAGTGAACCGATTCCGCTGATATCAGAGGGTTTGCCAGACTTTGTTCTAGTATGTTTGGGGACATTTAAGAGGAGACCTTTTGATTGTGAGACCCCAATCTCTAAGTGATTGAGGAGGCCCCAAATTAACTCGAAGCAAATATGCAACGACATTGAACACTTCAGATGTGGTTAGAAATTAGAACTAGAAATTACGCATGAAGATATTTGCCAATTGAAATATTTTACTTCCTTTACAACATTCAATATTAATGGTAATTTTATTTTTTATTACATTTTTGCTGTTTCTATGATTTGAGTGGATGTAGGCTTGGAAGTTTCGATTTAGCAAAATAACCCAAAATCAAAGCTCTGAATAGAACTTTAATTTTTCAAGATAACTTTTTCCACCCACCACCCGGTTGAATGTTGCCGTGTGCTTCCTCCATGGAAGCCTGATTTTTCCCGCAAGAGACTGACAAATTATATTTCATTCTGTTTGGGACAAACACCCTAAATATTACTTCAATTTGCCAAGACTGAAAAGTGTTTGCTTATTGCAAGGAGCAATCAAATACAATTAGTGACATTCAATGGCTTTCATTACTGATTATGGAAAAGCAAATAAGACTCGACTCAAGTGTTTTTCTCTTTTAATGTTTTCTACATGAATACACGTATGATTCAAACTTCCTTTCATTTCATTAGCCACAGTTTTTGAAGCACCGTAGATATTCCTTTTGTTGCACATGGCGGAACTGGTTGATAGTAATGATTCAGGGATTTCAATTATCCTATATAATTTATAGACATTTTTTCGTATGCAATTGACTGAATGACTAGTACTTTTGTGTTGGTAAAAGATATATTTTAAAAAAAATTTCTAGGACACACTATAGATTTCAACCATTGATGGTGTAGTCTTTACAGATGATAAGTTTTAAGTTAATAAATAAAAAGTTCATTTTGGACTACCTGGGGGACAAGGGACGGAATGACCACTGGGAATTGGAAAGCTTGCACCTAGATTCACGGTGTCAAAAATTATTATAATTTTCCTTTAGGCCCCCTTCACTTGTCCATGACAAACGTTTGTGTTTTGCACAGCCGTGTTGAAGGTATCCATGTGCCATGATTTTGGCATACCAGTATTCACCGTGTGCTATCTGTGATAGCACACAGAAAGCAGGAACCTTTTACTCACCTGTTCCTGGGGCTGCTGTCCCCAGTGCTGATGTCTCCGGCGCTGCTGCTTCTGGGTGCTCAGTGCTGTGAATATTCATGAGCATAATGAGCAGTGCTGGAAGCAAGTGACAGCAGCGCCGGAGAAAGCAGCGATGGAGAACGGTGAGTATAGAAAATAATTTTATTTCAAAGACGTGTTTTCACTGGCACCTGTCACATGGATCACATCCTGAGTGGACCGTGTGACATAAGTGCTTCCGGAGGAAAACGGACTTGTCTCTATGCGGAACACACGGACATGCATGTGCGGCACATGGACACATGTCTGTAAGAAAACACTGATGTGTGCACAGACCCATTGATTTTAATGGGTCTGCGTATGTCCATGTCTCCGATACATATGAAAATGGATGTCATACGTACCGGAATCACAGCCTTAGGCCTCTTTCACATGTACGTGCCTCCGGTACGTGTTTGGCCGTTTTCTCATATACCAGAGACACATACACACGTAGACCTATGTATTCCTATGGTTTTGGACGTACGTAAGTATTTTCGCACGGAATGTGTGTCCGTTCCGTACTTACGTGTGTCCGTGTGTTTCTCATGGCAACATGTCCGTTTTCTCTCCGGTATCACGGGTGTCACACAGAATGCAAACATGTCACACGTAATGCAAACGGACCACACGGATGTGTTCCGTGTGACACGTACCGGAGAAAAGACATGTGTCTGTGAGAAAAAAAAACAAACCTTTACTCACCTTCTCCAGCCCTGCTGTCTCTGCCGCTGCTGTCACTTGCTGCCGACCCCCGCTCATTATGCTCATTGAATATTCACTTCACTGCGGCCGGAAGCAGCAGCAGCGGGGAGTCGGCAGGACCGGAGACTGAAGATCAGCACCACGGACAGCGACGTCAGAGACAGGTGAGTAGAAAGTTCCCGTTCTCCGTGTGTTATCACGGATAACACACGGAAAACACACGTAGCCCATAAACAACGGCTCACGGAGGGCAAAACGCACCTCTGACATGTCCGTGAAACACGTGCGTGGTTTTTCACGAACATATGAAAGAGGCCTTAGGCTGTATGAAGAAAAGTGGACGATCTGGAGTGCTTTGTACAAACAAAAGACCTCAGACTTTCTATATACTGATTTGGTGCACTTAAAGAAATCATAGAGAACCAATTTTTTGCATAATATTTTAACTTTAATATGTAGAACAAAAATTACAATGGTTTTTAAATTAAACTGTTGAACTAATTTTCTTCTGTAGACTACTGGCATTACAATACATTGCAAGCTGCTCAATGAGGTTTGGCACTGAGGTGCACAATATGTACTTTTTTATGTGTCCACCTGAAGAAGGCTCTATGAACAGAGCTGAAGCGCATTGTTATATTTTAAGTATTAACTGCAATAAAAAACAACAATTTTGATAAATATCTATCTTGTCCACGGCTGATTACACTGGGAGTGCTATATGTGATTTTGTATATCTTTCTGGACCTCATCTGTGGTGACTCTGATGGAGGAGTTTTACTTTCAGCACAGCAATTGGGAAGCAGACCAAGTGACAGCTAAGGATAAAATATATATATATGAGCTAAATGTGCCCACAATAGGTGTAGTGCAATATATTATATATCTGATTTTGAAAGTAAATAATACTATGTTCAGAAAAGCGCCACACAGTGGTTTTTCCTTCCCTTTATTTTTTTAGGAAGATATCGTTGAATTATCAGTGAGGTTTAATGTTAATCTCCACAGCGAAACTCCCTATCAGTCCAAAGACTAGGGCCCAGTCTTTGGTTTAATAGAAATTCTGACTTCATAAGATGGGAATTAAACTTACTCTGGCATTCATAGGAATACTGTTGGGACTAGAGATTGAGTATAGATTGAAACTAAACAGCACTGAGCAGCTTGCATTGTATTGCCATGAATGCATGCTGCAGAATAGAAGCAAAACAGTCACAATTTTTATCAAAACCTTATAAAGAACTGTTTTTTATTTAATCTTATACATGCAAAGCTATAAAGAATGTATATTGTTCATAGTTTATTTGCATATTGTATGGTATGGTTTATAGTACATTCTATAATAATATTATTTGAGTGCTATAGTGTGATGATCAACCACTATGTGTTACTAGAAGCAACTAGTGGAAGGGTAGTCAAACAAGCCTGAGATCAAAGCCAAGAAGTCACGTATGGTACACAGGGAATAAAGTGGAGCTGAGGTCAAGGTGCAAGCCGGAGGTCGGAGGAAAGGAAGTCATGTAAGGTAAACAGGGAGAAAGTGGAGCTAAGGTCAGGGTACGAGCCGGGGATCAGAGGCCAGGAAGTCATGTAAGGTAAAAAGGGAGAAAGCGGAGCAGAGGTCAGGGTACGAGCCGGGGATCAGAGGCCAGGAAGTCACGTAAGGTAAAAGGGAGAAAGCGGAGCCGAGGTCAGGGTACGAGCCGTGGATCAGAGGCCAGGAAGTCACGTAAGGTAAACAGGTAGAAAGCGGAGCCGAGGTTAGAGTACAATCCAGGGGTCAGAAGCCAGGGGAAAACATCAGAGTCGGGTATATGGGTGGAGAAGAGTCACAAAGGTTTGGGGTAGCAGGACAAGATCAGAATGAAGCACTATGGGAGCCAGAACACTCACTGGAGAGCAGGAACTGGCGGCGTCCAGGTGACATTGCTCCCTAATGAAGCAAAGCAATCACCAAGAACGAGGTGCCTGAAAACAGGCTCCTCCCAACACCAGTACAGGACCCTAGACTGACAACAACCCATCCACAAGAGCACAATACAAAACAGAGCATCGGCTCTGCAGGAGAGCAGAGCACCGCAGATCAGGTCCATAACATATAGGTTTCACAGAGGGACAAAAAAAGTAGTACTGCACAGAGAACAATGTCAAAAATACCCACCATGTTTTTAGAAGGGTTCTATATTTTCAAGCTCCATTCATTATTTGTAATGGGAATATTGATGGTTTAGCAAAATTATTAATGAATGTGTATATTTTAGAATGTGACTTATGAAAGATTATCTCAACATCGATGCTGAAATACAGTAATTCATGATAATTTTTCACTGCTGACAAGAAATGGCCGTCTCCAGCTGACAGGTAGGAAATGATGCTGTCAATCAAGATCTGTACCCGTTCTTCTACTCTCTTGTGATGTTTGTAACAAAGGAATATGTTATTTACAGATTTTACTCTTCCCTTCAAAACACATGATCCCTCCCACTTCAATGTTACATTTTTTTTCTTTTTAAATTGAAAGAAAATATTAAAAACACATTTTTTATACTATGTTTAGCTCTAAATATATTTTTACCACTAAGTGAAATTGATAGATGTGTATTTTTAGACTTTATCACACTGTAAAAAAATTGTGTTGTCTAATTTTTTATATATAGATAGATCTAAAATGTAGCAAATCTAACTCATTTATATGAATAGTCTGCAATTTGAAAACAGGCCTGTATTTTTATTTATTTATTTATTTATTTATTTTTTCCAAAAAATAGCTTCATGCCTGTCAATGAGTAATGTTTAGTATTGCAGAATGCAGATTAGCCACTGTAGAGACCTGTCAAACTGTGATGGTTTTTTTCTTAAAAAGCAGATGTTTTCTTATTCTGGATTTATTTATAACATTTTCTTTAAGAAAATAAAAGTATTGAATACAGGCGGGTGATGTTTTAAAATAGCAAAATAAGGAGCACTGAACTATTAAAGCCCCCTGCCGCTCCAGTGCTGCTTTTTCTTTTGACGTCCATTTCAGCCAATCTCTGCCTTCAGTGGTCATCACAAGGTAGATGACGAAAGACCAACAAGGCTAGTGATTGTCTGCAGCTGTCATATGTTTAGATGGGATGTCAAAGCTGCAGCCCTCTAAGCAAAGATTGGCAGGGAAGGGGATGCACTGGAGCAGCAGGGGCTTCAACAAGTAATGGTTTTGTTATTCGAAAGCATTACCAACCTTGGACCCAATTTTTCTGTAAAATAGACAATTGTGTTTCACAATTTTCTAGTTTTAAAGGTTAAAGTAAACCTGTCAGGTGCAATATACACCCAGAACCACAAGCAGTTCTGGGTGCATATTGCTAATCCCTGCCTAACTGTCCCTGTATACACTAGCATAGATAAAGAGATCTTTAGAAAAAGTATTTCTAAAGATTCTTTATGATATGTTAATGAGGCCAGAGACTAGTCACAAGGGCATTACTTCCCGTAGCTGGTCAGTCCCCTTAGCATGTAAGCACGCCCCTGTGGGTGTACTAACATGCTAATCAAGATCAAGGGGGAGGTAATAATATCAAAAAGCCTAAAACTTTACTTTTAATGTACATATATTAAAAGTGAACAATGTTCACTAAAGGTGAGAATAAAAACAAGGATACAAAATCAGCAATTGTGATGACAATGCTGGAGATAGGGCACAACAATTGACCTAATCATGTTCCAACCATAGCTCTAGCTAGAATTGGTATACTCAAGGACCAAACGGTCATCCACCATAGAGCTAGCTGGGGTGAAATACACGACACACAGACAAAGTCTCCCTAAATATCCCAACGGGGGGGAGATATAAGGGTATCTAAACAGAATAGCAGTGCCAACTGGACCTGGGCACCACAGAGTTAAATCCCCAAACAAAAGGGAACGGTCTTACCAGATCCAGAAGCAATCATAGGGCAGCATAGACGAGGTTCAGGCTCATAGGGAGGCTGTCAACCAGTGCATTAGATCCCACAATTTTGAAACTTGGTCCTGGCACACGGATGTGTGCGTGATTTGGGCACTAGTGGACTACACTGCCACACATGATGTTTGCTGGCAGTTCCTATTGAACATTACTCGGACTCCCCTAAAGATGGCATACCATGAAACGTGTCGGGAGTATGTGTTTCATTGCCTGATAGAGGTTGTTTTTCTCTGGCTGATTTGTGTGATCTAATGCGCTGGTTGACAGCCTCCCTACCAGCCTGAACCTCTTCTATTTTGGTCCTTGAGTATACCAATTCTAGCTGGAGCTATGGTGGGGACATGATTGGGTCAATTGTTGTGCCCTATCTCCAGCATTGTCATCACAATTGCTGATTTTGTATCCTTGTTTTTATTCTCACCTTTAGTGAACATTGTTTACTTTTAATATATGTACATTAAAAGTTAAGTTTTAGGCTTTTTGATATTATTAGCTCCCCCTTGATCCAGCTATTTACTACCGTGAGTACTGTGGATCCCGTTGGTATTTTGCTATATTGAACATGCTAATCAATGCACAAAATTGGATTTTGCCATTCCTCTTGTCAAGGTGATGGATACTTTTCCATGCTGATGCTGTCACACTGTAATAAGCAGTAGTACATAGTTGTAATGTTATTCATACATTCCTTTGGAGGTGGTACTGGGCTACCAAAGCAAATATGACCACCGACACTTAGAACATTTGGGGACTGTTATGCGAGGGAATCAAAAGAACAGCAGGGGGCACTATAACAAGACTGTACCCACAATGTATTAACATAGGAGCATTTTTTTCTAAGTAACTCCAATTAAAACTTAGCGTATATACTCTAATATATATATATATATATATATACTCTAGTATAAGCTGACCCGAATATAAGCCGAGGCACCTAAGTTTACAAAATACTGGGTGAACTTATTGACTCGAGTATAAGCCTAGGTTTATAAGACGCACCCCAAATTTAGAGATGGAAAATTGGAAAAAATAATTTTTATTGTTAAAATGGAGTTAGTCTTATAACCCTTGTGTCTTATATTAATTAGTTCACCAGGGCGGCTCAGGAGACTGAGTCGGAGTTGCTGCAGGCTCAGAGGATGGGGGTGTCTGCGGCTTAGGAAGGTCACAGGACAGAAGGTCAGCAATACTTATGGCTCGGGGGTGTCATGGCTCAGAAGGGTTGGTGATACTGGGGGATCAGGGTTTCATATTGTGTGCCATTGAACCTGCCAGTGGTCTGCTGACTCCGTTGAGCCGGCCGGTGGTTGTTGCAATGAACTTCAAGAAAATAGCCGAGGAAGCAGCGCGTGCACAGATTGAGATCTTGACTCTCCGAGATCTCAATCTGTGCTCATGACGCTCCCGCATCCATTTTCTTGAAGTGTATCGCATCAACCACCGGCTAGCTCAACGGAGTCCGCAGACCACCGGCAGGTGCAATGGGGTCCGCTGACCTTCGGCAGGCTCAAATGCATCCACCACAACATCCCTTAGCTTCTATTATTGCTGACCTTTCTGAGCCGCAACACTGCTGCAATAGCCCCGAGCCACAATATCGCCGACCCTTCTGTCCTGTGACTCCACTCTGCCATGCCGACCCGGTAAGCTTTATCCGGATTATAAGACGCACCCCCATTTTCCCCCCAGTTTTGGGAGGACAAATGCGTCTTATAATCTGTAAGTGGAATCCTCCCTCGAGTATAAGTTGAGGAGGACTTTTTCTGCATAAAAAATGTGCTGAAAAGCTCGGCTTATACTCGAGCCTCCAGTATTGCCGACCCTCCTGAGCCGCAACACCGCCGCAACAGCCCCGATCCACAATATTGCCAACCCCCTGTCCTCTGACTCCGCTCTGCCACGCCGACTCGGTAAACTTTATCTGGATTATAAGACACACCCCCATTTTCTCCTTAGTTTTGGGAGGAAAAATGCATCCTATAATTTCTAAGTGTCATCCTCACTTCAGTATAAGCCGAGGGGGATTTTTTCGGCATAAAAAATGTTCTGAAAAACTTGGCTTATACTCGAGTATATATGGTATCTAACAGAGAGATGTAATATTTATCATAGGATAACCCCTACATTATTCCCATGGATCATTCGCTCTCTGCGCTTTATGGTTCTTCCTTACATTCATAATATTTATAGGAAATGTGTTACACTTTACTGAATGAACTATGGAAGAGAAAGCGAGGTGAACGTACATGGGAATAGCTTGGTTAACAAGCCAACGAAATAACCTTTTCTTTTTCCATAGGACTGTTGGCTACCTAACATGGCAGAGGAGCTCGTTTTGTCATTTCCTATCGATCCTCAGATATTTTAATAATTACAGCAAACAGCACAAAAGTTTCATTAAGATACTTGTGAATTGACTCAAATCATCCATACAGTGATAGCTTATTGATCGACTTTAAGAAAACACATAAAGGAGATTGTTTTGTGCTTGGGTCGGGTATATTCGGCTACACGCTGTAAATAACGGAGGCTGCATATTCCTCCTTTATGACTAATGTAAATCACCAAGAAGCTTAAACAAGAGCTTGAAATATTGATGCCTTTCTCCTAGACGGCACGGCCACAGACCATTGTGCCAAGTTCAGTATTTTATTATATTCTATATTGTGTTATGTAAAACCGTAAAACCATCAATTTATTGTACAAGCAGTCACCATTGGGCTGGATCCATATACCCAGAGACATCACTATATAATGCACTGAGAAAACTTTTGTAAAGAGCTATAGGGTTTGCTCTATACTCATAATATCAATTGGATCATTTCTTCTAAGCTATAGGCTTTTCATGACACTCATCATTTGATCCCATTCTGGGTCAGAACTGACGAGACCGTGACAAGAACAAAGTTGGATCCAAATATATACTCAAATATAGGCAATATAGTTCAAATATATTCAATATAGTTCAAATGTTCAAACAATAGAATTTACTGGGTCCAAGGCTCAGGTTATTATCTTCCTGGTCTGTGTCTTTGTGGGCTTGCCACTCAGTGCTAAGGTTGGTTCTCATGGCTGACTTTGTTCCCTTGTAGGGGCAAATTACTGTGGTATTGCAGCCATGCTGCCTTTCTGTGAGCTATAGTACTGGGAATATGGCTTTTTAGTCTGGGCCCTGTAACACCCTTCTGGTGTGTGTTTTTGTGGATTCACCACAGTGTTTGGGTCGGTCCTATGGCTGACTCTGTTTCCTTGTAAAGGTATAGTACTGTGGTAATGCAGCCATTCCGCCCTTTTTTCTGATTATAACACTGGGAATATGGCCTCCTAGTCCAGCCCTGTGGAAAAAAGTGTTATATTTTGACACTTGTGTCAGTTTCTGCCTTTTCTTTATATGTATGGTTGAGATCCTGCTTCTCCCCTGTTTGGGACTGTAGGCATTTGGAAACATTGTTGTGGTTATACCACCTGATCCATTCAGGATTTGCTTTTTATAAACTATTATGTTTGCATTTTATAGGATTATATCCTGGTAATATCATAGACACATGTATTCTTTGTTTCCCCTGTTATATGCCACGTTTTGTAGCAATAGGATTGTGGCTCTCATACATTTAGTCTTGAATGAAGAAAAAAGCTTTGTTTAGCTTGAAATTTAATATAGTTCCACCTTATTGGTGTTCTTTGGGACACTCTTCATTTACCTAAAGACTATTGGCTCTTCAAAGAAACTTGGACAGCACCTTTTTTGGTGCACTTTTTTTTTTTTTTTTTTTTTTTTTTTCCGATACATGACCATTATGCACTTATGCTATTTATTGCTTGTATATTTTGGTTCACCTGAGGTTAATTGTATGTGTCCTCATCATTGTCTGTTTTATGTGTTTGTCTTTTAACAAATTTTTCAATAAAGATTATATACTTTTATATTGGCTGGTTCACTCACATCTTTATAGGTTCTTACTGCTTAAATGAGTGTAGCTATCTTTACTTTTTGGTCATTCAATTGGTTCCTATTATCAAGGTGTGAAGGTCCATGATTACTTGGCCCTTCCCAGCTTGAAAATAGCATCCTGCAGCCGCCCCAGAAGTGGCATATCCATCACATGTGCCAATTCTGTTTCTTTGCCTGACTCTTCCCAATTGCCCTGGTGTGTCAGAAATCGGGGTAATACTTATGACTTATTGTCACATACTGGCTAGTTAATGAAAAAATGAATATTCACTCCCATCCCCCACTTATATTCCTGCCCATCCCTCTGTACCAGCAACAGTGATTCAGTCAGACTGCCATATTACTTCCCAAGGATCACACTGGAATGCTCAGACTGGCTAGTGGCTTTTCTGACCCAGCGAGTAAGCTGCATAGAAATACACACTGACATGCTTGGGTCAGGAGAACTGATGATCAGTCTGAGGATTGTGCTGCAATCCTCATGCAGTAATGCGGCAGACTGACTGAATTACTGACACTAACGCAGAGGGGTGGGCAGGGTAATGGAGTGAATATTCATTTTCCATTAACAGGTGATGCAATCACTGACACCAATGCAAAATATAAGACAACCCCTAAAAATAAGCCCTAGAACATATTTTAGAGATAAAAACAATATAAGACCCTGTCTTATTTTGGGGGGAAACTTGGTAAGTTGCTCTCTTTCATGTATATAAATCTTGTCTAATTATGCAAGGAGGCTGGATCCTCATTAAGATCCCTGCAGGGAACAGTTCAAGATGACGCCCCCTTACCCAACAAGTCTAGATTTATGCACAAGTAAAAGAGGGCAGTAGCTCAAGAACGAAGAGGCACGGAAATGAAAAATAACACCAGATTTATGAGAGCAGCAGCATTTATATCAGGGAAAAATAATTACATATTTAATACATAAATAAGGATGAACCTAAGTCTGAGTTTAAGACATTTGTGAACAAGGTGTCATGCGCTGTCCAGATCCACACTCGTGGATTACAGCTACGGCATTGGATTCTGTTCTCCCTTAAGTGCTCGGCTCAGAAGGGCGTCGGCTGAGTTGTTTCACTGCTCCCAGCAGTGCAGGAATTAATCCTTTTTGGAGCAGTGTGCAACTCTTCTGTGAGTCAGGTTGCTGATTACCATCCACAGCTGGTCTCTTCCTATTTAAGGCTGGGGAGTGTGTTAGGTTAGGAGACTGCCAAAGATAGCTTTAGTGTAGCTCCAGCGATCCCGGTCTGAGTGGTTGTCCAGTTCATGGTGATCTACAGTTGATTTTCTGTTTGAAATTTCCAATTTTGCATTTATTTTCTACCCTTTTCTTTATTCCTATGTATACATATTGTCTCTCCTTTGGTGTGAGTGCAGTGTATACGAGTTTTCAGTCTCTCTTGTCCGTGTCATTTCTGTGGGGTTTTGTTACTGGTTTCCGGCATGCTCCGTGGGTGGGAGGAGTAGGAGCAGGGCTCGGACAGGAGTCAGGGTCACACTGTGGGCTCAGACCTGTCTACCATCAAGCCTACCTCCAAAATAAGGGACAGCACATGATCTTGATTCTGAGGGTCAGCCTAGGAGCCCCTATTCTGTCAGTACATACCCCATGACACAAGGCCTAAGTGTAGGTGGGCAGTGGTGATCATTCAAATTTCTAGGCCTACCTAATGGAAGAAATCCTGTGCATAGAACATGTATATAATCATTTGTACTTTACTGAAGCATTTAATCAAGTGATTGAGATGAAAAATGGGTTTGAGAAACAGCTCCACTCTTGTCTATGGCTTGTGTCTGGTTTTACAGATAAGTCTCATTTAAGTAAATGGAGTTCAGCTGCAATACCGTATGTATGCTAGCTACAAGAGTGGTACTATTTTGATAACTTATTTAATACAAGTGTGGCGCCCCTAAGGCTTCAGTCGCCACAGAGTATTGCACCCAAATTGGGTGTAATGCTAAACCCGGTTCCTGAGGAGGTCAGTCCCAGTTTCACTACATTACACACTCAAATACACACCAGGTTGCCCTGTTCCCACTGGGGATTGGGCTAGGGTCAGGTATTAAAGGGGTCACCGACAGATTGGTATTTTAGGATGCCCTCAACAGAGGCCCCAGTCCCACTAGCTTAGGACCTGGGAGGAGGGAGGTGCAGCCAGCAGGGGGAGTCAGGAGCCAACTCAGCAGTTAGTTCTCCAGCAGGAGAGCAGCGGAGCAGTCACATCTCAGGGGTGCTCCAGTGGTAAGGAGGAGAAAGTTCACATGGTTGCAGTGGGGATAGTGAATCTGCTCCCCTCGGAACCTACGCCACGCAGGGCAGCAGGACCCTAGGGAAGATCCTACTTCAGATTGGTTTTCCATAATCTGCCTGGATGGGGAAAGTTTCAAGCTTCCCTGACCACACAGCGCCCGACAGCACAGTGCCATATAGGATCCAGGGTCTCGCTTCGAGGCAGACCCCACATCGGAACTGCGGCACCTGCAGACAGGGACAGTAGTACATCTCGTGAAATCGTGAAACCCATGGTTCAATCCAGGGGATCCACAGACAAGTGTTACAGGGAGAAACCCACCGAACACCAAACTGGACTGATCTCTAAAGGGATTCGGATTCAACGGATTCCAACATAGCAAGTGACCGGTATTAACTGGGTGAGCGGCACAGCACTAACAGTGAGTAAACAACCTGGAACCGCGGCCATAGACTCTGACTCTTTGTTACCCGTACTGCTGCTCCGAGCCGCCATCACTACTCCCCTCATCATGCTCCCCGTGGCCCGCTCTGCCTGTGGAGATTGATACCATCCCTGGCTGCTACTACCATCTGCCATGGAGGACAGCGACAGCCATGGCGGCCCATTCCCTGGCCGCATACCACAGATGGCATCACAAAAACACCTCACAACTACCCCCATCATCCGTCCCCAGCCATCTTTTGTACGCCTTGGGGCAACAAAGCTGGGCTAGGCCGCCCTGTGGGGTGCTGCACAAGCAACATGTCTACCTATTTATACAAGTAAGTTTTCTACATAACATTGCTATATCCACTATATTTTACACCGTCTTGCATTTTTCACCATAAATATCCCTTTTAGACCAAAATAAACCTTTCTCATAAAAATTGAATTTCTCTCCTTTAATGGAGTTAGTGCAACAATATATGAAGGGATTACGTTCTATAAAACCATGATTTAAGAGGCGCTTGCCTCGAAGCCCAAAGCCATAGATTAACTAATAAGAACAGCAATCAATTGGAGTATGGAAGACTGGAACAGATAGCAATTGAATTTCATTACAAAGAATAAAATTCTTTAATTATACCGCAACTTATTGTCTGGTTACAAATGGCTGTATCTTCATGTTGGAAAATAAATGCAATTTACTGAAATATAAGCGAAAACAAAGGATCACGAGAGATATATTTTAAGTTTTAGGCTCTTCCGTCCTGTTTGGGATAAAAATAGGGGTTCAAGACAGAAGTTTCAGGTCTTGCACACCCTCTTGGTTTCTTAAGTTTATATATGTAATTGCCCTGTCATCTTCACCCTTACCTACCGGTTTCTATGAGATATTGTCCTCATATTCTTCAACTCTTTTCATCTGCATGTTACCTTTAATATTCCTCTCTCCCTTCCTCAATGCTTCTACAGTTCTCCTCCCTTTCTTCGGAACCTCACCCTGTCCTGTCATTGCATGATATAAGTATTTGATCATTGATCAACCAGCAAGAATTCTGGCTCTCACAGACCTGTTATTTTATCTTTATGAAGCCCCGACTCTGCACTCATTGGCTGT